>NW_022107431.1:29672596-29674617 GCF_000313985.2 Echinops telfairi | reverse complement strand
AAAAGACTTATTTGTAATGAAAATTCAATGGTCTTGCAAAATTTTATCAGGTGATCTTTAGTTTTGTTTCTATCACCAAGACCATATTTGGCAGCTTCTCTTCCTTCCCTTTGTTTCCAACTTTTGCATTCAAATCAACAATAAAGATCAATGCATTCCGTTTGCATGTTTGATCACTTTCAGATTTAAGAAGTTGGTAGGATTCTTTAATTTATCTGTTATTATCTTTAGTGATCATAGGTAAATTTGAATAATAGTTATATTGACTGGATTGCCTTGTATGCCTATAGATATTATCCTACTACAGAGAGAGTTGTACTTCAAGATTGAACTTTTTGATGATGAACTTGATGCAATTCCTTTTGGATTTGTCATTCTTTACATAGTAAATTTCCATAGTATATATTCTTTGCATAGTAAAAAGTACATATGATTGTCTGACTCAAAAGGCCAATACCAGCCCATTGCAGTCCACTTATGTGTGGGGTATTGATCTTTATGTATTCCATTTTATTTTTGACAACTTCAAATTTTCCTAGATTCATACATCATGTATTCCACCTTTTGATGAATAGTGGATGTTTTCAGTTATTTTTGCTCATTTTGAGTCATGTTCCATCAGTAAATTAAGATGCTAATCCTTCAGAAATAGACAGCCCATCCCTTCTTTGTAGTCTGTTTTCAGTCAGGTAGCGCTGCTGAAACTTATTGACCATGGGTGACCCTGTTAACATTTGAACTACTGGTAACATATACTTCCAGCATTCCAGCATTCATGACATCATTACATGATAAACTGACAGGCAAGTGGTATTTTAAATTATAATGAATTTCAATACAGTTAAAATAATTTTAATTACACAAAGCATTATCCCCTACCATATGAGCATTGATTCAAATCAACAATAGAAAGATATGTAGGAAATGCAAAAATATTATCATAACAGGTAGTTCAAATAGGAAATAGATACTATTGTAACTGGTATAAATGCAAATATGTCCAAGTTTTTCTTATTCCTATACTACTACTATCATGGAGAAATTATAAGCCTTAAGACTATCCTCCTGGTTAGTAGTTCAAAACAATCAGAGGCTCTGTGAGACAAAAACGAGGCTCTGTACTCTCTTCAAGATTTGCAGTTTGGAAAAGTGGCAGGGGCAGTTCTACTCTGACCTACAAGGCTGCTCTTAGTCAGAACTGATTCAATGGCAGAGACTCTGAGATTTATGAGCCTTATCTGTCTATAGTAGAAAAGGTAACATTCCCATCAGTGGACATAGTCTCTTCCTTAAGAAAAAATATTTAAAATCATAAATGTAACTCCGAATAAACAAAAAAAGAAAATATTAAGGAAAAGAATGGATACCAATAAAATACAATAAAAATAATAAAATAGATTAATATGGTCAAAAGCTAGTTTGGTGAGACAATACATAAAAGTGGTAAACGTCTAGCAGAACTTCACAATGGGGGGTGAGGGGAGAGAATACACATATTTTCAAGAATAAAACCCATTGCATCAGTTCCATACGGATACTTCAACGCACTGCTTGCCATCAAGTCAGTTCCAAGTCATCACAGCTCTACAGAGGTGTCCCAGCCTGGATACCCTTATGGGACCAGATAGCTCATCTTTCTCCCTCAGAGAGGCTGGTAGATTTGAACCTCCAATCTTGTAGTTGGGTGTCGCTATGCTTACCTGACAGTATCAATAGAGCACGAGATAATAAGGGAAAATTATAAAAATTATTACAAGAAATTTAACATCGTTTTAAAAAGGCAAAAAATTCTAGAATTTCTGTAGTCATCCATTCACAAGTTCACTCAATGCATAGAATCTTCTCTAAGATGATAGGTAATGTGAACAAAGTAATATCTGTTCAATTGAATTTTACTCATAAAAAAATTTGCCACAAAAGAAACGCCAAGACTTGTAGGACATTTTCTTTGTCATTCCCATCAAATGACAGGGCCCCAAACTCAAAACTAAACCCACAGCTATCAAGTCAGTCTGACTCAC
>NW_022107431.1:29670672-29672496 GCF_000313985.2 Echinops telfairi | reverse complement strand
GTCCTTTGCTCTCTTCATTGTTGTCTCCATGAGTATTGATTGTGAATTCAAGCAAGATGAAATCCGGGTTAACTGCATTCTCCTCTACGATTATCACGGTCACCTATTGGTCCAGTTGGATATTCATTTTCTTTACAGTGAGTTGTAATTCATATTAAAGGCTGCAATGTTTGATCTTCTTCAGCAACTACTACAAATCTTCCTCATTTTCAGCAAGCTAAGTTGTATCAGCTGCATACTGAAGTGTGGTAATAAGCCTTCCTCCAATCCTGATTCAGTATTCTTCTTCATAGACTCCAGGTTTTTGGACCATTTGCTCAACCTAGAGATTGAATCAGAATGGGTAAAAGATACAATCTGGATAGACAATTTTCCTAATTAGAAACTTCCCAATATACTCTGCTCTGGTTAAAATACTGCCCTTTAGACTGTGCATAGCTTCTCAAGGAGTCCCATGGAGTGTTCTGGAATTCCAATACTTCTCAATTTTATGTAGAGTGTTTGATCCACCTAATTTAATGCCTTTGCATAGTAAATAAAGAACAAGTTACCTTCTTTCTGCTATTGTTTACTCTCAGCCAAGATTTCTCTAAGGTCAGCATGATGTTCATAATGCTGTGACCTCTTCTGAATCCAACTGGAATTTCTCTCAGCTTCCTGTCAAATCACTGCTGCAACTATTGTTAAATGATCGTCACCAAATTTATATTAATGATATTAATATTGCATATGACATTGTTCGATAATATCTTCACTTTGATATGTCACCTTTCTTTGAAATGATCACAGATATGGATCTCTTCCAGTTGGTTGGTCATTTAGTTGTTTTCCAAATTTCTGGGCGGGGACAAGTGAGTGCTTACAGTGCTTCGTCAGCTAGCTGAAACTCTTCCATTGGGTTCCCATCAATTGTGGGAGCTTTATTTTTCTCTAATGTCTTTAGTGCAGCGTGGATGTTTCCCTTCATTTTCCTTAGGTCTTGATACGATTCTCCTTCATGAAATGGTTATATCTCAAGCACTTCTATTTGATACATTGGCTCTGTGTCTTTCTTTCATCTTATTTTGATGCTTCCTGCATCGTTCTGTATTTACCCATAGTACCCTTTAGTATTACATCTAAGTCTTACATTCTTCCATCAATTCTTCCACCTTGAAATTTGCTGTGTTCTTCCTAACTGTAGGTCTTTTTAGCTGTCTAACTCCAGATCTTACAGCTTTCTTCATCACACTCTACATACTCTTCTCAGAGGAGTCCTCGTGGTATGGAGTCTGTGCTTCGGACTGTTAGCTGCTAAGTCAGCAGTTTGAAACCATCAATCACAGGCCTTTGTATTTTGTCTTATAGGATCACTAGGAGTCAACATTGACTTGGTAGGAGTGCTTTTTTTATTTTAAGTCTTCCCAAATTGACCTTGGAAGTTTTATTTTCAGATATCTGCTTTGATCTTTTCTTTCATTTTAAATCATGACCTTTAGCTTTCCTCAAGTATGAAGTTCCTGATGTCCACTCCCAGCTTGTCAGGCCCTCTGTCATTAGATGCTAATTGTGTCAATTCTGTTCTTTATGTGCATTTGAAATTCAGGTGGGATATACTCAAGGTCATATTTTTGCTGTCAGGGACATGTTTTAATTTCCTTTAACTTCAACTTGAACTTACAGATGAACAATTCCTGGTTTGTTCCACAGTAAGTCCCCAGCCTCATTTTGACAGATGATACTGAGCTTCTCCATCATCTCTTTCTACAGATATAATAAACGGGATTCCTGTGTATTCCATCTGATGAGGTCCTTGTGTGTAGTGACCATTTATGTTATTTAAAA
>NW_022107431.1:29668603-29670276 GCF_000313985.2 Echinops telfairi | reverse complement strand
GGTGATTTCTCATTCACCCCCTCCTGAAGGTCCAAGGCTGCCTCCATGCCACTGCGGTTTGTACACAACCCTAAATTATTCTTTTAATGAAGAAATTTGGATGCTTTGCAGAGCATTCTATAAAGCCTGAATTACCCATATTCTAAAACCAGACAAAGACAACACAAAAAAATACAGAATAATATCTTTAACAAAAATTGGTGCAATCATTCTTCATTTAGAAATTGAATCCAATAATATATAAAATTATAAGGCAGAATAAGCACACAGGAGGTATACATTCAAGAATCCAGGGTAGGTAAATATGCAAAATTCAATGTAATTATTTACAACAAAATTTAAAAAATGATAAATAGATTCCAGAATAGCATTTGATAAAATCCAATATATGTTGCTGCTTATGTCTCAGCAAACTAGAAAAAGAAAGGGATTTTTAAAACCAGATAAACAGCACCTCCGGACTCCCTGGTGGTGTAGTGCTATGCATTGGGCTGCAAACCCCAAAATCAGCAGTTTGAAACCACCAGCCATTCCCAGAGGAAATGACAAGGCTTTCTACTCCTGTAGAGTTACAGTCTCAGACATCCACAGGAGCAGTACTACCCCTCATGCAGTTGCTATGAGTTGAAATTCACCTGATAACAATTATATTGGTTTTTTATTTTTATGAAATACCTACAGTTAGCATCATATTTAAGGTTGTTAGATTTAGGGAAAAGCAGCATGTCTGCTTACATCATTTCTATTCAATATTGCACTACATTTCAAAGCAATACAAAAGAGAAATAAATAAAGGCATCCTGATTTTAAAATAATCAAAGTATCTTTGTTCACAAATAAATGGTTATATTAACTTTCTATTTATGTCTTATAAATCACCACACATTTAGCAGCTTAAAGACCCACTTAATGTTTTGCTCCCAGTTCTACAGATCAAAAGACAGGATATCCTGACTGTGTTCTCTGCTCATTGTTTTATTCTCGCTTTGTGTGTGCCCTTGTGTTGATTTTGACCCATTGTGATCCTGTGTGATGGACAGAAATGCCCCACAGCGTCTGTCATCTTAACAGAAATCAACTGCCTGGTTTTTATTCCAGGGAATTACTGGATAGGCTCAAACAGCTATCCTTCCATTTAGCAACTGGACCTTAAAATCAGGGTTGACTAACTGCATTTTTCTGTGGAACCCTTAGGGGCCATTCCACTTCCAAACTCACTCAGGTTGTTGGTCAACTTCAGTTCCTTGCAAGTCTAGGATGAGGTTCCGGTCAGGATGCTGGCTATTAGCAGGGGCCACTCTTAGTTCCCAGAGCCCACTTACCTTAATTGCTACTCCATCTTCAATGTTACCCGCGGAGAATGGCCTTCCTGTCCAATTCCCCTCATGCTTGGAATTTCTTTCTCTAGGACAAGCACATTAATTTTAATGATTACTTAACTTCCATTCTAGGAAGTGGTGGCCGAAGAGAGGAACGTAATTGGGATTACATGAAGACACACAGGCACTGGTTTGTACATTCGCCTTTTAGATACTAATTTATATGTTTTATGGTCCACTTCTCCCATTAGAAAGAGGACAAGGAGGGGCTGTGATACGGGCTATCATTCTGAAACTGGAGTAATTCCTCTCTTTCTGATTGGTACCATGAAGCTTGTTGTCAGACAGAACTGC
>NW_022107431.1:29667377-29668503 GCF_000313985.2 Echinops telfairi | reverse complement strand
AGAGTTCATAAGCATGTTATACATGCATTTCAATATCTAATTTTGGCTTCCTCCTTTTGAATTTGTAGTCAGGCATTATTTTCTTATATGTGGTTATTTGGTATTATTAATGAGAGAGTCTATTTCACATGATCATCTTTTCACGGAAGTTGTGGACATAAAGTCCAGCATTAAATACCTGTGAACTTGCAATACACTATTGAAAAAAAAAGTGGTTACAAATGGTTTGAACGTTAACTGTAAAGAACGAACTTTGCCCCTTTGCTGAGTGCAGAGATCTATTAAATAACATTGCAATAACAATTCATAAGAAGTCCAAATCATGGAAAGTTTAGCATAAAACTAATTAAGAAAAAATGGGATGTGAATTTTCTTTATGTATTTTTTTAATGGTAAGCCTAACTGAATAAGACATCTATACTTATTTTTTGCAGGGTTCTTATTAGTAAGACAATGGAAAAATGACATAATTAGTAAATTATGAAGAATCGGTATCCAATGATCAAGAAACTCCAAACAAGAGAGCTGATGCTAACATACAATCTGCTTATTAACATTGCAACACATTTGCCTCTATTGTCGTCACAGAGTCGCCATCAAACAGAACATTCGATGTCCTGATCCATGTAGCAAGAGGCTTGCTGGTGGAGTGGGGTGTTTTCAAGCATTTGTTGGGGAGCTAGATTTGCCCATAAGGAGTTGAGCATGTCCACAGCTAAGGATTACTGACAGAGTACAGTTTTATTGGCAATTGAAATGTTGCAACCCTTGCCTAGTAGTGCCTGTAGGGGCCTGCATGTCCTCATCAAAGAACTGTATCCTGAAGTTTCTTTCTTTATTACCAAACCATTTTATTGGGAGCTAACATAGATGTAATATCATTCCATAGTTCAGTCGCATCAAGCAGTATTGTACAATTGCTACCACAATCAGTTTTCAACTATTCTCTTCCTTCTTGCACTCCTTAATATCAGTTCCCTATTTCCCCCCCCCCCCAGTCCCCACCACTGTATTAGAACCAGCTATTTCCCTATTAAATCCCACAACTGTGCAACTGTGAGTATTATCTGTTAGTTCTGGGTCGAAAAGAATTATCCAACCCAACCAAGAAGTGTGGAGTGTCATG
>NW_022107431.1:29665872-29667277 GCF_000313985.2 Echinops telfairi | reverse complement strand
CATTAGGTCCTCATTTTTCCCCTCCCTCCCCGCTCCCCCTCCCGCATGAGCCCTTGATAGTTTATACATGGGTATTTTGTCATTCCTTTAGTTCTTACAGTCACATTTGCATGATTCTGCAGCTATCAAGCATGGTGCGTAAATTCATCATTAATTTATGACTAATAAAGCTTTGGCATTGTCTTACAACTCATACTTAATAATTAACTAACATAATGCATAATAAAAATAAGACCCATAGCAATAAGTTTTAAGTTAATTCATTTTCACATATTTTATTTTGCATGTGAGAATTCTGCTTCTGTTAGCAGGGAAGAGTTCATTCTTTCATTTGCTTTAGAAAATCTGAGTGTTAGTACAAGTTGATTCTTAAGATTCTCTTCAGGGCGCAGTGATCCCAATGTAGGAATTTGAAAATTCTACTCTGAAGAAATTTTGAAGATATTTTCTTGTCAGTTTAACTCACAAGGGTCAACTGGGCCGCACCCTCTGTCAACCAGACCTCTGTTTTATTTTTCCTCCATGTTTTATATATTGTTTTGACTAAGTTTAGTGGCAGAAAAATCCCTAAGTGCTAGACTCACTGATGACTCAATTGTGAGGGGGAATTCACCCAGTTGAATGACCAAATTTAAAGTGGGCTCGAATCTAGTTTGCCTGACTTCTATTCTGGAACTAATCCATTTTAGTATTAATAATTTATATGAAAATAATTCCCATGTTTTGAAACAAAGTAGGACTCATGGTTACTGTGAAATTCGTCTGACAATATTTCAGAGTATATAAAATGCCAAATGTAAACTTTAATGATGACATTACAGGGAGGATAGAGGCTCCTCAAATTAATGACAGTTAATGTTGAACGATTGCCAAATATTATTAATCACTTAAAAATGTTCTCTAATGAATATCTTTACATTTAATTCAGATAGCATGTAATGAAATAAAAGTTGCAGAATGAACCAAAATGTATGAGGTACTGTGATAATGGTGTTTAGGTGGCACGTGACCACCTCTACTTTCTCCAGAGGGAAGGGGCATAATCACCACCAGCACCAGCTCAATGTCAATTCCTAGGAAGTGGAGGTCAGATATGCCGCCAGCTTTAACCTTCTTTATAACTTCTAAAACCAACCATCTCTCCTACAACACTCTCCTTCTGGACTTTGTGCAATTATACATTTCAATAGCCAAACAGAACTCACAGATAGTACTCATGATTATGGGGTCTATTAGGAAAGTTAACAGGATACAATTTAGAAATTCACGGGACGTTTCTTCCAATCAGGAGCACCACTCCTCAGCCATGGTGACGAGCCTGCTTCTCTCTGCTCTTGAGTCTCTCAACCAATGGCAAGGGTTACAAAAGTGCTTTAGTGCTGCTGATAAATGCCCAAAGGGCACA
>NW_022107431.1:29664389-29665772 GCF_000313985.2 Echinops telfairi | reverse complement strand
ACTCCTCAGCCATGGTGACGAGCCTGCTTCTCTCTGCTCTTGAGTCTCTCAACCAATGGCAAGGGTTACAAAAGTGCTTTAGTGCTGCTGATAAATGCCCAAAGGGCACATTACTCAGCTATAAACCTCAGTCCAAGTGGGTATCCTTCATTCCATGGGTCAGCAGCCCCAATCCTCAGATTAGGAGCCTGGCAGGCACCCATTCTTCCAGCAAGACTTTTGCCTAACTGCATTCAACTTTACTAATTGCTTAGACTGGAACATCCGATGCTCTTCTCTGTCTCATTTTCTTGCTGTTTGTTAACCTGGCCCATGCTGCTTCCGATTTGCCACCACATCTCTGGTTAACAGCTCCCTGTCTACTGGATTGAGGATATTCAAGGCAGGGATCATGGGGTCCAAAGGGTGTGCTGTGCTACTGCCTTTTCTTTCTAGACAACTGAAAGATTTTCTCATTCCTCCCTCTGTGATACCTCATTTTATATCTAGCAGGGTGACAAAACTGACCATTCCTCTCATTGGATTCCCATACATGATATTTCAATCTATCTGACCAAACATTTTGTGGCTGTTACAAAGAGTATGGCTAAAAATTCCAAATCAAGGAATCCAGTGAACCGCAGGCACCCATCATGAATCGCAAATACAAGCAGAGTCACACACGGTGGACAGGTTTCTGTGGATTGTCCAGCCTGAGACAAATTAGGAGGAAAAGTTAGGCAATCCGCAATTGAAAAGCATCCATTATAAACTTTGTGAATGAAAACAGAACATTATTTCATATCGTGCTGGAAGATGAGCCTCTGGGATTAGATTAGAAGGCACTGAAAAAAGAACTGAGAAAGCGCTGCCTCCTTAATGAAGTAAATCAAGTGAAGTCTTCAGGCCTTTTACTGCTGCTGATGTATTACTCAAAATGAGAAATAAAAGTTGCAAATATCCATAAGAATTGGAATGGTAAATGTTCAAAGTACCAATCAGGGAAAATGCAAGTTATCCAAATGAAATTGGATACTTGAGTGTCAAAATGCTGTCATTATTGAGCTGAAAGCACTGGAGCTAGCTATTTTGAGTCAGAAAACCAGTTAGTCTTCTATGGCAAGAATGAAAGATTCAAAAATGTGTTACATTTACCATCAAAAAAGAACATTTCAAGATGCACCCTAAGTTAAATGCTGAGGGTGATAGATTAATATCCATACACTTGCAAGGAAGTCCAGTTAATAATACCATTATTCAAAAATTATCTACCAATGAGGAATGCAAGAAAGGAAGAAATTACACATTTTTATAAACCAATATTGTCTGAAATTGTTCAAATATGCCTTCAAGATACATCGATAATTTCTTGTGATTAGAATGTGGAAGCTGGAAACACAAAAG
>NW_022107431.1:29632401-29662129 GCF_000313985.2 Echinops telfairi | reverse complement strand
TGGGGAAAAAGTCTGGTTCATTTTAGAGCTGTTCGTTCAAAGCAAGCTGTTGTTTCCACTCGATGCTGTTTTTCCTGGTCAATCAGAACCTGAGGCACAAATTTCCAAGTGACACTTCTTATTCCCAAATCTTCTGTTAAAATTTAAGAGTTAAGCGAATTTTGGGAATGATGAGGGCAACAAATGTTTAGGTGTGCTTTACACAATTGATCTATGTATTGTGATGAATTGTATGAGCCCCAATAAAATGATTCTTTTAAAAAATTCACTGAATGGAGTTCCAAGATAGTCCAGATAACTTCCCCAGATAACTTCTTTTCAATGATCCACCGCCAGTCTTCAAGTACAAGTGCACAAATTTGGTTGACATTTTCATCTGTTCTGGATGTTGATGTATGTCCAGAATGAGGTTTGTCATCAATTGACATTTCACCTTTTTTGAAATGAGAAAACAACTCATACATGAGTTTTTCCCATAGCGCTGTCCTGTGCACTCTGTTCAACATCACAACAGTTTCTGTGGCATTTTTCCTGATCAGGAAACAGAATTTCACAGCCGCACCACTGTTCTCTTAAATTAGCCATCACAACAAAGGGTGTTCGAGTGAAATTGCTTTTATGAAATCATTCACTGTGACCAGAGAGAACCTTCCCAGGTGACGCCACTGGTGCAGCTTTTTTTTTCTGTTGCCCCCCCTTCTTGGTACCCCCTTGTATAACCCTAGAGGGCACAGTTTAATGCACCCAGCCTCAAGCTCACCCATGAATTGGTTCTGAATCACAGAGACCCTATGTACAACAGAACCGAACAACACCCAGTCCTGTGTCATCCTCACAAATGTCTCTTTGCTTGGGCGCATTGTTACAACCCCTTTTTTGCAGTCACTCCATCTTGTTGAGGGTCTTCCTCTTTCACTCTCCCTCTGCTTTACCAAGAATAGTGTCCTTCTTCAAGGACTGTTCTCTGCTGACCTGTCCAAAGAAAATGAGATGAAGTCTGGCCATCCTTGCCTATAAGGACCATTCTGGCCATACTTTTTAGAAAGACAGGTTTGTTTTCCAACACCGTAATTCAAACATATCAATTCTTCTTTTGTCTTCCTTATGCAAAATCTAAATTTCAGATGCATATAAGGTCATTGAAAATATCATGACTTGGGTCAGAAGCACCTTTGTCTTTAAAGTAACCTGCTTGCTTTTCTATACATGAAAAATGCCGTTTGCTGCAGATTTACCTAAAGCAATGCATAGTTTTATCCCTTGACTGCTGCTTCCATGAGCATTAGTTATGGATCCAAGCAAGACAAAATCCTTGACAACTTTAATATTTTCTGACTTTAAGGGGATGTTAAATATTTGTCTACTTGTGAGGATTTTGGTTTATACAATGAATTAAAATTCATACTGAAGGCTGTGAGCCTTGATCTCCATCACTAAGTGTTTCAAGTCTTCCTTATTTTCAGGAGGCAAAATTTGTCATCTGCATATCTCAGATTGTTAATCAGCATTTCTCCAATCCCGGTGTCACATCTGTCTTCATATAATCCAGCTTCTCTATTAGTTCTCCATACAGATTGAATAAATATGGTAAGAAAATACAACCCTGATTTACAGTGTTCCTGGTTTTAGATCATGTAGTATCCCTCTGCTCTGTGTGCAGTTGCCTCTTGATCGCTGTACAGCTTCCTTGTGAGCATAATTAGGAATTCCACAATTCAGGAATTCTCATTCTCCTTAAGGCAATCCATTGTTTCCTATGGTTCACATAATGGCATACATTTACATTGTAAAAAAACACAAGTAAACATCTTTCTAATATTCTCTGCTTTTAGCCAAGATCCATCCGATATCAGCAATGACACCCCTTGATTCACATCCTCAACTGAATCAAGCCTGAATGTCTGACAGCTCCCTGTAAATATACTGCTGCAAACTTTATTGTATGATTTTCAGAACAATTTTACCTCCATGAAATATCAATGATATTGTTTTATCATTTGAGCACACTGTAGGATCACTTTTCTTTAGGATGAGGAAAAATATGGATCTCTTCCAGTCAGTTGACCAGAAGACTGTCTTCTGAATTTCCTAGCATAAATGAGTGAGTGTTTTCCGTGCTGCTTCAGCTTGTTGAACATTTCTGTTGGTATTCCATCAGTACTTGGAACCTTGTTTTAGGCTCACGCTTTCAATGCAGCATGTACTTTTTCTTCCAGTACAATTGGTTCTTTTCATATGCTGCCTCCTATCCTGGTGGAATATCCACTAGTTCTTTTTGTTGCAATGACTCTCTGTATCTTCTTTGGATGATTCCAGCAGCATTCAATATTTTGCCCATAAAATCTTTCAGAACTGCAACTCGGG
Organism: Echinops telfairi; assembly: GCF_000313985.2. NCBI lineage: Eukaryota > Metazoa > Chordata > Mammalia > Afrosoricida > Tenrecidae > Echinops > Echinops telfairi. The sequence continues at coordinate 29,659,765 of NW_022107431.1, read as the reverse complement.
GTTTAAAGTTTTCTTTAGTTTTTTTTTTCAGTTTAAGATATGCTGAGCATGATCTTCCTTTTGGCTGTTCTTACTTGGAACACTTGCACATTTCATTATGTTACTTTGTCTCCTCTAACTGCCCTTTGCAGTTTTCTGTTCATCCCTTTGACCTCGTCATTTCTTCAATTTGCCTTAGTTATGAGTCCATTCCAACATGCACATCTTTCTTTCCTGTTTTTTAAATGACCTTTTGCTGTCTTCATGAATGATGTGCTTGGTATCCTATCCCAGCCCATCAGGTCTTCTCTCATTGGTGTTAAATGTAGCAAATCTGTTTTTAATATGTTCTCAAAATTCACTTGGTATATACTCAAAGTCGTATTTTGGCTAATGTGGACTTGTTTTGATAATCGTCAGCTTCAACCTGAACATACATAGGGAGAATGTGTGGTCTGGCCTTGTTTTAGTTGTTGATTTTGAGCTTCTCTATTGACTCTTCCCATAGATGTTTGCGATGTGATTTCTGTGTATTCCATCTGGAGATGTCCAAGTGTATAGTCTTTTGTCTTGTTGAAAACAAAAATATTTGCTATAAACAAAGGGGTTAGCTGTCAAAATTCTATCACGTAATCTCTAGCTTCATTTTCATCTTCAAACTACATTTTCCAAATACTGTTCCTTCATCTTTGTTTCCAAATTTTGCATTTCAATCACCAATAATTATAAATGCTTCTTGATTACATGTTTTATACTTTGGTAGATCTGTTCAGTGTCTTCATCACTAGTTTTACTGGTTGGTGCATATATTTGAATAATAGTAGTTTCGATTAGACTTCCTTGACAGTGGATAGATAGAATCCAATCACAGACAGAATTGAACTTCAAGATAGATATTGAAATGTTCTTTTTGATGAGGAATGTACCATCATTCCTCTCATTTGTGTCATTTTTGGCATAGTAAATCATATGATTTTCTTATTCAAAATGGCCAAACCAGTCCAGTTCAGCTCACTAATGCCTAAACTGTTGATATTTATAAGTTCTACTTCATTTTTGATGACTACCAATTTTCCTAGGTATTTTGTACATTCCAAGTTCTGATTATTCATAGATTTTTGCAGCTGCTTCTTCTCAGAAAACGAAGTCCCCAAGGCTTTACTCTCACAGGTTTTATTCCATTCACATCATGATGACTGACATTCCTTTGAGAAGGCCATTCTTCCTCAATCATATTTTGAGTTTCTTCCGACCTGAGGGGTTCATCATCTGGCCTTAACTCAGACGATATTCTCCTTCTGTTTATCAGGTTTTTAGTATCTGACAATGTTTCTATGCTATGCTTAGAAGTTTTCAGCTGCCAATAATTCAGAAGTGGAGAGCCAATTCCTTCTTCTTAGTCTAGAAGCTCTGATGAAAGTTGTTGAATTTAGGTGACCCTGCTGGCATTTGAAATACCAGTGATGTAGCTTCTAGCATCACAGCAACACACAAGCCACCATAGTACAACACATTGTCAGACTAGTGATCTAATTCTGGAAAAGCCAGTCATGGAAATGCTTACAAAACATTGTTCTATTGCTGTATACTGAGGTTCCCCAGGAGTTGGAGTTGGTTGAATGTCAACTGGCTGTTTTAGGGTAAGTGTGCACATCCACACAAGGCAGATTGGATACAACAAAGTATATGACCACCGAAGCGACAACCTGCTCTGGTGTTATTATTTAAGGTTGTTTCAATAGGACTTCTTAGAGGTCATGTGGAAAACCATGCTGTGAGTCAAGATGAAGAAACAATGAATATACTTCCAGGCAGATTTCATGACTGGTTACTGACTCCTTCATATTATCTTCATCATATAGCTCATCATGGTTTGATGACATGGTTTTTGAGTGCTCTCTTTAGTCCATGAATATAGATTAACAGAAGCCAAATGAAGAGACAAAGGAAAGACTCGAATGACTCAAATTTGTACTCAGTTTGATCCACTTGCCAAACTGATTGTTATTTTCCTTCACTATCAAATTATTTTCTCTTCCTTATTCCCTCCAACAGTTTATTCACATGTACACATAAAAAAGATGACATAAAATACCCAGGACTCCTTGACAACGAAAAACAATTTTCTCTTTCTTTTCCTGACTGTTAAAGATAGGCATTTGTGGGCGTGAATTATGTTTTATCACTATTTTAGTCATTTTCTAATGTAATATATGTCTTAAGCATTTTTATGTTAATTCTGTACCTATACTTATGCAGGGTTTTTTTATGGCTTACAATGTTATTTTTCTTTCATGGTAAGAAATCAGTGAAAAAATGTTAAAGGGAAACAGCAAGTTATTTTACTTAAAAAATAGTGTAATAAGCTTCAAAGCCTCAGCACTTGTGGCATTTATGAGTCATCTTAGTTGTGGTAACATAGTGGATTTGGCTTAAAAGAGAACTTCATGGACACCACAAGCGAAATTAGAACATAGCCCTACCCTCTGCACTTGGGTAAGTTGTCTGGGTTAATTAGAGTGTACACCTTGTGTTTATTTTATCTGTTCAAAACACTATCTTCCACTTCCAGTCATTTCAAATCAGAATATAGTAGGTCATATCCTGTGAAATTCTTGTAAGAAATGAGGGGAAAGGAAAACAAAACATTGTGAAGGGTGTTTATAGCTTCCGTAGCTTCAGTAATCTCATTTAAAATATGTCCTACTTTGGGAGCATATTTAAAATTTTTTTCTTTATTCTCTTCTTCTACGTTTAAAGGAGGAAAATGGGGTGTGATTTGGAATCAGTTATTCTCAAATATGATTTGTTTTCCTGTTCAATAATCCTACAGAATTTGAAGAATGTACAAATTACAGGAAAAAAATGAAGTGCTTTATGGATGGTTAAATTCTAAATAGAATTTTAGAATGGATACAAATTTTTTCAAATAATAATCCCGTGCATAAATCTATCACTTAAAAAGTACCAAACAAAATAATAATGGGATTAATACCAATAATAAAAATAAAATACAATTTGTTTTTATATTTCATTTGCTCCCAGAAAGCTCAATGCCCTTAAAATCCAATGTTTTATATCTAAGTACTAATATTTGGGATTAATCTTAAGCAGAGTTTTTTTTCCTTTTGTAAATTGTAAATTCATACGAGTACAAAGATTTGTATCAAAGTTCACAGAGGTCCATAGAACTGAAAGGATTTAGGCTTTGGAGTTTCAAAAATATTGCAATACTCTTTAAAGAATATTCCTCATGAAATATAAGTAGTACCTTAACTGAAATTTGCATCTTGCATTTAAGTTCTTATTTACTGTAAAAGTGAAAAATGCATAATGGCTCATTTAAGGAATATTTCATATTCTATAAGCAAGACCCATAAAGCAAACAAGAGGGTTTAAATTCTACTTATTGTAAGAGATGTCATTGGAAACGAGCCGTCCTGCATCTGCCACTGAGGTTGATGGGGCACTAGGTTGACGTTTAGACTTTGCCAGTGCTCTGTTGTCATTGGAGTTGCGTTGGATTCACAATGATCTCCTGTAACAGAAAAGAACTGCTCTGCAAGATTGCCTTCGCTGTAACGCATAGCAGCCAAACCGATGGCCAGCACTTCTCTTCTGCGATACTGTGGCAGGATTTTGTACCTTTACCCTTTAGGTTTAGGTTTCAACACAAACCATTTGCACCACCTAGGGACCTTCCTACTGGCTACAGAATATTAATACTTTCATAAGGAATGGAGATAGATGTCTGGCCAGAGTAACACTCCATCCTGTTTCTTTCCCAGGCACTCATTCTTTAACTCAATAATTGGGGAACATAATTGTTACTTACTCACAGCTATGCTTGAGAATATATCGTTTCAAATCACTCAATTGATTTTATCAGCATGCCTATTTTCTTATACTTTATTAAGTTTTTCCACTTTGGCACCTGTGTTAAATTATAGACAAAGTCAAATACCTGCAGGAGTCATATTGGTACAGAAATATATTAATTCATTTTGGATAAACGAAATAGGCAGTGAGGGGATTGCAGCTCCCATGAGAGATTATTTCTTCTCTACTAGAAGTCCATTCAAGTTCTACTTAAATACTTTTGAGTGTGAGAGCATATATAGGCTGGATCATATGGGTTGACTGCCAGCTGGAATCTCTGCTGTAAGTGCTTGGTACACTGTAGCAACAATTGCAGGACTTTTCTATTCCAGTGGTATGAATAACTGAAAACATTCTTTATAGGTGCTTAAATTTAAATAAGGAGCTCTGGCCACCCAGTGGTTATTGCCACTAACCACATTGTTGGTGGTTCAAACCCACTAGCTGCTCTGTGAAAGAAAGCGGTGATAGTCTGTTTTCATGAAGATTAGACGGGAAAAGTTACGGCCAGTGTTATACTATCTTTAGAGTCATATTGAATTGGAATCAACTTGCCAGCAATGTTTGTTGTTGTTAGTTTCTGAGTGTGTCTAATGTTAATCTTTGGAGTCCCTGAGTGGGGCAAATGGTTAACCTACTCAGCTGCCAAGCATAGATTGGAAGTTGGAGTCCACCCAGTGGGTCCATGGAGAAAGAACTTGGCAACTGACTTCCAAAAATTCAATCATTATTCTATGGCCATGTAACTCTGAACACAGCAGATTTCATCTGATTTCAGACGTGAAGCAGGATTGGGCCTGGTCAGTACTTGGTACTTGAATGGGAAAAAGTCATTTCAAACTCTATGGACCACAGTTTTATTCTGACACACGTGGGGCTGCCATAGGCAGACATTAACTTGACAGTAACTGGTTAACTTTAACTTAAACTGGAGGACCATTCATTAATACAGCAAAGCTTCAATTTATAAAACAAATTAATTACTAAGGAGTTATTGTCGATTATCTTCCCATGTAGTTTGCATAACCTGTATCAACTACATTTAACATCAGAACTTATTCAGAGAATAAAAATGCCACTTATATTTTGTCACCATTTCTGTTGACCTACTTTCTCTGATTTAGCTTACTTAACAAAACTATGGAATCTGTGGCTGTGCTTCTAGGACACTGAAAATTAGCCAGTTCTGAAACTTTAGCCCAAATGTCTCATCAGTACTGAGCTGCAAATGGCCATAATGCTTTCCAAATTTGTGTTTAATTATTTAATATATCAAGTGCCAAGATCTTTACATGGACATACTGACTTCCTAATATGATTCAACAGCCCTGAGTAAGTGAATACTTCTCCAATTTAATTTGGCCAAAGAGATAAACATAAACACATGAAGATTAAAGTAGTTAATTCTCTAGAATCACAAAATAAACACCAATTTAAAAACAGCCAACAAACCAAACTCACTGCCACCAAGTTTATTCGGACTCATAACAATCATTTAGGACAGAGTAGAGCTGCCCTTTGGGCTTCTGAGACGGTAAATCTTTACAGGATTTAAAAGTCTATCTTTCTCCTACATAACAGCAGGTGGTTGCCAACTGATGACCAGGGGTTAGCATCCCAATGCTGATGGGCCCAAATGTCTCATGGTTGCTGTGGTAGTTACATAATTTCAGGTAAACTTGAAGGTACAGAAAAGATATGGGTGATAGTCAACCAATCAGTTCACACAGCCTGAGGGTGCCTCCTTATGGGCTTGGCCTTCTCATGTGGAGGGTCTTGGGAACTGCCCCTTCTCTCTCTGCCTTCACCTTCCTGCTGGCTGACTGGCTGGTTGCTGCCAGAGTCCTGGATATGCATCCACCACCATTGGATCCACAAGACATTACACCCCCAGGCTGGTGATCTTCGTGCATTCTGCATCATTGCATGTGACTGTGTGAATCTCAAGAGGGACTTATGGATTAAGTCTGGATTTATGGATTCAGTCCGGACATTTGGACCTGAGTTCAACTGGGCTGGGATGTTTTCATAATATATAATTACTTCATACAAGTATCTCTGAATTTGTTTCTCTAGTCAACCCAGCCAAACACTTGCCCATTCCTTACTTTGTCTCTTACAAGAATCATTTTTGCATGTACATGGGTTCCGATTAGAGGTGGAAACACAGGGAATCCAGGACAGATAAATCCCTCAGTACAAATATTGAGAGTAGCGATACCAGGAGGGTAAGGGGAAGGTCAGGGAAGAAAGGGGGAACTGATCACAATGATTGACATATGACCTCCTCCCATTGGGATGGACACCAGAAAAGTGGGTAAAGGGAGACACCGGTCAGTGTAAGACATGAAAAAATAATAATACTTTATAAATTATCAAGGGTTCATGAGGGACAGAATGGGGGAGGGAGGAGTAAAATAAGAAGCTGTTACCAAGGGCTCAAGTCGAAAGAAAATGTTTCGAAATGATGATGGCTACAAATGTACAAATGGGTTTGACACAATGGAGGATGTGTGGACTGTGGTAAGAGTTGCACAAGCCCCCAATAAAATTATTTTTTTTAAATAACCATTTTTGGAAATTTATTATATAAACCAACAACAGTAGCAAATGACAGATTTTGTGTCCCAGATCAATGCCATTTAAAATTCTTTATTTTGACAAAATTACAGAGTTTCAGAAAAGTTGCAAGTGCATTGCAGGGTCTTGCACTTTTCTTACATCATTTGACAGTAAGCTACTAACATGATGCTTCCCTTTTTCTGAATACTTCAATGTATACTTCCTACAACTTAAGAAATCTTCCTATATGATTACAGCAGAAATATCACAATTAAAATGTCAACAATGATATAATTTACTGTATAGTCCTGAGTCTTTCCAAGTACCACTGATTATCTCAACAATGTACTTTACAGAAAAACTATCCATTTCCAAATCAGATGTTTCATTTTGTGATTGTACCTCCATATACCTTTGGCTTGAAACACTGCCTTAGTGTTGCCTTGATATCATTAGCTTTACACATTGAGAGATTATAGAACAGTTATTTTGCAAAATGCCCCTCCATTTATGATTTTCTGATGTTTCATTATAATTTAAACTAATATTTTGTATCTTTGACAGACATAGTTCACGAAAAGAGAAGTGATAGTTGAAGTTTTATGTCAATTGACTGGGCCATAATTCTCATGTTTAGACAGTTAAAATGTAGCAATCCCCCATGTCGAAAACTAATCAGATCACTCCTGTGATGAGATCTGCTATGAGTAGCCAATCAATTGGGAGGAGGGATGTGGCCTCCTTACATGGCCTGTGAAGGCTGTGGAAAAGCTGATTTACTTTTTGCTTGACCTAGATCTGGTATCTGGCTTGTCATCTGACCTCTAGCTCTTTGGCCATATTGTCTGCTGATCCTGCAAGTACTTAGTAGTCTACTATCTAACCTGCTGACCTTGAATTCATTCATCTCTGCAGCCAGAAGCATTCTGTTTAATCTATAGATCTTGAATTTATTAACCCCTGAGCTAAATGAGTCAGAAAAGACTGCCAGACTGGCATCTGACTGAAGGACTTGAAACTTGCACACCTCTACAAGTGTGTGAGCTATTTCCTTAATATTAAATTTCTGTATATATACATATATAAGCTTCATAGTTTGGTTTCTTTAGACAGCCCAGGTTAAGATAAGATATTCCATTTTTATTTAATTTTATCAGGTTGTACAAGATTTTGATTAGTTATATATCCGTAATTTTCATTTTGTATATATCTGATAATATTAACTTTGAAATTTATTTTATATCATGTTTTCAAGAAGTCTCCACTCTAAAGCTATTCATTTCCCCTTTGTAATTAAAGGTATTCTGTGTAGAAATATTTAAAAAATATATGTATGCATATTTTCCATTCCTTATCTCTTTTCATGTATCCACTTACTTATTTAATACCTCTGACTCAAGTTCTGCTTTTGGAACTATGAAATAGACTCACATCTTCCTACTCTTCCTGTGAAGTAGCAAACAACAACAACAAAATCACATGCTGTCCCGTCAATGTTGACTCAGAGCTACTCTACTGGCTAGAACAGGACTGCCCATAGGTTTCCCAAGGTTACAAATATTTATGGAAGCCAACAGAAGTATGTTTCTCCCCAGAAGAATCTGGTAGGTTCTAATCATTGGAATTTTCAGTTAGTAGCTGAGCACTTGGCCATTTTACTACTAGGTACGTTTTATGTTGCTGTTGTTGAGTGCCACGGAATTGGCTCCACCCATCTCCAACATATGTACAACAGAACAAAGAACTGCACAGCCCTCACCATCTTCATAATGGCCCCTCTGCCTCAGCCCATTGTCGCAGCCACCGTATCAATCCATCTCATCCAAGACCTGCCTCTTTTGCACCACCCTGCCACTTTACCACATATGATGGCCTTTGCCAGGGTCTGCTCTCTCCTGACAATATGTCCAAAGTATTTCAGATGAAGGCTTGCCATCTTTGCCTCCAAAGAGCACTCTGACTACTTTTTCCAACACAGATCAGTTTGTCCTTTTAGCACTCCATGGTATTTATAATATTCTTCTCCAACACCACGATTCAAATGCTTCAAATCTTCCTTATTCAATGTCTAACTTTCACATGCCTGTGATGCAATTTAGAATACATGGCTTGGGTCAGGCACATCTTAATTCTCAAAAAACACCCTTGCTCTTCAATACTCTAAAGAAGGCTCGTGCAGCAAATTTACCTAAAGCAATATTTTGATCTCTTGACTGCTGCTTCCATGAGCATTGATTGTGGATCCAAGTAAGATAAAATTCTTGACAATTTCAAGCTTTTCTTCATTGATCAAGATGTTACTTGTTGGTCAGGTTGTGAAGATTTTGGTCTTCCTTGCATTGAGTTGCAATCCATACTGAAGGCTAAAATTTTTTATCTTCATCAGCAAGTGCTTCAATTCCCTCTCTCTTTCTGCAAGCAAGGTGGCATCACCTGCACACTGCAGGTTGCTAATAAGCATTCCTCCAGTCCTGATGCCACACTCTGCTTCATATCATCCAGCTTCTATGATGATATCTTCAGCATATAGAATCAACAAGTTTGGTGAGAAGATGCAAACCTGGTGCACACTTTTCCTAATTTTTAAACCATGTAGTGTTTCTTTGCTCAGTTGATCCACGTACAGATTCAGAATGAACTCAGTTAAGTGCCCCAGAATTCCCATTTTCATCAGGGTTATTCACAGTTTATTAAGGTCTACACAGTTAGATGTCTTTGTATAGTCAATGAAAGACAAGAAAACATATTTCTGGTCTTCTCTGCTTTGAGCCAAGATCTATCTGACAGCAACCATGATATCCCTGGCCACACATCCTCTTCTGTTTTCAGCTAGTTCTCTGTCCATGTGTTGTTGCAACTGTTGTTGGATGATCTTAAGCAAAGGTTTTCTTGTGTGTGATATCAATGATATTGTTCTATAGTTTGAGCATTCCTTTGGGTCACCTTTCTTTGGAATGGGCACAAATATGGATCTCTTCTAGTCAGTTGGCCAGCTAGCTCTCTTCCAAATTTCCTAGCACAGACAAATGAGCACGCCCAGGGCTTCTTCCACTTTCTGAAATATTTCAATGGGTATTCCGTGAATTCCTGAAGCCTTGTTCTGGGCTAATATATTAAGTAAGATCATTCTGAACTTCCTCCATTAGCACCATTGCACCTTGTTCATATGCTACCTCCTAAAATGATGGGCTGTCAACTAGGTTTTTCTGGTACAGGGAGGTTTTATAGATAGAGATAAAACTTCATACATCTCTGTATACACACACACATATATATCTATATATACATATACACATATATATACATGCATATAGATCATCGGAGAAGATGATGACAGATAGAAAATAATCAGCCGGAGTAAAAAGGGCCAAGAAACAAAACACAGTAATGAGTTCTCTGTCTTTCTTTTACTTTATATACAGCAAACTTATTTATGTTACAAATCAGTGTAAAGATAGGTTATGAAAACATTCATGCTTAAAAAGTGGACCTGTTCATTCCTTCTAGAACAGTGGTTCTCAACCTTCCTCATGCCGCGGCCCTTCCTCATGTTGTGGTGGCCCCTCAAAACATAAACTTTTTTCATTGCTACTTCATAACTGTCATTTTTATACTGTTATGAATCAGGTGACTCCTGTGAAAGGGTCGTTCAACCCCCAAAGGGGTCGCAACCCACAGGTTGAGAACTGCCATTCTAGCAAAAGCTGTCTCACTCTGCATGTGCTCCCTCTCCACATGCTGCTCTCCCTTGTCTGAAGAATACTCTGAAGCTAGTTGGTGCTCACTCTCCACAATGGACTATTTATTGCTTCTGGCAAGGGTGTTTTTTTTGTTTTGTTTTTTTTTAATTTTTAAACAGGTGTGTCACTGGTTTGTTTCTCTAGATAGCCAGCCTGACACACATAGTGATCACATAGGACAAGGTAGAGCTGCCACCAGTTTCTGAGGTTGTGAGCCTTACGGGTGCAGAAAGCCTCACTTTCTCTTGCGGCACATCTGGTGGTTTTGAAATACTGGCTTTCTAGTTACCAGTCCAAATCAGAAATTGCTCTGCTGCCACACAACTTTTAAAACACAGTGAAACCCAGAAGAAGAAAAAAAAGCTGGAATTCATGTTAGGGAGAAACCTGTCAGGAAGGAAAACACAAACATTTTCCAGTAAATGAGTCATAAAATGGTAAGACTACACCATGTGCAATGTGGGAAACCTCAAGCCCTGGGAAAGAAAGGCAGCCAGTTGAGCTTGCCTTTCCCAGGCTGTTACCGGTACTGGTTTAGGGATGTGCAATCACCACCAGTTTATCTGCCAGCTACAGATTCCCAGGATTTGGGCTTTGATCTCTAAGTTTGTCAAAGTTTTATTGAAATGTTTCTGTTTCAGACTCAGCATGTATAAGGCTAAAGACTAAATATGTATTCAAGTTTGTTTTTTTGCAATACTGAACTTATTTATGAACAATGATAATATGATAATGTTGTGTCATCATCATGAATAATAATGAGTATAAATGGAGTATAATGGAAATATGTAAAAAGTAGAAATATGTCATTTGGATTTCTATTGATACTTTACAGGTTAATAGACTTTCATAAAGGTAAGAGTTCAAACTATGACTTAAATAACATCTACCTATGTGCTTTATTCAAGGAACCCTGTTGGTGTAGCGAGGTCAACAGTTCTAAATCGTCAGCTGCTCCAAGGGAGAAAGATGAGGCATGCTACTCCCATGAAGAGGTACAGTCTCAGCAACCCAAATGACAGTGCTTCCCTGTCCTATAAGGTCGCTATGAGTTGGAATTAACTCAATGACAGTGAGTTTGGTATTTTAATGCACTTTATTCAAGAGCCCTGGTGGTGTTGTAGGTTAGGCAGTAGGCTGCTAAGTAAAAGGTCAGTGGTTCATATCCACCAGACAAACATTAGGCTATCTAGTCTGGGAAAGATTTTCCATCTCAGAAACCCGAGGTAGGGATGCTCTGAGTGGGAATGGACCCAACAGCAGTGGGTTTGGGTTTTGATATGTGTTTGATTAGGGGCTTGATGGTGACATAGTCACGTGCGTAGCTGCAACAGGAAAGGCCATTTATTTCTATAAGAATCTTAGAAATCCTAGGGAGTGGTTTACCACTCAAGCAAAGACTCCATCTTCCTGCCATTGAGTCAATTCTGACTCAGCGATTCAACAGGGTAGGGTTGCAAACGAGCCTTGGTTGACTCAATAGCAATGGGTCTATCTGTATTTTATATGTTAAAATTCTATTAAAACAAAACAAACTCACTGTCACCAGTCTATTCTGATTCATAAGGACCCTACAGGACAGAGTCAACCCTAATATCTTTATGCGAGCAGACAGCCTCATCTATCTCCTCAAGGGTGAATGGTAGGTTCAAATCTCTGACTTTGGGTTTAGCAGCCCAATGCATAGCTCACTATACCACCACTGCTCCTGAAAATTCTATTAGCTTGGTCAATATAATATATATTATTTCCACAATTAATGAAAATTGTGAAAGTTAATTATAAATATTTTAAGTATTTTAATAAACATAAATAGGACTTATTTAGGTAATTTATACTAATATAATTTTACACAGTGTTAAAATATTTAAATGAATATTTTTCTGTCCTTTTTATCTTATATGCATAAGCATTAATAACATTTGGATATCAATCTAAGATACAATGATAGTGATATGTCAGATCTATAATTCTGTGTTAACTTTGGTAATATTTAATAAAATAAATTCTAATTAAAGAATAAAATTAGCATTTTGCTATCTAACTATATTAAGGTTTAAAAGTTGAAACAATGATGTTCCACAAGCTATTTTTTACATTTTAAAAATTAAGAATGTAAATATTGACTATACAAAAAATTATATGAACATCTTCGAAGTAAGGTTCAGTAACACTTGGGATAAATCAATATTGATGAAGGGATAATAAATAATACAATGCGTTAAAAAAATTTTAAGAAACTAGAGAAAAACAAAATATCCCCCCAATATTTTCTTCTTTCATGAACTTCAAGTGAGAGTAACAATCGGTCCCCAAATGTCTTAGATCATCATGTTAACACAGGTGTCCTAAGGGAATTTGTAGTGCTTCTTGTTCGAGTCCTCACTCGGAGACTTTCTAATGTCTGAAGAGGGTTTTATATTTTCATCGGCGCTGCACCAGAATCACAGCACAGCGTCTGGGTGATGCTGAATTAACTGCCTTTTTCTCTATAGTACTTTAAGAGTCACATTTATTTATTGCATTTCGGATATCTGAAATTTCATCATTTTATCTTGTGCTCTCCTGAAGTAGGTATACTAGCCACTAAACTACGAGATCAGAAGTATAGCAAATCAGAATGCAGTACTACCATTAACTGGCTTCATATGAACATAAGATTTTAGTATAGAAATCTTAAAATAATTTTAAACTAAGTCAACATGGATTGCTATCTGAAAACTTCGCCATTGTGTAATTTTGGAAATCAAGTATTGAACTCTTTCTGGGTTAAGATATTTATTGAGTCATAGAAAATGTATGGAGCTTATTTCTACACATTGTTTAATTTATTCATCACAAGTACATGGGTCAGTACTACTAATATCACTATTTTATGAGTGAAGAAATGGATGCCGATAAGCTATTTTGCCCCAAATTATCTTAGAAAATGTGGAACTGCATTTGAACTCATAGTTTCACTTCAACGTTCAGACCTGACCACTGTACCCAAAGGAGACCACTGCTAAAGGAATCAGGAGAGAAGTGGTTTGGGTAGTAGATAGCGGTTTGGTAATGGTGACTTTTTTTTATGAACAACTAGTTTGTTGAAACAAAGACATTTTCAATAAAGACAGGCACTCTTCCATTGGATAAAACTGCAACAATGGAAAAAGTGGTTAAAGCAAGGTTGATGATTATAATATTGGGTGAATCAGAAGCTTTTGTATTTCCTAATCCTTCATATGGACAATGACAGTGCTCTCACAGACTGAACATGGAAGAAGAATTAGCATTCAACATACTTGCTCTGAAGTCCAATTGCCTTAATCAGATTCTGTTTTTCCCATTTTCCATATACCTCAGAGAAATTACATCACCGTTCTATACCTCAGTTTCCTCATCTGCAAAATGAGCACGCACATCTGTCTGTCTGCACTGCTGGGAATGATATGCCTACACCCAGTGACATCAACCATTAATGACATGGATGCAATATTTATCTGTGATTAAGCTGGGCACATAAGGAATTGACACCGTAAAAAGTGAAGTCACTTTCATTTGTAGAGAATAAACAATAATAAATTCTCAAAGAGAAGTTCTTATGCATCCCCAGAGTGCCCCTTTAGAGTCCGCAAGTACAATACGGGTTTTGGGGGAGAGGGACACAGAGCTGGTGGCAGGGTGAAGGGGTGAGGACGTCAAGGGGTCCATATAGAGAAAGAGTGTTTGGAAGCTGATTTTAGTAGCAGATGTAAAATTCTTCTGCACTGAACGAACTATGGAATGATCCGATATATGTGTTAATACCAATTAATCTTTTTTTTTAATGGCTGGGGCAAAAAGTTGTTGTTCAGGTTAATACTGTCTTCATGCCAACTCTGCCCCTGGTCACCACCATGCTGCCTTACCGAGGGACCTGCTTGGCTCCTGAGGCTTCTTCTCTTCTTCTTGCTTCTACGTATGACGTACCGAGCCTCGTGTGCTTGGCATTCCCAGGCCTCTGTCACGTGCTCCTAAGGTGCTACCTGGCCTTGCCTCACAATCTGGGCCTGAACTGCCACTGGATTCGAATGGACTTCTCCAGGATCGGTGGAGGGAGATGCGTAGGCATAAAAATGGAGACTACATTGCAGAACAACAGCTTCATATTTTGCTATGTAAATTATTTCCTAAACTACAAGTGTTACAGCTCTGTTGGCAATGGGCATTCCATTTAGCTTGTAAGCCTTTCCCCAAAGAGGGTTCAGCTACCTTTTGGCATGTACTGGCAAGTCCGCCATCTCTGCCACATCTTCAGTACACAGGTGACAATTCTGGGTTTGGATGGCTCTTAGTGAAGAAACCCTTAGTTCAAAGAACTGATGATTACATAAGTCTAGTCGAATGGCAAAACCTACCAAGCCTCTAGATCAGTGTTTCTCAAGCTTTTTAATGCTGCGACCCTTTAATACAGTTCCTTATGTTGTGGTGACCACCAACCTTAAAATTATTTTTGTTGCTACTTCATCACTGTCATTTTGCTACTGTGATGAATTGGGCAACCCTGTGAAAGGGTGGTTAGACCCCCAAAGGGGTCGAAACCATCAGGTTGAGAACCACTGTTCTAAATTGACTGTAAGGGACTCAATTCTACTGAGTGACTTTTCAAGCTATTATTTTCATAGTAATCACCCTCCTCTTATAAATGTGTGGCCGAGCCAAACTTTTTGAGGGGAGTTCTAAAACTATGGCTAGAAAGCCCATATCAAAGTTATTTTTTTGTATCACAAAGGATGATAGAATCGATGCCAAACAACTGAATTTTGATGTAAGTAAAATTCCCAAAATTCATTGCCATTGAGTCAATACAGAAGATAGTTCACGAGACATGGACACTGGCATATACTTTAAGCTACCGTGTATAGTCAAGTATAAGCTGACCCAAATATCAGACAAAGCACCTAATTTTCCCACAAAAACTGCATTAAAAATGTGCTGAAAAGTTTGGCTTATACTAGAGTACATACGGTATTATTGAATGTAGAGAATCTCTAAGTGGTGCCAATTGCTAAATGGACAGCTACTAATCAAAAAGCTGGTGGTTTATATACATTCGCAGAAGAATTGGAGCCTTGAAAGTAAGGCATGATGGTATGTTTTTGAAGGGCCAAAGCCATCAAAACTTTATGAATCATAGATAATACTCTGCAATAGATGGGTCACTATGAGTTGAAATTGAATTAACAGCAACTCTTTTATTATTGCAATGTAGAAGCATGCACATTTTTTAAAGTGTTAAGAAGTGACTCTTCAAATTTTTGTACCTATAAACATTTTCTCAAGGGAAATCAATGTGTAATATTCATGGCAGAAAATCACAAAAAATGCTTTACTCAGAAAATTATAAACAGTTTGTAAGGGATAGGGCCACCACTTGTAAGTTTGTCATACTACTGTGGCTTGTGTGTTGTGATGCTAAAAGCTATATTACTGGTATTTCAAATACCAGCAGGGTCACCCAAAGTGAACAAGTTTCAGCTGAGCTTCTAAACTATAACAGACAACAAAGGAAGAATAGGCTGTCAACTTCAGAAGAATAACCCATCGAAAACACCATGGATAGCATTGAATCCCTATCAGTTACGGGGAATCTCAATTCATAATTAGAACTTGGAACATACAAATATGAATCTAGGAAATTGGAAGTTGTTGAAATTATATGGAACACATAAAGATTAATATTCTAAATATTAGTGAGCTGACATAGACTCATATTGGGCCATTTTGAATCAGAATCATATGGTTTACTATACTAGAAATAATGAAATCAAGAGGAATGGTGTTGCATTCATCATCAAAAAGGACATTCCAAGTACAATACTGTCTGTGAAAAGTTACAAGTAAATCAAATCAATGTAACTATTATTCAAATTTGTTTGAATAGCATTCAAACTATTATTCTTCCCCATTCAAAACATTGAAGAATTCTACCAATGTCTTCTGTTTGAAATTGAGCATTATTGTTAATTGGAATGAAAAAGATGGAAACAAAGAGTACGAAACAGTAGTTGAAAAACATGGTCTTGATGAGAGAAATGGGTCTGGAGATCACATGACAACATTTTGCAAGACCAATGACTTTCAATGGAAAGTCATTTGCCAACACAAAAGGCAAATATACATATGGAATCCTACAGATGGAATATACAAAAATCAAACTGAGTACATATGGGGAAGAGAAGATGAAAACAAAAAACAAACCCTCAATATCAGCAGCTAAAACGAGACCAGAGGCTGACTGTAGAACAGACTATCAATTGCTCATATGTAAGTTGAGGCTTAGGATGAAGAAAACTAAAACAAGTTCCTGAGAGCAAACTATGACCTTGAATATATCCCTTCTGAATTTAGAGAACATCTAAAACTCAGATTTGATGCACTAAAACTTAATTACAGAAAATCTGATGACCTGTTGGATAACTTCAAGAACATCATACATAAAGAAAACAGGTCAGTAAAAAGACAAGCGAGAACAGAGACAAAAGTAGACATCAGAAAAGACTCTGAAACTTGCTCTTACTTGTAGAGTTAAGTAAGGCAAATGGAAGAAAAGGTGAGGTCAAAAAGAGTGGAAAACAAAATTTCAAAGGAGAGTTAGAGAAGACAAAGTTAAATATTATAAAGAAATGTGCAAACACCTAGAGTTGGAAAACCAGAAAAGACAAACACAATCAGCATATATGGAACTGAAAGAACCGAAGAAAAGAAAATCAAGTCTCGAGTTGAAATATTGAAAGAATCTATGGGTAAAATATTGAAAAATGCAAGAAACATCCAAAGAAGATGGAAAGAATGCACAAAGTCACTGTACCAAAATGAAGTAGTCAAAATGCAGGCATTTAAAAGAGGTAGTATATGAGTAAGAGCAAAAGATACTGAAAGAAGATGCCTAAGGTTCACTGAAAGAATTAGCCAATAAATTGATGAAATATCAATTGAAATATTGTGACAAGTTGATGAAGCACTGGAAACACTCATTCATCTATGCCAGAAAATTTGGAAGACAGTTTGCTCCTTGACCAACTGACTGCAAGAGGTGTATACTGAACGCACAACTGAAAGCACACATTTAATGCACAAATATAGAATAATATATTTGTTACCACATCCAAGTAAAATTTTACTGAAGACCACCCAACACCAGTTGCAGCAGAAAATTAATAGGGAACTGCCAGAGGCTGAATTCAGTAGAAGAAATATAATTGCTGATGTCATATGGATCTTGGCTCAAAGCAGAGAATACCAGAGAGATGCATGTTGTTATTGTTAGGTGCTATCGAGTCTGTTCCAACCCATAGCAACCCTGTGCTGAGCAGAATGAAACACTGCACAGTCCTGAGCCGTCCTCACAATTGCTCCTATGCCTGAGCCCAGTGATGCAACCACTGTGTCAGTCCATCTTACTGAGAGCCTTCCTTGTTTTCACTGCCCTTCCACTTTACCAAACATGATGGCCCTCTCTACGGAGTGGTCTCTTCTAATAATATGTCTAATGTATGTAAGATGAAGTCTTGCCATCCTTGCCTCTAGGGAGCGCTCTGGTCTTACTTCTTCCAGTATAGATTGGTTTGTCCTTTTGCAGTCTATGGTACTTTCAATATTCTTCTCCAGCACCACAATTCAGATGGATCTATTCTTCTATGGTATTGAAAATCAAGGATGTTTCTTTGAGGACTAAGGTGCTCCTCATGCAAGCTATGTTTTTTTTTTTAATTGTTTCACATGGATGTGAAAGTTGGACAGTGAATAAGGAGGATTAAAGAAGAATCAATGTAATAGAACTATGGTGCTGAGGAAAAATATTGAAAGTATCATAGAGTGCCAAAAGTAGAAACTAATGCATCTTGGGAAAACTGTAGCCAGAATACTCCTTAGAGGCTTTTTCTCACATAGTTTGGAATAGTTTCTTGAGGACATCATGCTTGGTAAAGCCGAGAGGCGGTGAAAAAGAGGAGGGCCGCTCTGTTAGCCGGGGTTCTCTTGAGAAACAAATCCAGGTACACTCATACATGTGTAAGAGAAAGTTTTATATCAAGTAATTAGATATCAAGCAAACTTCCCAGCACCCTCTAGATCAAGTCTATTAGTCCAATACCACTCCATAAGTCCAATACTAGTCCATAAATCCTTGTTCAGAAGTGGCAACACTCAATGATGGAGAATGCTGGAAGACCACAGGCCAGTGGGTGCAAAGTCTTTAGATCACATGGCAGTCGATGCATCTCCAGGGTTCTGGCTGCCATCAGCATGGCTCATTAATAGAAAGGTGAAGCAGAGAGCGCGGGAGGATGTCCCCAAACCCTCTTAAAGGGAAGTCATTCCCACAAAGAGGCCCAATCATGCTGTGACCTGATTAACAGGTTAGACACCACCTCTACACTTTTAGATCTACAAGTTGACCCAAAATGACGTAATTACCACAGCCTTCGATAAGATGGATGACACAGTGGCAGCAATAGTGGGCTCACACGTAAGAACCATTGTGAGGATGACATAGAACCGGGTGGTGTTCTGTCTGTTCTACAGAGGGTCACTATGTTTCAGAACTGCCTTGTTGGCACCTAAAACAACAACAAAGAAGTAGGTTGTAGCATTGAACTTGGGCAGGAAATGTAATTATATTTCTTCAGAAAAACGTCTTTGGAGATTGTTATTTGGTGTTTGTTGGAATTGATTGGAAGATTATTTATTTCAGGTTACAGTTAAGAACACAGGATGTATTCCCATATTTAAAATATTTTAACCTTTTCCTTTTAAATCCCATAAATTAAACATTGTTACTATTTTATGGTCAAATTTTATTTACATTGGCCTCATATATACTTAAATCTTTGCTAACCATTCCTCCCTGCTTCTCAGGTATTCCATCTGGGATAACTTACTTTCTTTCTAATTATATTCTTTAGAATTTTCCTTAGTAAGGGTCTATTGATTAGCAAGTTTCTTATTTGCTTTTTGAAAATAGTTTACCTTTACCCTTGAAAAGTAGTTTGATTGGTTATAAAACTCTGTTTTACCAGGGTATATAAAAAATATTGTTTCTTGGTTTTATTTGTACATGTATATAGTGACATTCATTTCAGCTCATTCCAAGCCTGTAAGATGGAGTAGATCTGCTCCGGAGGGTATCCCAGCAAAGCATGTTTTAAACATGTCACTGTAGTCAATAGGTGACTACAGACAAGTTCTCTCAGTAATACACTCTTGTTAGTTTTGTTAAGGTGCCTTTAAAAAACCATCCATTCCAAACAGTGACTTCCCAACTGTCTACACGCCCAGGTACACGCAATGCCAAGAGGTTGACTCCGATGGTTGTGGCAATGGAATTTTGGACTTTCAAAATGGTAATTTTGGTTGGTTTTCACAAAGAACGTAGGATGATAAAGGAAAGTAATTATATAGAAATTTTTTTTAAACTGGTGTGCTGAAATAAACACAGGGTTGCTGAACTGAGGTTTTTTTTTCTTTTCTTTTTCCTTCAGGACAATACACTTACACATCGTTTAAGGGTAACAGAGGCCATCTGATGAGAATTTAATGGGAAAACCTGGCCTCAATTCCCTATAGTCCTGATTTTGCCCTTTCACACTTGTTTTTGTTTCTGAAACTCAATGGACGTTTAGAAGGAGCATAATTTGAGCTCCTTGAGGCTATTAATACTGCCAGTTGGAAGAGAGAGAAAACAGAGAGAGAAGAATGCCTAAGAAGGATTCGAAAAAAGAGAGTAGCATCTTTCGAGACATATAGCCATGCATGGAAATATGTGGAGAAACATTAGCTTCACATTTTGATATTTCTGTTTAATAAAGGGTCACAGAATTTTGTAGCAAGACTTTTACTACCTATATAAGCCGACCCGAATGTCAGCTGAGGCACCTAATTTTACCACAAAAACTGCATTAAAAAATGTGCTGAAAAACTTGACTTATACACAAGTATATACAGTAATTGTTCCATTATCTTATATCTTCCATTTTTGTCAAAAGTCACCTATTATTCTAAATTTTATATATTTATAGTTTATTTTATATTTTGCTTACCTTCTCGTAAGATGTCTTTTTTGGTTCTTTTATTTTTCCCTGAAAGTTTACCACAGGATTTTTGGAAGTGGTATTTTTTAGTAAATTGTCTTGCTTGATAGGATAGTTTACTTGATTCTGGTTCTACATCTTAAGTTTGGATAGTGTTTTTACTCTTTTTAAGGAGCCCTGATAGCGTAGTCGTTATGTATTAGGCTGCTAAATGCAAGATTAGCTGTTCGGAACCATCAGCTGCATTGAGGGAGAAAGACTGGGTTTTCTATTCTGATAAGGAATTGTAGGTCTGAAACTCACCATGTCAGTTCTACCCTGTGAATTCACGTCGACTCAATGGCAGTGAGTTTCTTTTCTTTTTTTCTTTTTGTTTTTTAAGTTTTTGTTTATAATTTCTGGGAACCACTCTTTAAATCCACCTCTCTCCCATTATCTTTGTGTACTATTGCTGGATATCTCATTAGATATAGGTTATACTTTTCAGTTCCCCACGTCTTTTACACTTGATCTTAGTTAAAATGTTGAGAAATGATCCCATATGGTTTTTAATACTTATCATCTATGGATCAGCTTAAGTATGTATATGGCTCTTCTGTGCAAGGTCATTGTAACTCTAAGGTGGGATAATGCAAGTAACATGTGGAGGACTTGAATGAGGGGATCAGTCAGGTTTTCCATTCTAGGGAGTAGCAAGGTAGCCATATCAGAATCATGAAAGAGATTCCCATGATCACCAAAAAAGGGCCACCAGCAGAGTGAATGTAAAATCTCTGTTTGAAGTGGTGGCAACAGCAGTTAGTAGAGACCACAGCACTAAGAAACGAGAAGGCGTGACCGGCTTCTCAGCCCAGGGAATGCGTTAAGCTGAGTGTCTTCGGGCAGAAGGACTAGAGGAGTAAAGTCTCTTTTCATCTTTTATCAGTGGCCAAAGAGCTTTGTGACACTTGCGCATGGGGCCATGTGTCAGGCCATGTGTCTGAGAGGCTGAGGACCAGAGAGAGATGTGCTTACCAGCATGATGGAGAAGAGGTGCTGTTTCAGACAGGACTGTATCCTTAATGGTTTCTCATCTTGACTTTTTGTGACCTGTTACATTTCCTAATAAATCCCCATAATTGTAAGTATTGTCTGTGAGTTCTGTGTGACCATTACAATGGTTTACCAAACTCAGTAGAGTTTGCTGTGGGTGGGGCAGCTTGTGTGAGAACATGATAAAGAAGGACGGAGTGTGCAGGCATGCCTGACTTTTGCCTCATAGGAAATATCCTTGGGTAGATATGGAGTTGGAGTTTCTTTCTCCTTTTTGTAGCTGGAAAGGGTCAAACATGGAAATATTATTTCCTTGCCATGGTTCCCTCTGCTACACCTTGTATAGTTTCTGTGGATTTACTTTGCAGCCTATCAATTGCCTGCTTTTATGGATCAAATAATGTTACATATTACTTTTGATTCTATATCATTATATAACCTTAATTTTGGTGATGCAATACAAAATTTAATTGATTATTTTTAATGCTGAAATTTTGTTGAGGTCCATAAGTATTAGAATTAACAGGTTGATTTTAGTATATATATATCCAATGGATTAATATGAAGTAAAAAACATCATTATAACTATAACTATAAATTATAAACATAACTATAAACTAAAATGGATATCAAAAGCTGTAATTTTGAGAAAACTAATACACAGAATTATAGGCACAATCAAATTTCCATCTAGAGAAAATTTAGATACATGTAAAACTAAATGTTCTGTTTCTTAGCAAAGCAAATAATTAAAACTAAGGCAATGATTGTGGTAATAATTTCTTTTTTAAGAATTTATACTAGACTACTTCCAAGGAGCTGGAGATTGAAGAGGCTCCAAACAGTCAATACTTTCAAGATGCTATTCTGCCCCAGTTTCCCCCACTCCTCCCTCACACTCTTCTGTTCTGCAGTTCATTGTGATGACATGCAGAAGCTCATGAAACGTCTGTGTACATGTCTCACATAGGGATGGGTGCCCTTTAGTCAAAGTCAGAGGACCAGGCTGAGGTGAGCCAAACGGAGGGTCTAGAGCCTGTAGTCAAACATGTTCAGAAACCAAAGCAGGTCTTCTGGCTTCTGTTCAACTCAGTCGGGAAATAGATGTGTGGCTTTCCCAGTGAAGCAATGTGTGATAAAACCAGCATTCATACTCCACAAGAAATGGTGTCTTAAGTCACACCCGCTTCATATACAATGAAAGATGCCCTGGAGGAAACAAAGGGTGTGGCTTGGTTTACGCTGTCTAATAAAGTGGGATTTTACATATGCACCTAAGGAAATAAAAGGTGTGGCCTGGTCCATACACCCAGGCAAGGTCAGGCCTCAATTCCACTGGACTTCTGTCCATCAGCATAATAAAGTATCCTCTCCAAAATGGGACAATAGTCACGGGCATAGACAGTCCAGAATCATAAGTATCATAAAAGGAGCCATGAGTTCTTGGTGTTATTATATGGAGTGGAATCAGTTTAGATCCATAGCAGCCCCATGTAAACCAGAACAAAACACCACGTGATCCTGCCCCATCGTCACAGTGGGTATTATGGTTGAATACATTATTGAACCCCCGCTTTGTTAGCATACTGCCTCTTGATCCATATACAGATTTGCCATGAGCACAATTAAGTATTATGGAATTCCCATTTTTTTCAAGGCTGTCTGCAGTTTTGTATGACTCACACAGTTGAATGTCTTTGCATAGTCAATGAAACACAAATAAGTCTCTCTTTTTGTGGTGTCTGCTTTCAGCCAAGATCCATATGACATCAGCAATGATTCCCCTTGGTTCATGTCCTCGGAAGAATCAGGCTTGAACTTCTGGCAGCTCCCTGTCAAAGTATCACTGCAACCATTGTTGGATGATCTTCAGCAAAATTTTACTTGTAAGCAATAGCAATGCTATTCTCAAAACTGTACATTCTGTTGGGTCACCTTTCTTTGGAACGTGTACAAATGTGGATCTCTTTCAATCAGTTGGCCAAGTATCTGTCTTCTAAAGTTCTTGGCATAGCTGAGTGAGTGCACTCAGTGCTTTGTCAGTTTCAGGAAACATTGTTATCCTTATTCTGGCACCTTGATGTTGACTAACTCTTCCACTGCAGTTTAGACTTCTTGCAGTATCATTGGGTCTTGCTCATATGCAACTTCTTGAAATGGTTCAATGTTGACTAGTTCTTTTTGGTTCAGTGACTCTGTGTATTCTTTCGATTTATTTTTTGAACATTTTTATTGACATATAATCCACATGTGATCAATAGTTCAAGCATATTTAAAAGACTTATGTAATCATTACCACAATCAATATTTTGACATTTCCTGTCTCATTCAATATTTTCCCCATAGAATCTATCAACATTGCAACTTGAGACTTGACTTTTTCCTTTAGTTATTTCTTTTGGCCTTCTCACCCTAGATATTTGGAAATTTCATTATAATATTTTACTTTGTCTTCTTTAGCTGCCCTTTGAAATTTTCTGTTCAGCTCTTTGACCTCATTGTTTCAGTACCTTTGGTGCTTGCTCATATGCTACCTGTTGAAATGGTTGAATATCAACTTATTGTAATCATGGCTAGATGAGTTACATTAATTGACCACAACCCAACCCCCTCCCTGGCTCTTCTAGCCATTAACCCACTCATAGTAGATGTTTCCCTCTTTCTGAGTATTTCTCATGAAATAAGCATAATGTTAGACCTTCTCTGCTGCATAACCCACTTATTCATTCCTTTACCATAAGCTATTATTTTTCCTTCCATCTGTCATTCATTTCTGCTCATACTTCTCCACCTTGGTAATGGACAATAGGTTCAGCTATTGTGCCAGTCTAGATTGTTGGTAGTAAGACCAGTCTAGCAAATTCTTCTCCCTCAGTATATTCCTATTCATATTGGGTGAGGTTGCATAGTTGCAAGAATAGTGATGATCTCAAATGCTAAGCAATACACTATTCACAGTCAAACTTTGTGTGTTAGTCTGGGTAGACTAGAGAAACACATTCAGAGAGAGACATATGTGTATAAGAAAGCTTTATGTCTGAGAGCAGTTGAATATTGAGAAACCATTCCAACCCAGTCCAGATCAAGTCCATAAGTCCAATATTAGCCCATATGTCCGACAACAATCTGTAAAGTCCTCTACAGCCTTATGAAACACATGCAATGATGCCAAATGCTGGAAGATCACAGGACAGTGGGTGCAAAGTCTTATGGATCCAGTGGTGGTAGAAGCATCTCAGTGCTAGCAGGGGTCTTCCATGGCTCCTCCAGTTCCCAGGGCTCTCACTGCAATCAGCATAGCTCCATGTGTCTTGTCAGTAGAGATTATCTCAGGAAGTGAGCAGAGAGAGAGAAGTGTCTCCTGCCTCCAAGGAGGAAATACTGCAATTCCTAGAATCCTCAGGGGAAGGCCATGCCCACACAGAGGCCTCATTGTCTATACAATGGTTGACAGGCTAGACTCCACTCCTTTCACTCATAATCCTCTCAAATTGACAACAAATTATGTAACTACCACACGCTGCTTTGTTAGACGAAAAGGTGTAATTAATTTCATTGGGCCCTCGGGAATTCTCACATACAGGTTCAGGTTATAGTAACAGTTCTTGCTGAGGGATCATCCTTGCTTTGGACACTAGAAGCTACATCCCTGATCCGAGGACTGTAGCATCCCGCTGAAACAAAGCAGCTTCAGGGATGTGCTCTGCAGTGGCACCAGCATCCTTGTCCTGTTTGTTGATCCTGACTTGTGATAACATGTTAATTTCCCTAATAATTCCCATTTATTGTGGATATTGTCTGTGAGTTCTATGGGGCTATTATAATGAATTATAATACCTAGCATAGATGGAGAGTGGTATGGGAGAAATGGTTGATGTCATAATAGATAAAAATAGGATGAACCATGGAGCCTTGTCTGATCCCTGACAAAGGGCAATTATGAAGCTATTGGAAGTCGGATATGGTCTTCTATTGCCATTTATTGCAATGATTATTCTATAAAGCAAGGTAATGATTGCTCTGGAGTGGGGTTGGGGTAGGGGTGGGAATTATCTGACGAGTCAAAGAATCACTGAGGTTCTGGAAATGATGTATTTCTTGAAAATGAGATGACTACATCAGCATGGCCATAAACATTTTATCAAGTCATATACAAATTGTCTTCCATCATATTTTTTCAGATATTTGTGGATTTACCTGGCAATATCTTCTTTCTTCATTCATGGTCTTGATTAATTCAGTTTTAGGAATATTTAAATATATTTTGAAATCTAAATCCATAGTTGATATCTTCAAACCCATTGGTGTCCAAATCTAGTACATGTTCTTTCTATTCACTCTTTTTGTTGTGTTACTTTTTATATATTGTAAGGTTCTTTTAAGCTGTTTTTTCAAGTGCAAAAATAATTTATTTTAGAACTATTAATACAAGACCTGCCACAATAAGGAAAATATTAAAACCCAAACCAAGGAGTTGATTCCAAATATAGTGACCCTATAGGACAGAGAAGAACTGACTCCTCTGTGTGTCTGAGACTGTAACTCTCTTTAGGAGTAGAAAGCCTCATCTTTCTCTCTAGGAGTGGTTGGTAGTTTCAAACTGCTAACCTTGTGATTAAGGCAGATATTAAAGATATCCCCAAACACCCAACTTATCTAAAATGCTGTACCACTCCATTAGCCCTGATATCAGCCACCACTCCTCCCCTGAGTATATTCCATCATATCTCAAGATTCTGTAATTCACTTTAACTTTCCCCAAACCATTAAGGAAATAGCTCCTATGTTTGTGGAGACTGGCAAGTCCCCAATCCAAAGCTCAGACTTCAATCTGGAGGATCCTCCACCTTCTCACTCAATTCCTGCTGTTGACTTCCAAAACTTCAGAAACTTTAAATCAGGCCAGGGAATACACTGTGGGTCAAATCCCCCAAACCAGAAGTAAAGGAGAGGTAAGTCAGGTGCACCACCTAAAGCAAGAGGGTGAACTCTTTCCAAGTTGTTCAGCAAAGGTCAAGATGCCCATTTCTATTTGGAAAATCAGTTTTCTTAGGATGTAACTGGCATCCAATTAGTGTTCATCACTGCATGACTCAGGACTAATCTACTGCATTTATCTTGTCCGCTGGAAGTGGGACGTCACATACATGGTAATGTGCCAACATCCTTGGTTTTGAAAGAGGTTTGGTTTTTGTCTTCTAATGTGAAACACTTAGGTAGAGGACATTTCGATCCCTTCTGTGTCTCTTAGGTGGGCTAAGTGACTTCTCAGCCAATTCTGTGACTCCAGACTTCTGCTTTTCTCAATCAAGAGGAGAGCTGGTGGTTTGCCTATTAAGGAAATACCTGAAAACTAGAAGTTACTTCTTGTTTAATCATACATATCAAAGATGATGGATAATCTGCAGACCATAAACCAAAGGAAGCAAGGGTTGATGACTTGAATCACAGCCTCTAGTAAGATAGGGACTAAAAATACATCCCATCTGAATCCTGTCTCATTAGCACATCTGATAATTCACTCCCAAATAGGATTATAACAATAATTGCTGAGGCTAAAATTTGTAATAGATCACAAAATGTAGGACTATGGCTGGAAGGACCATACAAAGTCATTAAGTATATTGGTTAGATCAAACTATTTTGGGAACCCTGCTGGCATAATAGGTTATGTATGGTGGCTAACCACAAGGTCAGCAGTTCAAAGCTACCAGAAATTTTGCAAGAGAAAGATGAAGTCTTCTATTCCCTTCAGGATTTACAGTCTTGGAAACCCAACAGGAAGGGTCCCCCTCTGTCTAGAAGAGTTAATGGAATTGGAATTGACCCAATGGCATTGAGTTGAGTAAGTATATTTTGAAGAGTACCCTTCCCACCAAACCAGGTTGTTTAATAGAACTTGACACTAACATACCAATGCCACACCATACAATCCACTGTTTTAGGTGTGACAAGAACCATTATGTCATTATCCACAGTTTTTTATAATTATACCATATATATTTTATACATTTTACCAAACAGCCCCTCTGCCATAGAATTAATATTGACCAAGTGACTTATAGTACAAAAATCAAAGACTGTCATTCTTTAAGGAAAATGAGACTTTAGAGTCCTATA
>NW_022107431.1:29617506-29632215 GCF_000313985.2 Echinops telfairi | reverse complement strand
AACAGTATATCTGTCACTGTGGGTTTCTGAGACTGTAATTCTTTACATGAATAGAAAACTTCATCTGTCTTCTGGGAACTGACTAGTGGTTTTGAACTGATGATCATTTGGTCATCAACCCAATGCATAATCACTATACCATCAGGGTTTTTACACACACACACACACACACACACACACACACACACACACACACGCAACTCAATGGCACACAATAACAATATGTTTCTGTGTCTCTATATAATATATATACCCATACATATAAATATTGTACATATACATGCACACCCATATACATTTGTATGTTCTTTGGAGGGGACATCATACTTTTAAAAGTAGAGGATAAAAAGAGGAATTCCCTCAAATGGATTGACGCAGTATCTGCCACAATAGGCTCAAACAGTACCGAGGACAATACAGGTTCAGACAGTGTTCTGTTCTACTGCACATGGATGGTTATGCATCCAAACAGACTACACAATATCTAAAAACAGCGACAGTAATGGTTAGCATGAACACAACAAAAGAAAACATTGTTATGGGTGGTAGATAAGTGTATTATTTTTATTAGGCTAAACATTTTAAGGACTAGAGACATACCATAATGAGTAGGGAGAAAAAGAAAATGTTCTAAAATTGACTTTGATAAATATTGTACAACTCTTCTTGACATGGCTGAACTCTTGAATTGTATGCTATGTGAAAAAGTGTCAATAAAACTGTGTTGTTGTTGTTTTAAGATTACTGTCAGGTGTCACAGTCCCTAACATCTGGCAAGTCTCATCAGCCCAGTTGTGGCTCCAGAGCCTGACACCATATCTGTTTCATCTAGCACATTTGTTACAAATACAGTATACTCCGGGACTGCAGTAAAACAGTTCTCGGACAGCGCAGAGTAATTTGTTTATTTACTACTCTCCTGTTGATTGGGATGTACAAACTAGATAGGAAACCACATCTGTGAATGTAGACTGAAGTCAAAAGGCAGCAATCTCAGAACGTGTTGTTCTTCAAGACTCCTACACAGTAGGTTTACTACTATGACACTATTAGGGTTAGTCTGGACCCTCTGAAAAGGCTAACAGGCCCTGGAATTCACAAGCCTGGGGCAAGGGGATGGGGTCGCCTCTATTAACTCCCACTACTTAACATTGCCATTGTCTGGTGTTCATGCTTCTGCTACATCAAGAGTTGTATCCCATCTTGTTTATGGTCACACCTATACTCATTGTCCTTTCAAGGAAAGGGCAAGATCCAGGTCTTGTTAGAACTTTAATCCGCTAACAAAATTAAAACACTACCTCTTGAGCTGAATTGAATATTATTGTCACTCTTCCCTAGGTTATCTTCACCACACATCCTTATTGGTTGTTTACAATAACTATGAATACTGTCAAGTGAATAATAGAGACATAGGCTCTTTTTGCGGAATTACATCACTCTCTATTTTATGTTGCTTCTGCAAGCTTTTTGGAGTGGCACTGTATTTTGTTAGTCTACGTTGACAGCAAACAATATAATGGTTCATTTAGGATGGGTTTTTATGTGGGCTGTCAGAATATAGCTGTGTTTTGCATAGTAAACCTAATTTTAAATGATATAATGCATCATAACAGATACTTCACAACCATTAAGGTGAAAGCAGTGAATATGTAGATGATTACTATGCACTTCAAAGGGTAGAGTAGCTCAAACAATAAATAAAGTATAATTGAAATCCGGGGGGTTTTGAGTATTAGTGTTGTAGCAACTCTGATCTACTGTGTGTCATAAATGCTATGGAAAGATGGGCTGCAACTCCTGTGTGCTGGTCTCTTTGCACAGCAGGTGATGTACTGAACTAAATAACCTGCTGTTCAATGTTTTTACTTAAAACATAAGATGGGGCCAAGTCACAACTGCTTTGGGCATGTGTCTTCTGAAAAAGTTTATGTTTAGAAGTGAGCTAATTTGATTAGAGAACCGTGAAATCGGCTCAACAGTATAATAGAGCATCAACCAAATCTAAACTGGCAAAAACCCCAGACTTTGAAAATGAATGAATATTCAATATTGACATGCTCTGAAAATAGATGTCGTAAATGTGAGAATGAGAGGAAGAGAAAGGGGAGACAGGGAGAGATACTATAGCATCTTCAGACATTTTCATTTCTGTTATATTGTATTATGACAAAAGAATCACATAAATACATCACCGTGGGCATTTAAAACTCCTGGAGGGCAATATCTTAATAATTTATTTTCATATTCTCTGATCCTCAAATTCCATATCCCAGAATCAATGTCTCATTCTCTGCATCAAGCAACATGTCAAGCACTTGGTAAATTCTTGCCAAATGATTAATGAATGGTTCATCAGCATGTACTTCATATTTATTTGGTACACAATCAATTGGACACAAAGAAAAGGATTAGATTTTATTATAAATGAGGAAATGTCCCCTCCTTTAAGGAAGTAAAATGAATGAGGAAGACAATTACTTATATCTATAAAACCAATTGCTAACAATGTTAAAATAAGTAGACAACCAGTTTATACTTGCATCGCTAGAGGTCAAATATTGATCTGGGACATCAAAGTGCTATAAATATGATGTAAAGTCAAAAATATTACTACACTACCATAGAACCCTTTCTTAAAGAAAACTATTTTCCATGTATGTCTAAACAATTCTGAAGGTAATATTTCCATCTTTCTAATCCTTCCCAGGAGAATTCTGAGCTCTTTAATTTATACCACATCTAAATGACAGATCTGTCAGGTTCATGGAACTCAAATTATGTTTATTTAACTGTTCTTTGAATTTGGGAAACAAAAAGATGACGGAAGGGACAAGATCAGGTGTATAGAGTGGATGGATTAAGGGTTCCCAATAAGGTTCTTATATGACAGCCCTTGTTACCCTCCAAGAATGAGCAGGTGCATTGTTGTGATAGACAAACAATTCACAACATAACTTTGTTGGCCTTTTTATCACCAGTGGAGCTTTGATCCACTTTGGAATAAAAAATAAGGAATTGCCAATACCATCCAACTTAAATTTTCTGTCTTAAATTGAAATGAGCCAATAAGATCTTTTTGAAAGACACTATTTTGATTCAACTTTATTTTAAAGAAATTTTAACGAGACAAAGACAATTTACTATTGAGAAAACTTGTTTTCAGTCATCCACTGGTCACTGAGACATATTTAAATATTTTTTCAGGGGTCTTGATGTTGCTGTGTTTTCTGTTTTCATTTGATAATTAACTCATGCACATATGATTCTAGTAATCATACTTTTTGATTTACCCTCCTTGTACATTAAAATTTTCCTCCATTTATCATAAGGGAAATATTTTCAACAGCTAAGAAACACTTCCTTGAAAATGTAGGAAAAAAGATCCTAAGAAAACGATAGCATTAAAATATACAATATCATTTAGTCAGTCCAATGATAAATCTATTGCTTATTCAATTGTCCAAATAAGTCATTAGCTTATACTCTGACTTACTCTGAAGCAATATAAGCTTCTGAATATAAGTTAATCTCTGACCAACTAATACCTCAACTCCCCTCACCCATTTTTTATATAGTAATCATATTGAGTAGTAGGAGATTTTGTTGTTGTCGTAAAAGTTAAAGCATGGCAGAGGAGTGGTAAGTCAGAGACATGGTAAAAAAAATATGCCATTAAGATTAAATCTCAGTAAGAAAATGGTGGGAATATTGAGTTCTGAGCTAAACAATTATTACCTAGCACTTTTTCAGATAGAGAAATACAACACCACACTAAGCCTGATTATTTACAAAAGTGAGCAAGAAGCTGGCATTTCCCTAAAGCATTCTAGACTTTAATGGAAGAAATAACTCAGATAAATAAGTAAAAGGAAAGGAATATTTCTCAGGGAAATTTTCTCCTTGCTGGAGCTGATTCTTTGTTCATATTGCTGATGCCCCAACTCCATAAACCAAACCCGTTGGTACTGAATTAATTCAGACTCACAGCAACCAGATAGAACAGAGAAGTACTGTCACATAGGGTTTATAAGGCTGGGACTCTTTACGAAAGGCAATGCCTCAACTTTCCCCTGTCAAATTTCTGGTGGGCTCGACCTGCCTACTTTCTAGGATCATCCCAATGTAGAACACTCTTCACTACCAACCATCCTTTATATTAAATGGTAAGTTCCTGTCTTCTCCCAGACCAATAATTTGGTCCAAATATTTACCAGATATTTCCAACTTTTTCTCCATATGATCTTATTATTACTCTGTATCACCCCCACATAATTGGCTTTTTTTCCTTCAACTTCCTTGTCCCCACTAAAAGTAGTTTTGTTTTGAGGAAATGCTTTGTTTATCTATAGACTGATCATACTACCCTCTTTGGTAGGAACAATTACTATATATTTCTACCACAAGCACACTATATAATCCATTTATCACTTTTAACGGGTATCTTGTCCACACTTTTAAGTGCTTAGGGTCATGTAAAATGATGCCTTCTTTGAAGAGAAAAGTTTGCACAAGTGAAAGTATCTATTGGCATTGGCTACAATGTGACCCAAAAACCAAACTCACTGCCATCAAGTCTATATCAATGCATAGCAGCCCTATAGGCAAGGTAGAACTGGCCCTGTGAGTCTCCAAGGCTGTAACTATATTTGGGAATAGAAAACTCTGCCTTTCCCTCTCAGAGTGGCTGGTGGTATATAACTGCTCATCCTGTGAATCAGAGCCCAGAATGTAATAACTAAGGAAGCACAAAAAAGTTGGAAAGAATACACAGAGTCACTGTACCAAAAAGAACAATTAAACATTCCACCATTTCAGGAGGGAGCATATGAGCAAGAACCAATGGTGCTGAAAGAAGAAGTTCAAGCTGCATTGAAAGCATTAGCCAAAAACAAGGCTACAGTAATTGATGGACTACCAATTGAAATCTTTCCACAAACTGATGAAGCAATGAAAGCACTCACTTATTTATGCCAAGAAATCTGGAAGAAAGATGCTTGTCCAACTGACTGGAAGAGATGCCTTTTGAATCCATTACAAAGAATGATGACCCAAGTGAATGCTCAAATTATAGAACAATATCAATTATATCACATGCAAGTAAAAAATTCCTGATGATTATCCAACAATGGTTGCAGTTGTATTTCTGCAAGGAGCTGCCAGAAGTTCAGGTCTGATTCAGAAGAGGACTTGGAACAAAGGATACCATTGCTAACGTCAGATGCATCTTGGCTGAAAGCAAAGAAACTAGAAAGATGTTTACTTGTATCTTATTGACTATGCCAAGGCATTCGACTGTGTGGACCATAACCAATTATGAATTATCTTGAGAAGAATAAGAATTCCAGAACACCTAATTATGTTCATGAGGAACTTGTGCATGGCTCAAGAGGCACTGTGAACAGAGAAGGGCATATAGCAGGGTTCAAAATCAGAGAAGGTGTGAGTCAGAGTTGTATCTTATTACCAGTTTTTCAATTTTTATCGAGAGAAGTTGGATTATATGAAGAAGAAAGTGACATCAGGATTGAAGGAAGGCTTATTAACAACTTGCGATACGCATATGACACAACTCGCTAACTTAACATCCACAGGACTTGAAGCATTTGCTGATGAAGACCAAGGATTGCAATTTTCATTATGGATTACAATTGAACCAATAGATAACATCATGATAAGGGAGGAATGATTGAAATTGCCAAGGATTTCACCTTGCTTAGGTCCACAATCAATCAATAATAATATATACTGCTCCAATGACCAAAAGTCAATTATAGAAGCTGTAGTCAAAAGATGAAAAGATGCATTGCATTGGGTAAATCTGATGCACAACCTCTTAAATGTGTTGAAAAGCAAGGAAGTCAATATGTGGACTACGGTGTGCCTGACTCAAGCCATGGTATTTTTCAATTGCTTCATATGCATGTGAAAGTTGGATAATGACCAAGCAAAACCAAGGAAAAATCAATATGTTTGAATTCTTTTGCTAGGAAATAATACATTAAGTGTCCCATTGACTACTCACAAAAAACCCAAACTTCTGTTTGTGGACAAAATCCGCCAGAATGCTTCTTAGAAAGAAAGATCAGAGGTTTCTTAACATGTACTCTGGATGAGTCATTGGAAGAGACCATTTCCTGGAGAAGGACATCATTGTTGGCAAAGTAGAAGGGCAGCAAAAAAAAAAAAAAAAAGGAAAGTTCTCAAAAAGCTGGAATAACACAGTGGTTGCAGCAATGGCCCCAGGGTTTCCCTGCATCACAACAGACTGGGTGGCACGCAACTACTAACAGCAACATTATATGAAATTCATCAGTCTTAATTTCATTGTAAAACGGACAAGTTGAAAAATAAAGTGTTTTCATAGAAATACAAACTATGGTATTTACAAAAAGAAAGAAAAGCACCCTCAATTTAATTCTTTAGTAACACTTTCTATATATTACTATAATTGACAATCAATATGTATGTAATTTAGAGTTTGAAAAATGAATATTCTCGAGTAGCAAGCAGTTTTTCACATTCTCATTTGCTTCACACCCACACACCCACACACAATTTCCTCAAAATATCAGGATTGTTTCATATCAACCATGAAAATGTAATCATAAGACCCTTTTGTAAAATATGAAATAAAATATAACATAAAAAATTTAGTTAACAAGAAAAGTCATCTTAACTTAAAATTAATTAAGGGTGTAAAAAATCATCACATGTACTGTTTCCATGGCCAAAGATTAGAGAAAAGGTATTTCTGAATGTGTAGCCAAATAGTTGCTAATTTACAGAGCTCAGTAACATGGCACACTACCATAGTAGATTGAGGTTTTGCTGTAAAAGAGATGATGCATTTTTTTTTTAAATTCCTTTTATAACACAATTAACCTCTACCTCTTCTGGAAAACACATTGTTAGCATATTGGGATGCTATTGAATTTGACATGGTGTATATGGTAGTGATCAGAGCCAAACAACACTTTAGATTTCCCTAAAATATATTATATATTTGGTAGTTATACTTTAAAGAGACCTTAGAGCAATCTGCTTTGAGCTGCTAACTAGAAGGTAGGAAATTCAAGTCCATTAGCCTCTCCACAGGATAAAAATGAAGTTGTCTACTCTTTAAAAATTTTAGACTCAGAAACCTTATATAGTTTCTCTCTGAGTCAGGATAAAGTCAATGTCAGTGGGTTTAGTTATTCTGTCAGCAACTAATTACACCATATTTCAGTTTTAATAAAATCCTTTAATCAGATATATAATAATGTGATACATGGAGTGAGTTCTGATGGTGGATTCAGAGGATGATTCAAGGAATAACCAAAGTCACTAGGAATAATTACAAGACATAACTTGGATAGAACTCCTATTACAAAAGACATTCTGGGATATCGCTCTTATAGAAAATGTTTCATTCAAGATGTAATAAAAATGTTTCACATGGACATATAAATAATGAATGAACAAAATCATAAACTAAGAAAAAAGTTTTAACATAACAGAAAGCAAATACTTTGAGAAAGGGTCTAATTTAACACCTTAACTGTAAACTGTATTATTTTAGAGCTTGTATTGAAATTGTCAGGGCTCTTAGGAATGATTCATTGCCACTCTCTACCCACACATCACTGCCTTTTATAACTGCCATGGAGTGAAAGACTAGCCTGTTTTGGGCATCTCTAGAGAGAGGAAATTTATAACCACATAGAGCAACTAATTACTTTGGTCATGGAACATTCTTTGATAATCTAGTTAACTAGATACATGCATGGGACATTTTAAAAAATTTTAAACTACAGCTAGAGACCAAATCTTACTTGTATTTTATAATCTCATAATATTATATAATAGGGTCAACCACATAAAATATATTTAATCAATTTGTGATTTGAGTTACATAAACTCAATGTTAAGATGCAATAGTATTTCTATGCTGTGAAGCTCAACATTTTTGAAATATCCTTTTTAAAAACCTCAAAACCCATTACATACCAGAAAGTTCATATGTCAAGAGTGAAAATAATAGAGGACCAGTGTCTTTCTTTAAAATATATATATTATTCAATTGTACATGTAATTATATTTCATGGCTTTTCCTTTTGCTACTTACTCTATTATAGATGTTTCTATTAAATACATTTGAAATAGGCTAATTTGTAATAACCCCAAACTTTATCATGAGTTAGAGGGAAACACTAACTGTTATGCTGGTGTGATATGTAGGTTTATTGTGCCATCCTGGCCAATAGGAACTTGTGGGTTTAATAAGGTTGCAGTTTGATTGAAGGGCAAAGAGATAAATGGCTTGGCAAATCTCTCTTTGGCTCTCTGGTGATTGGATCAGTTAAACACTACCTGTGGAACACCCAACCTGTGGATCATGTTGCTAGAGCTTGAGGTTACTTCAAGACCTGCTTCCCCATGCTGCTGCTGTATACATAGCTTGAGCTTGGAACTGTTGAATTCTGTCATCAGGCTGACTGTTGGTGACCCGCCCTACTGTTTGCTTCCTTTGGCCACACTGCCTGCATGGCTCTAAGGAAGACTCAGCTGTCTGTTTCCTTGACCTTGGAATGAGCAACCTACGTGAGTTGAAGGACTTCCAGTATATTAACTGTTTCACGGAAGTGAGTTGAACTGAGTCCTCTTACCGCTGTGTGGGTTAATTAGCTGTTATATTCATATATATATATATATATGTATATATGTATGTATTGTGTGTGTATATGTGTATAAAGTCATAAGTGTCCTGATTTTGTTTCTCTAGAGAACACTGTGTAGCACAGCTGATCAAATAAATTCCTTGTTTGGTTATAAATTTATTTCCCTAATGTGTCTAATATGGGCTACAAATTAAAAGGAAAGTAGTGGTTCATGTTGATTTTAAAATCATTTTAAAATGTGCTTTTTAATAAAATTAAAATGTATTTATTTTAAAAATAGTCTTATGTATTTGCTTCTGGAATCATACTGTCATGTGATATTAGTGGAGGAAGTAAAATGGGAATTGGCCCGGAATTTAATAATTATGTTTGAGTATATGACCACGTTGTATATGACCTTAAAAAACTATTTAATTCAACAAAGATCCAGCCCCTTTATATATAAAATGATGACGTAGTACATGTTTTGCCTAAGTCAGAGTAGTGGTAGAATCAAAGAAAATGTTATGTTGAAAACATTTATAAACTCAAAAGCCTTATGTAGACATAAAAGGCTGCAATCAATGAGGAGACTTAGAACCCACACTGCTGTCAGCTTCCAGCTTTGAGTATTGGATGACATACCTGTAGAAAACGGTGCTAAAGTGGTTTGCAAAAGCAAATCAAGTGGGCACAGTACATTTAATCCCTCTATTCACTCAATTATGTTATGCTTTCAGAGTAAATCCATTGAACAAACTCACTGCTATTGTGTCCATTCTGATTCAAGTTTTCTTTATAGGGAAGAGAAGAATTGTTCCTTGAAGTTTCTAAGGCTGTAAGTCTTTACCAGTGCCAAAATTCTCTTTATCCTGTGGAACAACTGATGAATGTTGAAAGGTCAACCTTGTGTTTACATGTCCAACGCTCAACTGACTATGCCACAAAGGCTCTTCAACACTTCAGCACTATGAGAATGTTGTTCTTGTTAGGTGCCATCAAGTTGGTTCTGCATCATAGTGACTTTACTCACACAAAAAACCCAAACACTGTCTAGTCCTCATCGTTGTTTCAGTCATTATTTCAACCCATCTCCTGCAGGGTCTTTTTTTTTTTTTGCTGGCTCCTTTTCCAAGCTGGTGGTCTATATTAGGTTAGCGTGTTAGGCAGCATTCTCTAGAGAAACAAAACCAGGACACTTAAGAATATATATACACACACTCGTGGGTGTGTGTGTGTGTGTGTGTGTGTGTGTGTAGGTTTATACAGCAAGAAGGAATATTATGGCTAATTAGTCCACACAGCAGTACAGAGGGCTCAGTTCAACTCACTTCCATGGAACGCTTAACATACTGGAAGTCCTTCAACTTATGTGGGCTGCTGGGTTCAAGGTCAAGGAAGCAGACAGCCGAGTCCTCCTTTAGGCAAGGCAGGCAGAGTCTGCCCACAGGCAGCAAACAGCAAAGCAGGTCAGCAACAGTCAGTAGCTTGAAAACAGCCAAGCAGGCCTGCATGGGATATTGAACTCAAGTTATGCAAAGTGATAGGATCCACCAACCTCAAGGTCAAGTGATGTATGATGCACCAGTAGCGTGGCAAGGCAAGTCTCAAAGGAGCCTCAAGATCTAGGAGCAGGATTGCTGGGTTGGTTTGGCCACAGGTAGTGGAACTCACAGGTTAAGGCAGAGAACTAGCTAATGCAGCAGCATGCTGGTCTGATCACCAATAGAGCAGGGGTGGGGGGTCAGCGGGTCATGCAGAGCCATTTATTTCCTTGCCCTCCAATCGAACTGTGGCCTGATTAATCCCACGTTCCTATTGGCCAGGTTGTATAAATAGTTAAGTTCACCCCAGTTCAAATCAGGATTCTCCTGATTTGTGGAAGCTTGCAACCCTGAAGCAGAATGAGAGATGTGGTGAGGTAGGAGGTGGGGGCATTTTAACAGGCTAGTGGATGCAGAAATAATGTGAATACAAAGTCTGCTGAATAAATCTCCCATCTGCAGTAAGCTGATGGCTCTCGGGTCTAGGAGGTGACTCAACAGGAGATTGAGGAACCACAGATGCAGACGCAGCTCCAGACACAGCAATGGGTCAGAGAGGATTCCACTCCGCTTGCTCTCTTTCTTATACAAAAGGCCACACCCCCAAGGAAGGGTCATCATGATGCAACCCAATTGATGGGATGGGCTACATTCTTGCCTTTACCTAGGAGTCTAGTTGACACAATCCCTCACCATCACAATGCCCTTTTCCAGGGACTAGTCTCTTCTGAGAAGAGCCCCAGTAGTGTAGTGGTTATACTTTGGGATGTGATCTTCATAGTCAGCAATTCAAAACCACCAGTAGCTCTGCAGGAGAAGGACTGGGCTTTCTACTCCCATTAACAGTTACAGTCTCAGAAACCCCCAGGGGGTCACTCTGAGTCAGCATCAACTCTATGTCATCAAGAGAAAAAGAGTCTCTCCTGATAACACATTCAGATGGAGGTAAGAGAATGCTTCACCACCCTCCGTTCCAAGGAACATTCTGGCTGTACTTCTTTCAAGACAGATTTGTTTTTTCTTCTGGAAGTCCATGGTAATTTTTTATTTTTCACCAACAATATAATTCAAATTCATCAATATTTCTTCAGTATTCCTTATTCATTGCCCAACTTTCACATGGATATAAGTGATTGAACATGCCATGACTTGCATCAGACCGACTTTGGTAATCAAAGTTGCATTCTTGCTTTTCAACACTCATGAGGGCATGGGTAGCAGAGTTGCCCAATGTAATATATCATTTGATTTATTTACTGTCGCTTTCATGAGCTTTGATCGTGGGTCACATCATTGACAATTTTAGTCGTTTCTACATTTATCACAATGTTGTCTTTTGTTAGAGTCGTAAGGATTTTGGTCTTTGCACTAAGTTGTAATCCGCGTTGAAGGCTGCGGTCCTTGATTTATAGCATCAGTACTTCAAGTCCTCCTTACTTTCAGCAAGCAAGGTTATTCATTGTACATAGAAGGCTGTTAATGAGCTTTCTTCCAATCTTGATTCCGTACCTTCTTCATATGGTGAAGTTAACTAGATTATTTCCTCAGTGTACAGATTGAACACGGTATAAAGGTTATATTTCTGATGCACATGTTTTCTGATTTTAAAATCACTCAAGATATCTTTCTTGATTTCTGTAGATTCATTTTAATTTTCTTTAACTTCAACCTAAAGTTACATATAAACAACCCATGATCATGTCTACAGTGAGTTCTTGTCATTTTGCCTGCTGGTATTAAGTTTCTTTATTGTCTTTTTCCACAGATACAGTCCATTTTGATCTGTATGTATTCCATCAGGGGAAGCGTATGTATACAGTTGTCACTTATGCTGATGAAAAGAGGTATTTTCAATGAGTGGGTCATTGGTTTTACAAAACTCTAGTACTTAATCTCCAGCTTCTTTTCTATCACTAAGACTAAATTTTAAAGTATGATTCCTTATTCTCGGTGCACAACTTGTGTATTTCAATTGCCAATGATTATCCATGCATCTTGATAGCATGTTTGATCAATTTCAGACCAAAAAAGTGGGAAGAAAATTTCAGTTTCTTCATCACTAGCTTTAGTGATTGGTGTATACATTTAAATAGTAGTTTTATTACCTGTAACTTCTTAAAGGAGTTTCATAATTATCCTCTCACAGAAAGCAGTGTACTTCAACATAGATCTTGAAATGCTCTTTTTGATAATTAATGCAAGGCCATTCTTATTGAATTTGTCATTTCTGACATAATAAACCATATCTGATTCAAAATGGCAAATTCAGTTCATTTCAACACAGTGATTCCTAGGATATTGGATTTTATGTATTCAATTTTTATGTATTCATTTCATTTTTGATAACTTTCAATTTTCCTAGATTCACACATTCCATGTTCTGATTATTAATGGTTTTTGCAGCGGATTATCTTCATTCTGAATAGTAGTCCATCATCCAGTTCAGGTCCTAACACCTGGGCCAGCCACTACCCCGAGTCCATCTCACTTTGAGAAGGAGCTCTCTCCTAGTCTTATTTTGGGTGCCTTCCTCCCAGAGGGGTGAATCTTCTGGTCTATGTTTGACCATGTTTTGCTGCTATTCATATGTTTGCATTGGCTTATCTTCACAAGTGACAGCCTATTTCTTATTATTCTACTCTTATTCTGGAATCTTTGCTGAAACTTGCTCACTCTGTTGATATATGAAATACCAGTGACACAACTTACAGCATCACAGAAATACACAAACCACCAAAACACACCAAACTGATAGGAAATTGGTGGCATAGCAGTGTAGTATTAATAATTCTAAAGTTTCAATAAAGCAAAATTTTCATAAGGTGCATTTAGCTAAGAATTTCAAATTCAAGCACTACTATTCTTACTAAAACAACTCCTCTGCTTTGTCAGAATTAAGTAAATCTGATGCACAAGCTATCTCTATTGTATTGAAAATCAAGGATACTATTTAGAGGACTACAGTGAAACTTACCCAAGCTATACATGAATAAGCTCAAACATAAGAACAATTGCGAGAATAGGACAGGACTGGGTTATGTTTTACCCTCTAGAAAATAGGATTGCTATGATTTGGAATCAATGCAAAGGCATTTAACAATAACAACAAAATACTATTTAAAGTGAAAAAAAGTATGAATGAGTTTATGGACGGACCTAACTGATCTTAAGTTGCTGTTGGGAAAGTGAAATGACAAAGCTACTAGAGGCACCAGTTCATTGGTCCCTCAGAAGGCTGGCTATAGAATTGGCATGGCACCCTGAAATTCCATGCGGAAGTCCACCGCTTCCCAAGTGAAAACAGATACACACCGAATACTTACACATGGCTGCTTATCGTGGCAGTCATTTCAATAGCTACATGTCTCAAGTGACGTGCAGACTCTTCCACTGCTAACTGGATAAGGCACATGTGATATACACACGTAGTGGAAAGCCATTTTGTCATAAAAAGGATTGAAGTACGATGGAGATTGAAGTGCTCATACACACGACAAAAGGGGTGCATTTCAAAAGTGTTATGCTAAGAAGACACACAAACGATAATGTTTGATTCCCTTTAGATGAAATATCCAGAATAGACAAATCCCAGAAAGCAGAAATAGTTTGGTGGCACCAAATCTAAAGTAGGGAAGAATGAAGAATGATGGCTTAATTTGTAATGTTTCATCTTGTGGGGTGATTAAATTGCTTTGCTATAGGGAGCTGTACAATTTTCTGATTTACTTCATACCATTTGATTGAATTCTTTAAAATGTCTCATTTTATTCTAATTTTCTCCAAAATGACTTATTTTAATTTTCTGTCAATAAAAATTTTTATCTTATTGTGTTAGTCAGGGTTGACTAGGGAAACAAATTCACTGACACTCATATGTGTATAGGAAAGAGCTTTATATAAAAGCAATTGTACATTAAGAAAACATCCAAGCCCAGTCCAGATCAAGCCAATAAGTCCAATATAACCCATATGTCTAATATTAGTCCATAAATTTCTCTTTCGAGTCCTACAGCCATGAAATAATGCCAAATGCAGGAAGATCACAAGTCAGTGGGTAGAAAGTCGTGTGGATCCAGTGGCATTAGAAGCATCTCAGTGCTGGCATGGGTCTCCATGCGGCTCTATCAGCTCCCAGGGCTCTGGCTGCATCAGCAAAGCTCCATCAGGCTAGTTGTCAGTAATGTCTCTCAGGGAGTGTGTGTATGCCCTGTCTTCAATGAGCTATTTATCTCCTTAGCACCTCCAAATGTGACCTGATTGAAAGGCTAAACCCCACCACTTCACTCTTAAGTTTCACATTGAAAACAGATTATATAACTACCAAACTTATCCTTTGGTCTGATAAATTGCAAAGTTTAATATGCATAATTTCCTAGAAAATTACCTTGCTGTGTGTGCTAGTTCTAGTACCAATTTTCAGTTTTCTAATGATAACAAAAAAGAGGCACAATGAGACTGACTTAGATATCTATTGTTTCTATAACAAAAAACAATAAGTGGGCAACTTTAACAAATAGAAATGA
>NW_022107431.1:29610743-29616820 GCF_000313985.2 Echinops telfairi | reverse complement strand
TATACATGATGGTAGGCGTTGCATGCTTCTTTATTGCACTCTTTACTTCACCAGGCATGGTGTCCTTCTCCAGGGACTACTCACTTTTGCTACATATTCAAAATATGTAAGATGGAGGCTGACCATGTTCATTTCTAAAGAAGATTATGTCTATATTTCTTCCAAGACACATATGTTTGTGTTTCTAGAACTCCACCCTATATTTAATATTCTTTATGAACACCATAATTCAAAAGGATCAAATATTCCTAGGTCTTTTTCACTGTCAAGTTTTTCATGCATATGAAGCAACTAAAACTACATGGCTTTAGTCAAGGATAAGGAAATCCACAAAGTAACACCCTTACTTTTTAAGACTTCAAAGAGGCTGTTAGCAGCAGTTTTCCCCAGGGCAATATGTCATTGGGTTCCTTAACTGCTGCTGCAGTGGGCATTGTTATGGTTAGATTTAATGTCAACTAGACATATCTGGGTGAAGACAGAGGTGGAACTGAACTTATTAATAAGGATTCAGCCTAATGAAACCTCCTTAGGGTGTGGTCTTTGGCATGAGACAGAGCCTGTGCAGAGCAGAGATCCTCTTACTCTTTCCTTTATGTTGGATATGGATGTTTTGTCCAGCTTGTTTATCTCCTATTGTGTCACCTGCCAATCTGAGGAGCTCTAAGCAGCCTGCCAACCTTGAATTCATTTGGCTGAACTTGGATTCATTCAGATTTGCATGCACCAAACTGTGTCTCTCCAAATTCATCTTCCTGCTTCCTCTTCATCAGCTTCCAAAGCTACACAACTCAGGAGAACTCACCACCTTTTATCTGACCAGACTTTTACCGACTGGATTTACCTACTTCTACTACTATGTAAGCCATTTCTTGATATAAATGTTTGTGTATCCATACACATATAAGTATCATGGGTTTTGCTTCTCAAGAGAATACAAGCAAACACATTTGGTGTTGGTAGGGGTTCTAGAGATATCAAATCTTAAAGATGAGTTTTCTAAATTAGGTCTCAAGTCTAATGAGGCCTAAAGGCACAGAGAACTCTGCCTCTGTCTCTGTAAGTATGGCTGCTCTGTCAATACTAGTAAAGAGGGCTCTGTTAATCCATGGTGCGAGATGCCAAATCGAATACTCAGAATAGCACCACTGATCCATAAAGTGAGACTGAGAAGTGAGGCTCTGAGGCTCTATATGATCACGTTTGATAGCTTTGTACAATTTTTTCAAAATGAGAAGGAAAACTAGTTGATGTTATGAGTATGTAGCAGTTTCCATATATACTTGAGTATAAGTCAA
The DNA here is from genome assembly GCF_000313985.2 of Echinops telfairi. Lineage (NCBI taxonomy): Eukaryota > Metazoa > Chordata > Mammalia > Afrosoricida > Tenrecidae > Echinops > Echinops telfairi. Next base: position 29,615,522 of record NW_022107431.1, on the reverse strand, counting down.
CCAGTCGACCCAAATATCAGCCAAGGCACCTAATTTTACCACAAAGACTGCATAAAAATTGTGCTGGAAAAACTCGGCTTACACACGAGTATATACAGTACATAATCTACTGTCAACTTGAGGAAGGGGTGGAGTCTAGCTGTCAATCAGGTCACAGCTTGGTGACCTCATTTGGAGGTGCTAAGGACATGAATAGCTCACTGGAGGTCAGATACATTCTCTCCCTGTAAGACATTCCTGTTGACAAGCCACATGGAGCTAAACTGATGGAGCCAGAGGCCTAGAGCTGGAGGAGCCACATAGAGACCCACACCAGTGCTGAGATGCTTCCACCACCACTGGATCCACAATACTTCCCGCGTGCTGGCCTGTAATCTTCCTGTGTTCATAATCATTCCATGTGTTGTGTAAGACTGAAGAGGAAATCATAGACTGGTATCAGACATATGGGCTAATATTTGGATGTATGGACTTGATCTGGACTGGGCTGGGATGTTTTCTTTATATAAATTACTCTTTATATAAAGCTCTTTCTTATACACATATGAGTGTCTATGGATTTGTTTCTCTAGTGAACCCAGACTAGCACAATATACAATAGACAAACTGGTTTAGGACAACGATAAACTCAGAACTCAGGAAGCCAGCCCCAAATGTCAATAAAAGACAGCCTTATCCAAATATGATGAAGGGAAAAGTATGAGAACTTCCTTTGTAGAAGGCTATGGAGGACAGTGGGAACCCAAACCCCATCTGCAGAGTACCTAGTCAGATGAACCTGCTAGCCACAGGCAAGAGTTTCCAACAGCTTTACTATCAGATAAAGATCATTATAAACTTAATTATGCTAGGTAGAACTTGATACGTAGTCAGTAGACCTCCGTCTTAACCCAACCTGATTTTGTTCTAGGTGCAAGTATTTCTTGCTTGTTCCATGACAAAATTTCTTGCTAGGCTTTTAAAATATTGATGATGACCTTTTCTTCTTTACTCATTATTTTATTTTTATCTTTATATTATTATTATTTTTCCTTACCACTTTATTTTGTTTTTATTTTGTTTTCCCCATTGGGTTTTGCAGATTGTGAAGTACAGAAGGAGTAGATTCATCAAGATCATAACTGATGCAAGGGTTTATAGGAGATGGAGTGGTGGGAGACTGGGAAGGTAAAAGGATTTGGGGAACAAACAATGATTGTGGAGGGGGTGGAGCACGACAACTGATTGTGATTAAACAACTCATTTTTAAAGGGATTTAACCATGGAAGTAGATATATGTGAACACTGTACCAAGAAATCCACAATAAATAAATTAATTAAAGAGGAGAAAGAAAGAAGCCAAATGTGACCAATGGTTTCCATAGGTGAAAGGAAGAGTTGTTGCATAGGGGGGATTGAGTTTATGTCAAGGTGGTAGAATAATTTGGAAAGGGATAGCAATAGTGACTACCCAGCACAAAGACTAGAATCAATGACAGTGAATTATATAAGTAGAAGTTGTGGAATTGGAGAATAATCTGTTGTGCATGTTTTTTTTTTGCAACAATTAAAAAAATACATGAATAGCAATGAGTACAAGGAAGAAAATGTTCTAAAATTGAATAAGATGACAATCATGCAGCTCTTCTTGATAGGATTGAGTTATTAAATTATATGACATATGGGTAAAGTACTAATAAAACTGTTTAAAAAAAGACATTCACTTGCAATGGGGCTTGTTGAGCTCCATGGGGGTAGGGGACAAGTGTCAGTAGTCTTTTGACAAAAACAAGGTGGCGTGGCTACTGTAATGGACAGTAGAGTCAAAATAGTAATCAAAAATAGCCTATCTCGTATAGACATATGGTAACGGCTACTTAGGTTGTGTGGCCCTATGAGTGAAATAGAAGGGAAGTATGTTAGTCTGGGTAGACGAGAGAAACAATCCATAGAAACTCATATGTGTATAAGGAAGAGGTTTATATAAAAGAGCAATTGAACCTTGAGAAAACATACCATCCCAGTCCAGATCAAGTCCATAAGTCCAATATTAGTCCATATGTCTAACACAAATCTATAAAGTCCTCTACAGACTCATGAAACACATGCAATGATGTCAAATGTAGGAAGATCACAGGCCAGTGGATGGGAAGTCTTGTAGATCCAGTGGTATTGTAAGCATCTCATCACCGGCAGGGGTCTCCATGTGGCTTCTCCAGGTCCAGGTTTCTGGATGCATCTGGGTAGGTCCATGTGGCTTCTCCTCAGGGATGTCTCATAGGGAGTGAGCTGAGAGAGTTTCTTGTCACCTAGGATATCTTGCAGGGACTGAGGATGGCAGTCCCTCTTGTCACCTAGGATGCTCCACCTCCCAGCAGGAAATACAGGAATTCCCAGAATTTTCAGGAGGCTATGACCATACAGAGGCCTCATTGGCTATGATCTGATTGACAGACTAGACTCCACCCCTTCACTCTTAAGCCTCTCAAGTACCAAATTGACAACAAATTATGCAACTACCATAGGAAGCCTACTATTTACTTGACATATACTAGCAGAAAAATTCTAGAACAGGTGAATAACAGTCTAACACTAATCACCAGAATAGTCATAATCCTCCAATCAATTCCCAGGCTTGAGACTCATAACTCTTTGCATATACCACTAACGAATTATTCTGCTTGTGTTTCTCCCAACCTTCCCCAAAGGAATCTGCAGCCTGTCACTGTTCATTGGGGAAAAGGAAATACATAGACATTTTGGAGTTTAGTGCACACTGACTCTGAATTGACACTAATCCCAGGAGACTCAAAACATTTTGAATGACCCCTCATCAACGTGGGAATACATAGAACCCAAATTATTAATTCAGTTCATCTCATAGTGGGTCAAGTGGATCCCTGAATCCATCTTGTAATAATTTTTCCATTTCTAGAATGCAGTATTGGCATAGATATACTGGGTAACTAGAAGAACCCAATATCAGAGTCCTGAAATGTGCAATAAGGGCTATAATAATTGGGAAAGTAATAGTGAAATCCGTTATAATTGCCTCTGCCTTAAAAAACAGAACACCTCAAACCATATAACATTCTCAGACGGAGTGCAGAGATTAGCACCACATGAAGGGCTTGAATGATGTAGGTGTGGCGACTCCCACTTCATCCCCAGATATTATGCTTTGTTTTGTTCACTAACAGTTTATCAGCTTTCACAGCTACACTTGTCAGAAGAATCCCATTTACAGCTGACCTGTGGACTTGAACTGGGCTAGACTTACCTATTTCTACAATGGTGTAAGCCATGGTATAAATTTCTTTCTGTGTACTCACATACTCAAGAATCATTGGTTTATCATGATGTTGTCCATTGGACCAATTGTGAGGATTTTTGTTTTCTATACATTGAGATATAATCCATACTGAAAGTTGTAGCCTTTGATAATCAAGAGTAAGTGCTTTAAATTGTGTTGTCTTTTACAAAGCAAGGCTGTGTCATCAGCATGTAAGAAGTTATTGAGTCTTCATTTTATACTAAGGGCCATTTCTTCCTTATGTAGTTCAGCTTGTTGGTTTATTTGTTTAATATACAGATTTAATCAAGATGATAAAAGGATACAACCCTAATGCAACATTCCTGCTTTTAAACTATGCTATATTCTCTGGTTATGAAAGAACTACTGTCTTTTGGTCAATGTACAGAAAAGTGTCTTGGAATTCCCATTCTTCACAATGCTATGTACAATTTATTAGATTTGCACAGTTGAATGCCTTTGCATAGTCTATAAAATACAAGTAAACTTCTTTCTAGTATCCACTACTTTCAGTCCATATCCATCTGACAACAGCAGTGACAACAGTAGAATTTCCCTTTTTACATGTCCATTTTTATATCTAGCTGGAATTTCTGGCACTTTTCTGCCAATACATTCCTGCAAACATTTTCAATAATCTTGAGAAAATTTTAACTTACTTCCAATATTAATTATGTTGTTGTTGTTTTTAGGTGTCCTTGAGTAGGTCTTGCTTCATGGCTCTCCATGAACGAAACACTGCTCTATCCTAAGCCACCTTTACACTTGATGATGTCAGAGTCACGTATTCACCTGATATATCAACCACTGTGCCAATCCATCTCCTTGAGCACCTTACTTTATTTCACTGATCCTCTACAGAGTAGAATGCCATTCTCCAGGGACTTGTCTTTCCGGCTAACGTGCTCCATGTATGTGAGATGACGTTTTACCATCTCTTCTAAGGAATTTTCTGTCGATAATTCTTCCATGACGGATTTGTTTTTTGGCTGTCAATGATATATTGAATTTTCTTTGCCAAAAGCATATTTCAAAGGCATTGATTACTTTTCAATGACCCATATTCATTATACAGTTTTCATAAGCTTATGAAGTGATTGAAAATAGTGTAGTGTGGGTTACCCACACTTTAGTCTTTGCTTTTTAACACTTCAAAAAGATCTTTTGCAGCTGATTTGGTGAATGAAATACATTGTTTAATATCCTAGGTGCTGTTTTTTTGCATATTTATTGTGGATCCAAGTAGAATGAAATTCTTGACAGATTCAATCTTTTCTGAAGCTATATTTAAGTTGCTTATTAGTCGAGGTTGAAGCTAGTTCTTTTATGTTGAGGTACAACCCACAATGAAGGTTATATCAATTATCTAATTTTCAAGGGAACATAATTACATAGTTTGATAATTTTTATGTCGTTGCATCATCTAAAGAGCCCTGGTGGTACAGTGGATTGCATGTTGGGTCACTAACCCCAGCAATAGCAGTTCA
>NW_022107431.1:29588374-29610508 GCF_000313985.2 Echinops telfairi | reverse complement strand
CTAGTATGGCATTGATTTCTTCAAACATCTCCATTGGTATTCTCTCAGTTCCTGGAGACTCGTTAATCACCAATGAATTCAGTGCAGCTTGGACTTCTTCCTCAAGTATCACTAGTTCTTATTAATATGCTGCCTTCTGAAATGTTGGACATTGACTAATTTTTCTGTTATAGTGAATTATGGGCAGTTTTTCAGTGTGTATAAATGTTAAGTGATCATTGTAAGGCTGAGGTAGCTCGTAAGGATTAAAGTACCATGGCCTCTAGGAAGAAGAAACAAATCTGTCTTGAATGCAGTACAATCAGAATGCTTTAGAAGGATGGATGGTAAGACTTTATCTCAGGTGTTTTGGGCGTGTTGTCAGGACAGACAAGTCCCTGGGAAGGATAAAGAGTCAGCAAAGAAGAAGACCTTTCACGAGAGGGATTCACGCAGTGACTCCAACAATGGGCTCAAACTTATTTACAATGATGAGATTAGCACAGAATTGGGCAGTGTTTTTTTCTTCCCCTGTGGATGGGAGATGACTCAATGACATCAAACAACAGCGAAGGACCTGTATGTACATGTATGACAGATTAAAAAGTACTATGTTTGGAAAATTTTTAAATTGGCATGATTATACAGTAGTGAAATGTAAAGACACCTTAGCAGCGTATTTTCCTCAAAACAATTTTTCCTCTATAATTTCCAGGAAGAAATCATTCTCAAGAAAAGTTTTTTAAAGTTTCAATAAATGCAACCTAATCATGAGAAAGTTCATATTTAGAGATAAGAGAAGGAAGCTGTCTGAACACTGAAATAAAAGACAGACAATAGTAAATATTTTTTTGAGTACTCCCTCATAGTTGCCTGCTAGGCCCAAGTTACAGAGATCTGTTAATATACTTAGTTTTCTCTAGTATCAAGTAAAGATTATATATTTAGGATTAAATATGCCAAGTAGAGATAATAAAAATAGAAGCTGGTGGAATTCCCTAGGTCAGCGGTTTTCAACCTGTGGGCTGCGACCCCTTTGGGGGTCCAATAACTCTTTCACAGGGGTCGCCCGATTCATAACAGTAGCAAAATTACAGTTATGAAGTAGTAATGAAAATAATTTTGTGGTTGGGGGGTCCCCACAACTAGGAAGGTTGAGAACCACTGCCCTAGGTTATGGTCCTTAGTCATTCTTCCAATATAGAAGTAAACTCACCACATGGCTTGATTTTCAGGCAAACACTAGACAGGTTTACATGGGGAACAACAACAGTAAAGGGCTATGAACACATTAAAATAAAAAAATATTTGAGATCTAAACACCAACATTTATCCAAGGCCAAAGTTCATAAAGGATAGGGAAAAGGAGGAATGGATCCAGACAACACAGAGGGGAAGTAGAATAAATGGTGTTCCATTGAGGGGATTACAGTGAAATAAAGGGCTGTTATGAATTACTGAGTGTAAAACTAATGATCTGTTCAGTGAGACTTGACCAATTCACAATAAAAAATTTTCTAAAGAAATGTGAAAATGAAAATATCTATGAATTAACTTTGATCGGGTTATGTTGAGTATAAAAGAAAAATGAAGAATATATAAGTAGTAGATATGATTAAGTGACTTCCAAGAAGAAAATCTTTCTTTTAACTGTTTATTTGAAATGATTACAGATTCACAGAAAGATATGAAGATAATGAAAAAAGGTTCTGTGTTGGCCTCACTCAGGTCTCTTCAATATTTGCATTTTACATAAAAAATAATACCCAAGAAGGGGACATGACAACCAACCTCCCTGCCATGGAGTTGATGTGGCTCATATATAGGCGCTTACAAGTGGAACAGCTATGACAACTGGGTTCATATGTATTCTTGAGACAATGTTTTTTTTCCCCTGTGACCTAAACAAGCAGTAGTTCCATTACGATGCTGCTCAGTGAAAGCGAACATCTAGCTCTGAAAGAAACTGCTCAAGCATGTTCTAGAGTAGCTCATTATATACCCCCATTAGTAATGTCTGAGAGAGCTAGCTCTTTTTTATATCCCCACCTACATTTGTTGTTGTAACGTTCTCTTATTTGAGTCACTTTAATATGTATGTAATGATATCTCATCAAGGTATGACATTGCATATTACTAATGACTAGTCATTTGAGCATCTTTTCATGTGTTTGTTTGCTATCTGTACCATATATCCATTTCCGTAAAATGTTGCTTCCTGTATTTTATTCCTTTTCTATTGGAAAACATTGAATTGTTATTATCTTGTGTCTTGAGAATTCTTTATCTATGTTTATAATTTTAAAATATTTTCTACCAAATGTTTTATTTTCCTCTATTCATCTTTATATGGGCATTCATAGAGTAAAGATTATTAATTTTGCTTAAGTTCAGTTTATTAATTTTATATGGATTTTATTTTTGGTGTTGTGACTATAAGGTCTGGATCCTACCCTGACTTTGACATAAATGTCCTATCTTTAATAAAAATGAGCTCAGAATGGATTATCGATTTACACATAAAGTGAAAAATTAAAACCTTTTAGAACTTAACTGAAAAAAAAAAAAAGGTGTGGGAATCACATTCGACCTCCGCGAGCTGCAGGAGGGCTTAGAAAAACCCAGCTCCACCTCAGGCCAAGGATGATTCCTTTGATGGAGAGGTCAGACATGCCTCCGCCCTCTGTCTTTGTCTTAGAGACCAACTGTTCCTCCCATGGCATTCTACTCTGTGCTGGGATCCATAAGCTCCTGTTATGGCCATCTAGTCTCTCCGCCACGGGGTCGCTGTCTTCTGCCCTGCTCTGGCAAGTTGTACAAAGTTCCTTATAATTCCCAAAGGACCCCTCGCTCTGCAAGCAAGACCCCTACCCAAAGACACCCAGCTGTACTTATTCACAGGGCCTGGAAGCGCTCTACTCTGCCTCCTGGGCTCAGTACTGCAACCGCTGTTGTTTGTCTGCTGCCACTTCAGGAAAGAATCTCATTTGAAGATCACTGATGGCCGTCCTTTCTTAATGGTTATGAAATGCTTCTTCCTGCTTCTGCACAGCTCACTAGTCTACTCTGCAGAGGTAAAAGCTACCAAATTCCAGTGAAGGTCCTCTGTATCTTGGTTACACAGTGGACTGCCAACATGAAGCAAGGTCAATCGTTTGAAATGACCAGTTGCTTTCTCAGGGAGAAAGATGAGGTTTTCTACTCCTGTAAAGAGATAGAGTCTCAAAAACCCACATGCGCAGTTACCCTGCCCTAACAGGTCACCACGAGTCAGAACTGACTTGATGGCAGTGAGTCTTTTGAGTTTTATTACAATAACTGGGGGGGAAATCACAAGAACTGGATGGAAGAGACTTACCCAGCTGAATTCACTTCCCCACAGGTCACCTTAAAGTACAAATTTAGTTTATCGAATTTTCATGCAGCATGGTGTGGCACTATATGAACATTACAACTGTGTCTTCCTTGTTTTCCCTGATGAACTAGGCCTATGATATACTCAAAATTTATTTATGTGCACTTTATTTATTTGTCAAATATATAGTTGTACTTGCTCTGTAACTTGGAGTTGATTTGCAATTACAGATATGAAAAGAAACATTCATAATTCTTCTGTGTAAACTAAAAAGGGCATAATTATTAATTGAGACTTATCTCCAAGTCCTTTTAAAATGTAATTTATAACATTTATTCATGTCTTACTAGCCTGGCAGATGTTAAAAACCCTAATATGTAAAAGCGGTTAGCTTTTAACCAAAAAGTTGATTCAAAGGCCAGTTATAAGCAATAGAAAAAAATGAGGCAGTATTTTCAAAACATATTTGCAACATTGGAAATCTGATGGGACAGTTTTAGTCTATCATATAGGGTCACTAGAAGTTGGCATGGACTAGACTACACTGGGTTTGGGTTTAGTTTGGTACTCATTAAGACATTTTAACTGTCAGGCCCTGTGTTTCTAGTGTCCAATTTGCAGACAACTTGTACTTGCCTTTCAATAGGTTGGAAATGTGTCCTTATTTTGAAGCAATTGAATGAATCCTTATATAAAACAAATCCTTCATCATAATCACCTTCTTTGCTTTTAAGTCATTGAAAAGATTTTTCTTGCATTAACATAAGACTCAACAAATACTCCTTGTAACCCCAAGGAGTATTTTCGGGGATAAGTTATTTCTCGGATATAAAAGAGCACTAAAATAGATAGATACTAACCAGGAGGACTTGATGATGCCTTGCTACCGATTCCTATATGTTTTGATCAAATATCCAATCCTGGTCAAAAATGAGAAAATACATGAGAAGACAAAATTTTCATGAAATCCAGAATTTGGGGAGCTGTGGAGATTAGATGAACTCCTGAAAACTAGTGATGAGCTGGTAATTTTTAAAACCAAAAGACTTCTTTTAACTAGTAAACAATGTCTGCCTTGAGCATGCTGCTCTTTTGAGTTAGCTATATGGAATCTATTTGACAAAAGCAACCTGGAAAAAAAAAAGGAAGCTTAGCAGACTAGGGACTTTATGTTAATTGGAGAGGAAAAAACTTGGAAAAAGAGACTGAGGAATGTTTAACACCACTAACAATGTAATCATGTCACTGACGTCTACATGTAAAAACTCAAGTTGGTATATAGTCTACTGTGTATATTATCAACTACAAGAAAATTAAAAAATCATAAAAATTAAAATAGACTAAATGAGAAGCACAAAGGCAGTCACAGGCATTTTAATGATAATTATAGAAAAAGCTGGTCAATATTAATGTTTTTGATACGAGTGGAATTTGTGACTTTTGAGCAACAGATTCGGACTTAAATAAATGTTACTGAGATCGAGTAGCACATTTTGGTTGAAGGGCGTTTTTCTGAGATACTGGTGGGAAGTCTTTGTTCAAGGCTCTGTTTAGAGGCGACCTTAGGTATTTTACAACAGGAACACTTGCTGCAGATGGAGGCAGGACTGTGTCAGTCATATGTGGTCAGGGCCAAATTGAGAGCTGCTAAACGGAAATGATCTTTCCTTCCTGCCTCAAGCTGTATTTATAACTTCCTAGTGACTTTTTGGCAGTAGGTTTTAGGGTTGCTCATTTTTAGTTTGGTTATACTCACATGGGGATTTTCTTTTGACTGAATAAGCAAATAAAATTGAATTCTAATGGGCTGGTAGGTTAAGTTGAGAGTACTAGTTAAAATAATAACAACACACCCTGGGATTTGAATAGGGCAGTTTCATTTGCAAGCATCCTTAATGAAGAGGTTGAATGAGTCTCCAGCCAGCAGCTGCTAAGAGAAGCACATCTGAACTATTGGATTGGCTTTGTGAAAAGGCAAGAATGATATTTATGGTGTGCCAAAGTTTTAAATAAGATGACCATGATAAAGCATAAGAATATTTGGTAACTGGCGGGGTGTCGGAGTTCATTGAACTAACTAGAAAACACAGGGAAGTTTACAGGCCACCATACTGGCAGAAACTCATATTGAATCATTCAGAAAATTCCGTTGGGGAGGTGGAGTCATAGCTATGGAAAATAGCGCCTGCAGGTAGGACAGAGATTGCGCACATGTCAAAACATGTGATACCCATCTCTTAGGTAATTTTGCCAAAATATCAGCTCAAAACCACAAATTGAGCACATTAATTTTTCACTTAACACAGTATGGCACTACATGAAATTTACAAGTGTTAGTTTTAATTTGTTGAAACCTTTGTCACACATGATGGTGGAAAGTGCTCCGTGGCAGCCCTCTCCCGGAAGCGCTCGGGGCACCTGTCAGACCTGCCATGCTGCAGCGAGGCCTCTGGGGGTTGGGCTAGGAATGAGGGTGGCCTGGATAATCTTAGAGGACATTTGTGTTTTCAAAGGGAAAGATATGGGATTCAGGGTGGTGGGCGGGGGAGGAGAGAGGTACCAGTTATTATCATTAGCTTCTTAAACCCTTGAGAGACAGACGTTTTGTTACTGTGGTAGTCTCTTAAGACAACAATAATGACAGTTGTCACCACCCAGTTTATTAAAAAGAAGGTTTGCAGCATCTCTTTGTGAAGAATTTGTTCGATGTAACATTTTCCAGAAGCACTGGAAATTTTACTTAGGGGCCAAATGAAGAGTGAAGTTGACTAAAAGCAGAAAGTCCCTGTCCAAGTGAAGGAAACGCAAAAAGTCAACAAATGGTAAAAATAGCAGAAGAATGTAAGTCTGTGGTTAGCTGTGACATTGCGATGTCCAGTTTAAAGTTTGCTGTTATTTTCGGCCTTAGCTACAGAGAGAATGAAGCTGCCACATTTTAAATATCCCAATAATCTCATTCTTCCTAATTAAGTTAACATTCTACAAATGTTCCATTCTCAATAATGCATCCATCAAAAGCAACACGTTCTAATTATCCCTTTGAAATTCATATTAGGCTTCCTGGTATCCCCTCAAAGAAGTTTTTAGTGTGGGCTGTAGATTTCCCCAAGCCTGAATTGTGTTGGTTGGTATTGTGAACTATCTCTTTAAAAATCTTTGATGGGAAAGCATAATGATTGTTGCTAGTGCTGTTTATTTCCTTTATTCCCCCCCTTTAGGCTTAGAATAGTTACTTTAAGTAGCAAGGAACTCTCAGACCGCACTTATTTTTTACAGGTTCACCCTTCTCAACTTCTGGGAGGTGACTGGGTATCTTGACTGTTATTATATCCATGATGACTAAAATGCACTTTAAAATCACTATCAATACCATAGAATGTATATTTTAAAAACAAGTTAGTACTACTGAGAATTTGGGTGCAGAGTGTCATAATAAAGCTATCTCTTGAAATATGCTTGTTGTTGTTGTTGTTGTCAGATGTTGTCAAGGCAGTTCTGATTCACAGTGACCCTAGGTGCAACAGAATGGAACACTGCCTGGTGCAGAACTAGCCCCCAAATGGTTTCGTGTTTCAGCCACTGTCTCTATTCCCCTGTCAAAGGTCTTCCTTTTGTTCCCTGCCCCTCTGCTTTACCAAGTCTGATGCCCTTGGCCAAGGACTGGTCACTCCTGATAACATGTCCAATGTATAGAAACTGCTTATTTCTTTTTCAATCTGTGTTTGAAATTCAATGAAGGTACTGACTCGAATGTTACAATATATTGTTTAAGTTGTAGAACATATATTTAATTCCAAATCTTCATAATTTTATAATATCTAATGGAGATTATTAGATGACGGTGGTTTCTAGTCAAGGCAGTGTAATACCAAGACTTGGCAATGAGTGAGTCAGATGTTAAACCTTTCACCTTCCCACGGGGGAACACCAACCTGCCCTTTGTAGTTCTGTTTCCCATAGAGAATAACCTTCTTGAAGAGAGCTGTTGTTATTCTAAAAATGTAGCCTTATTTTCATTTTACTCTATTTATACGTTATTACACTAGCTATTTTACCCAACCTGCATGTACATCTTCCATTTATAACTAATTATTCTGCAACTAATTATTTTCACAAAATCTTAGAATGTTATTGACCTTGGAAGACCTTCAATTCTCTTTTGACTAATTTCTACACTTTATAAATGAGGAAATTAAGTTATGAAATATAATGTTCATTGTGTATCTACTTTGTGAGGTGGCTACAAAGTAAGAATTAGGACCCATTTTTTTCTGAGCCTGAGATACTTTTTATGAATAACCATGTCACTTATTTTGAGAGTCTTATATTCAACTTTTTCTAAACCTACCTGACAATTTCCAGAACATTGATAGAATGATATCCCTAAAAACATGTGTGCATAAATGTGTACTTTATATGTGTGTGTGTATATAGGTATATGTACATATGTAGGATACCCTTAAAATAATTTTATTAAATGTGTATCTTTATACTATATATAAAATGTATAATTTTTTAAAGGTAAATATGTTGTTTTGAGACTTCAAAATAAATTATATTAATTGAGTAGTATTATAATTCAGGGATTTCCCATTTGTTTGCTTTGAAAGATATTAAATAGGATAATACATTGATTATAGATTATGTATGTTGTGATTATTTACAGAAGACATATCTGTCTATCTATCCATCTACCTCTCTTACAACCCTAATCTTTGTTCATGCCATCAATACCTTGGCTTACTGATGGAAAACAAAATATTGAAGTTGAAACTTCATCTTAGTAAATATATGACCATAACATTGCTTAAATATTTTGGTCATAACTTTTACATCTCTAACATAATTCATCCACCAAGTGGATAGGAGTAGTTTTTAATCATCATTTTTTGCTTATTAATGCAACCTATCAATATTTGTTAAATACCCATTTAATTATTTCTTGATTGAAAAATGATCTGGTTCCTATTTGAAGAGACAGTTCTTATTTATATTTGGATGTTCTATATGCTCTTGATTATTTTTTTAAATTCACCAAGTACAGCTGCATAAAGTTAAAGTCAATGAGAATTCATTAAAATTTATAGAAATGAGGGGACTTTACCAACTGATACCAACCTCACATTTATAAAATATAGCTTAACCAGTGATAATGAAGTTTACACAAAGGTAACTCTAAACTGAGATTTGAACATAGATCACCAGAATTACAATCCTTGGCATTTTCCTCAAGATCATGTGACATTTCTTACAGAAAGGGTGATTGTAACGAGTCCAGCTATACTCACATATTTTACCTAGCATGCCAAGACCATGAAGATGGTCAGATACGCTTTGAAATATTTTGTTAACTAATTAAGCAAATAAACACACGCACATCAGAATAAGCATATATTTCATTGAATCTTTAGTTATCAATAAGGATTGAATTGTATCTCTCAAAACTATGTGTTAGATGCCTGATTCTTATACTTATATATGTGATACGTTTGGAAACAGAGTTCTCCATGTTTAAACTAGGCTCTCCATACCTGACTTTTGGATCTTGGGACACAATCTGCAGAATTTTTTTGGTGGGTTTGTCTAAAGAAACAAAATCAGTGACACTCATATTTTGTAAGAAATAACTTTATATCAAGAAGTAATTTCATGCCAAGAAGACATCCCGGTCTATTCCAATTGCAATTCAAAGGTTCTATGCCAGCCTCTTCAGACAACCACAGCTGCAAGCCAATGACTCAGAAAAGTGAAGCGGGGAAGAGGGAGAATGCTGACGGAGGGTACAGAGCCAGGTGGATCTAAAGTCTCCAGTTCGCTGGCCCACATGGGGCTGGCCCTAAGGGAGACACAAAGTGCCATCAAGGAGAAAGGCAAAGGTCCAGAGAGACAGAAGTTCCCAGTGTCTCATAAAATGGTGACATCCCCTCAGAGACATCATCAAGCTGATTGATGGATGCTTTGGGCACTGTCCCCACCTCCACACTGTTATCTTCAAGCTGGCAGAAAATGTAACCACCTGCAGTAGGAGTAGCAGAGGATATGAATAGGAGAGCACATGAACTTTACGTCATTGCAAACCTTATGCTGCTGTCCCATACTTACTAGAATGTCTCAGGGTCCCCTACAGAAAAAGGATCCGTGATATTCAAGGGGGCGTTAAGAAACCCTTGGGGAAATGAAATTAAGAGGTAATAGATTTTTCCATGAACTTTTTCAATATCCCTCATAAAGGAAGCAAAAGAGAAAGAGGAAGAGATCAAGAGATGTTTATTCCAAGGAACTAACTCATGTAATTGTGAGGTAAATTTATGCCCATAGGTCAAGAGTTAGGCAGGCAAACTGCAGACTTATACCCCAGGTTCTGGAGGTCATGTGATGGAAAGAGTGCAGGTTGAAAAGACAGAGCAAGTTCTTAAGATAAAACATACTTTAAGGAAATACTGTTTTTCAACTGATGACATACCTAATATGTTGCATTAGATTACATTATGGAAAATGATTTTATTACATTATATTGTACTGCATTGTGGAAATATAACTCAGCTAGTATTTGGCCAATTTGGGGGAATAATTGCATAGACACATCGACAACAAAACAAAACCAAAAAAGCATCATATAGGGACTGTGAGATTTTCTGAAATTTGAAAAATAAGCCTTAAAGTCATTTCCCTGACACTTTAAAACTTACTTTTAGAACAAGTCATACTGCCATAGAGGCTTACAGTGGGATCATATTCATTAGACCAACGATAGATCTGCCTTCACTTTTCCACACGTCGGCATAAAGACGGTGTTCTGCGATGAGTCACACCATGAGTCAGAGACCTTTGGAACTCATCCGCTCAAAGGAATGGGAAGGCAATTATCTGTTCTTCCATTTCATATCTGATGGGAATTAAGGGAGAAAATCCTCTCTGTTCTCCACAGAAGCAATGCTAGACTTCCTCCAATTACTGTTCTTGTTTATGTGATTCAATCTTACGGCGCTGCAGCTTATGAGATGAATACTTTGTCTTATTGTCTTTTTGTTGTTAGATTTATTAATATTATTTATTGCTATTATTAGTACATGGATTGCCTTCTAGGAAGAAAAAGACAAACTGACAGTTCAATATTTGCTCATTATTTTAGAGTCTACAGTACTGTATTGTTTGCCTGAATTCTTCTTTCCTTATTATTATTGAGCCTGTCGGAATGCATGTAATTTTATAGTCTCATATCATTTCTAAAACAGATGTCTGAATAAGTAGTATTGTTAGTCAAAAAATACATCACCAGGAAAGTGATTAAATGTCCTTTTCCCCCTCTATGTCCATCTACACTAGTATCTAAACATTTATATGCATTTTTAAAAAGAGTTCAAGGAAATGAAAAGTTTTTAGGAACAGAGGTTTAGGTTATTTAAATCATGTCTGTAATATTTCATAATAAATACTTTTATTACAATGCTTTGGGTCTCAGCTCTTGAAAATTAATGTGATACTCTATGTGTAGAAAGTATGATTTTGGTGATAGTAAGTGAAGAAGATGAAGAGAATTAACAGAAAAAAAAGGATAAAAAATAATTTAAGAAGTGTCAAGTACTGTGCAAAACCCCCACCTATGATGGCAAAGTGGTTACTTGTTGGACTGTGATACACAAGGTCCACAGTTCAAAACCACCAACTGCTACCTGGGAGAGGGATAGGGCTTTCTGATCCTCTAAACAGTTAAAATGTCCAGAAACACCTTGGGGAAATTCTACTGTAGTTCTACCAGGTTAACTATGAATTGGTATTAATTCGATAGTTTGATGGCAATGAGAGCTTTATCCCAATTTAACCTGGGAGAAAAATGAGCATAAGACAAGTTACATGCTTGCCTGGTGTAAATGCCTTAGAAGTTTGAAAATAGAAAACACGCTGTCTGCTACAGAAACTTTTAAAAATCAAAAAACTAAACATGAATTCAAAAATTTCCTTACATTGCCTTTTAACTAATTTATTAATCTCATAATTAACTTTACATTCAACTGGGCTTTCTCATACAATCCATGCTACTACTCCCTGAGAGAATTTAACTCTGATTTGGAATGACATCAGAAGACAATATTTATAACTAAGCCTTATGTCCTTGCCAAGTTTCCTGTACTAATGATCATAAGCTTCAATAACAGCTGCCTTGTAGATGAATTGCACGGTACTGTGGGAGCTACATGAGCATATTACACAGCTTATATCACAGATATATTTGTTCATCACCTCTGGATTAAAATGCTACCTGTTTTAAGGATCCTTCAGAAAGTGCAAAGAAAAATGTGAATATGTATACCAGCGCCAACTGAAATTCAAAACAAAAATTAAGGTTGGCAAAATGTCATCATCACACAAATTAGTCTGGACATAAAAATTAATCCCTGTAATGTGCAAAATGAGGAAAAAAGATCATTTCTTTGTGTTTTCATCATTTGCTCTTTAAAATAACAGATAGAAAGAAAACAAGGTATTATAAGGGATTTATGGTTAATAAATCCATGGTTATTCAATGGCATAAAGGACTTGATACATTCTGACAAACATCATTCAAACCTTGTTGGTTAAATTACATAATAAAATATTTTATTACAATGCTTTTTACACAATATAAATAAGAACAATAAACTCAATATAGTCTCATGCATTTAAAATAATTTTAATCCACTTATAGAAAAAAAAGACTTGATACGTTTTGTCTCTATAGAAATTATTGAAGAAGCCTTCCTTGTCAGTACTGAAAGCACTCCGCTTCTAACGCAAAAGCCTGCAGTTCACATTCACTGTGTCCTCCGTGGGAGGAAGAGGTTGCCGTCAGCCGTGGCAAACATTTACAGCCAAGTTGGACACACTGGTGGGTAGTTATACTGTGTCCTATAGGCTCATTATGAGTGATAAAAGGCACAATGGTAATGACACAATGGCACCATTTTTGGAGAGGCATATTGTATCACACCCTATAACAGAGGAATCCAACAACATAGATAATTTTCAGAGTGGGTGATTGTTACATTAAAGGAATAATGTGTAAGGTTTAAAGTAAGGAAATATACTACATATTATATGAGTTTTCACATTCTGGGACCAGGTTCTTTTACCATTGTAACTCCTTACAGGACACTCTCATTAAATTATTTTTATGCTACTTGATGTCCAAATTTGGATGTTTATTAACTCAATGGCAATGCTGATGCTTGAGTTTTTTTAAAATCAACTTAGAAGAACAAGGTATTTGATTTTCTTAAGTCAAACAATATGCAAGCCACCAAAATACCACACATGGACAGGGAATTGTATCAGAAGAAGTATAACCAGAATCCTCTTAGAAGCAAGAATGATGAGCCTTCATCTCATGTGCTTGGAACATATTGTCAGGAGAGACCAGTCCCGGGAAAAGGACATCATGCTTGGCTGAAAAAACAAATCACCAAAAAAGAGAAGACCAAATTCACTGACTTTCTGTTGATGCTGACTTATAATGACTTGATAGGACAGCACAGGACTGCCCTGGTGGGTTTCCGAGACCATAATTCTTTACTGGAGTAGAAAGCCTGTGTTTTCCTCCTGGAGCTGGTTGGTGGTTTTTAACTGCTGACCTTGCAGTTAGCGGTCCATGTGTAACCACTACATAAAGTAGAGGGTCAGAGAAAAACAGGCAGACCCTCAGCCAAATGGACTGACCCAGAGGCTGCACCACAGCAATTGTACAGCTGGGGCAGGCCCCCGTAGTGTTTCTGTTGTACATAAGGTGCTATTGGAGTCAGGATGACCTAACCACAGGTCAAATGATTGTGACAAATAGAGAGATGTTACTTATTATAGCTATGAGAGTTCTAATAATAGCAAATCAATTTTTCATATAAAAACCAAATAGGCCAATTATGAGCCTCTATCTCTAAAATAAAACCCCTAGCTGAATCTCAAAAGAAAACAAACCAAACCAATCTGTCCTGCTGAACATGCTTATTGTGTTCAAGAACGCTGTTTCTGAATCTCCTGCTAAATTAGATCAGTTTTCATCTAACCAGTGCATTCCACTCTCTCCAGATGACTCCGTCCAGAAAGGCCATGAAACTGTTGGGTGTGCATTTACCGTGGGAGCTGACGTTCACAGACCCCGCATGTCATCTGGTGCAACGCTAGGCTTCCCGGGATATAGTTTGGGATACAGGGTGGGTTATCTTGACCCTTCCTCCTGACCCATCTTTGTTGCTCTTGACCTCCAACTCACTCTAACTAAACATTTCGTGAAAGGTCGTCACTTCCTGCACATACATTGTGATTCCTGCTTTTTATGTGGTCATTCTGCTAGCTGTTTGAGGATCAGGCTTTTCATCTTCACCCCTCACTTCCCTCATCTCCACTCTCTTCTTTCCCTAGTGAATGCAACGCAGTTTAGATACCCTCCTTTGCATAAAGTTTCCCTTACTGTCTGCAAGAACGACTCTTCTACATCTTCGGAGACTTTATACAATCTAGGAAACCACTGACACATTCCATACGCCACACTAATTATAATAATGCCTTAAACGAGTCCCCCTTTCCTCATTTCATTATAAATATTCTGAAAGCACTTATCAGCAATTCATTTAATTTATATATTTAACATCCTGCTAGTGCCCACAAGCGCTTCTTTAAGTCTGGCAGAGCTACAGCCAAGGACACCCCAGGAGCGCACCTATGGTGTAAGTTAGAAAACAAGTTCTCCAAGGTCAAGTGTTCTTTTTTCCAAATATGCATGGAAGTTCAAGGCAGGCTTCTCTGATTTTCGGGAACACTTTCACTTACCCAGTTGTGTTTGTTTAATAATCTATGAACCCAGCTTGGGCAAACCAAGCCTCAGTACAGTCATTTGTCACATCTGGAAGACCGTCACTGATGGACATCTGGCAAACCAAAAAAATAACAAAAACAAAACAAATTCTCTGCCACCGAGTCGTTTCTGAGGCATACATCTGGAGATTCTGACAAATCGCTTTAGAATGATTTAGTTGCAACTATTTATTTTACTGAGGAAACAGGGATCTTGGTGGGTAGGGTATCATTTACTTCTAATTTGAATAACTTGGTTAAAACCTACATATGAAATCTGAAAATAAATTAAGTTCTAAATTCACCAGGTATAGTCTAGCTATAGTGTTCTAAAGATGGAGAAGAGTGAAGTAGGTCAAAGGGTTAAATTCTCCTTACCAAGGGCCTGAGTGATATCACAGCTTGCATCCTCTTGATTTGTAATGGAAATTAGACCCAGTAAGGGGCAGCTTACCTTTTAAGCCATGCCATTTTTGAAATTACACATTCGAAGCAGAGTGGATAATATTTTAAATACATCACTGCTGAAAATCCAGTTCACTAGTGTCACTTCACATACTCAATTGCTGATTTTCATATTGCAGTATTTTTGGCTCTAAAATCATGTTAAAATAACACCCAAAGCAAATGGCCATATTAAGCCCAAATTGTTTGCTAAATTTAAATTGCAAAATTGAAGCTGTTTTCCAGCTGTGTCTGAACAAAAATATATTGGGCTACAAATATATAGAATTAGGATATATTGAAGGTGGGAAAATGTGTTAGGGTTCTATTATAAAATTGATAGTGGGGAAAG
This sequence comes from Echinops telfairi, assembly GCF_000313985.2. NCBI lineage: Eukaryota > Metazoa > Chordata > Mammalia > Afrosoricida > Tenrecidae > Echinops > Echinops telfairi. The sequence goes on along the minus strand of NW_022107431.1, from coordinate 29,595,554 downwards.
ATGCCTTTGTTTTCAGTTTTGTTGATTAAATACGGGAAATTCACATTTCTGAGCTAATTCTTGCCACATAAACATTTCTTAGGATATGCATCCCAATTGGCCTATAAATTTCTAAAATGGGATTATGAAAGAATAAGTATGCTCATCTCACAAAGATGGATAGATGCTTGATTGTAAAATTAAAACTGATTGTTTATAGCATGGAATACCCTGGGTACAATGGGAGTTACAATAACTCAAAATATTAAGTATTATTTAAATGTGTAAAGTTCACGGAATGGCTATTTTGGAAGACTTATCAGAGAATTGTTGTGCTATAAAAGCTAGCTAGAACTCAAAAATTGCAGCCCTGTACTGGAATGTAAATAATTGAAAGGCAGGTAATAAACTCAAACCTAAATGGACTTCCATCAAGTCAATTCCAACTTATATTGACCTCAAGGGTAAAACAGAACTGCACTCTGGGTTTCTAAGACCGTGAGTCTTCATGGAAACAGTCTCCCCTATCGCTTCCAATTTTTTAGTGGGTTTCAACCATGACCTTGAGGATTTCTGTCCAACATCTAACCCAAAGTGCCACTGGGGTTCCTTCCAAGGCAAATAATGTAAAAGAACTTTTTCTGGTTCCTTCTGAAAGAGACTTTTTTTTTTTTTTAGCTCAGGTCAATTCCTATTGTGTAAGAACAGGGGTCCACTGAGACAACATATGTCTTACTTTTTAAGAGAAATTGAAATTTCAAGATTCCAATGGTATTTTTTTCACATTCTTAAATGATTGTGTACATGGAACACTTGTCATTTGGTACCTCTATCAACTGTTTACCACTTATGTTCTACCACCTTGAAGATGGTAGCATAGTCAAACCATTCCCTGTAGAAAATTGGCCTCAATTTGGCCTCAAATGTCTGCTCTCATCCTCCAGGAGAATGAACGTCCTCTCCACTACCATATCTCTACTTCTGCTAACCACCTTGACCCTCTCTTTGAAGATCATGACACTCTCTCTACATTTCTTTAGAATCTTTTTATGTCTCACCTATTTGGTAGGAATCATATATCACAGCAGGAACCAAGGATGAACTATTGTAGCCTCCTGACTTCCCAGCCCTAAGTAGCCAGCAAAAGCCTCTATCCTGCAGAGCGGTTCTCAGCCTTCCTCCTGTCGTGACCCTGTCATACAGTTCCTCATGTTGTGGTGACTCCCAACCATAAAATTATTTTTGTTGCTAGTTCATAACTATAAGTTTGCTACTGTTATGAATTGGGTGACCCCTGTGAAAGGGTCATTCGGCCCCCAAAGGGGTCATGACCCACAGGTTGAGAACCGCTGCTATAGCACAAGGCCTGACAACTAATGGCAACTCAACCACTCCTACAAAAATGGGAACGATTTTTCTTGATTTAAATTCTCTCTTTAGAGGCATACAGATGTATCATTGGTTTTGCTTTGCTAGAGGACCCCGTCTAACACAGAAGCCCACTGCAAAAGAATTCTTAATCACTTTTTAGAAGTGATTTTTTAAAAAGCAAAAATGTCACTCTGATGGCTAAGATGTGCGTGACCCAAACCAATCTTTTCAAGTGCTTCATATGCTTCTGAAATATGGACGAGGAGAAAAGAAGACAAAATAATGGACACATTCGCACCGTGTTAGTGAAGCATCTTAAATACACCATGGACCTCCAGAGAAGCAGTGACCCAGTTTTGGAAGAGGACCAGAAAGGAAGCTCCTTGACCATGAAAATGTGGAAGCTTCATCGTGTTTACTTTAGATGTAGCATCATGAAAGACCAACCACTAGGGAAGTCAATGAGAATGAGGGAAGCCTTCAATGAGATTGATTAACATAATGGCTAGCTGCAGCAATTTGATCCATATGCAAAAAAAGACTGTGGAGATGGCACAGGACCGTGCAACTTAAGGGCAAATAATGAAATACTGATTGTGTGCATATATACTACATTTCATTTATCCATTTCTCCATTGATGGTCACTTGATTTGTTTCCATTTTTGTTTTTGAAAATAGTCCCATTGTGAACATTTGTGAACAAATACCTTTTTGGACACCAGTTTTCAAGTTTGGGTCTATGCCTGTACTTATAGAATTGTTATGCTTAATTTTTTAAGAACCATCCACAAAAATAATTTCTTTCAGAAAGCATAATAGGAGACCAATCTTAGTACAGAGGAGCTTAACATTCATCCCAAATGTCTGATTGTTTCAAAGTAATATACCATTCTATGATCTCAAATATTATTGATCCCCCAATATTAGCTACAGACCCCTACCCTTAGCATATCCCCTCACATACCAGGATTCCATAATTCATTGAATCATATCACATAATTCATGAATCGTTACAGATACGGTTTGCCTGGTTGAGGAATCTGGCACATCCCAAATCTGAAGTTCAAATATCTGTCTGAAGGACCCTTCTCATTCACAGGATGGCAAAATCTGGTAAGGCAGATGAGGTGATAGGCCTTAACTCAAATCTCAAGGGTCTGTGACCAGAGAGAGGTCAGCTAGAGGCAGGATACTGAGCAAGTGAACAAAGTGTCCCCAAATAGAAACAGGTGTCACTCACTTTTCAGACAAGCTGAAAAACCTGCGGGAACTCACCTCGACCGACTGATGTCTGAGTTCTGAGCCAGAAGTGTTTTGGGGTGGTAAGCAGTGTCTGATTAGCCTTTGTCACTAATGACTCAGCACTCATTTTCTGTGCATGCTCAGTGGTTAGACACTTTACCCAACTCCGGGACATTGATGGAGGTGTGATTTTTGCCATCTGCAGATCAAACTCCCAAGCAAATAAAAGATAGTGAGTATACTGTCAATCTTTAGTAATACGGAGAGTCCAAATAGATCCCATATTGATCCTGCCTCATTAGCATAAGAGATGCTGTGTTGTTTTTAGGGGTCCTGCAGTCCTCTCCTACCCACATGGACCCTATGCAATTCAGAACAAAATATTGAATGGTCCTGTGCCATCTTCAATATTGTTCCTATGCCTGAGCCAATTGATGGAGCAATGGTTTCGAGTCATCTCCTTAAGGAGGCCCTTCCTCTTTTTCGCTGCCCTTGCATTTTACCAAGCAATGTGTTTTTACAGGGACTGGTCTCTCCTGACAATATGTCCAAAGTCTGTAAGAGGAAGAAGCCAATGAAAAAAGCGTAAGAGATAACTTCCTCCAAAATAGAATTTTAACCACAGATGTACAGGCTATCTCATAAAATGAAGGACTGTGGCCATTTGGGTCATATTTAGTAATTAACTCGATGACACCACTAAACTGTCTTCAGTGGCTGCACAGTTTTCATTTCTCACTGGCAATGTACACCCCAAACCGACTGCCCTCTAGTCACTACATACTCATAGTCACCCTACAGGACATTTCTGACACTGTAACTCTTTACAGGAGTAGAAAGCCCCATCTTTCTCTCGAGGAGCTGCGGATTGTTTTGAACTGCTTACCCTTCAGATCGTAGCCCAATGAGGAAGCACTGTGGCAATCAGGGCTCCTTAAACAGGGAAATGTATAAGATGTCCAATTGTTCCATGTCCCACCACATTTTTTTTCATATTTTTTCTTTTTATTTCATCTTTTTTTCTATTTATACCGATCTTAATGAGTGTGTGAAGTGGTATCTTGTGATTCTGATGTGAATTTCTCAAATGATTTGAAATTCTATAATAATGATTTGAAATTCTATAATAATCCAAAAGCATTGGACATCTGTTCAATTACTTATTGGCCATTGGTATATCTTTTTCTGTATGTGAGGATGGCATAGGACCAGGCAGTGTTTTGTGCTTTTTGACATAAGATTGTTGTGCATCAGAACTGACACAACCTCATCTAACAACATATTTTCTGTTAGGCTGGATCCTCTAGAAAATAAAAATATGTAAAAAACATATATATATATTTTTTCAAGACAATATCTCACACTGTTATAGAAGCAGTTTTGGCCAGTCTACTCCAAGTCTGTGGGTCAAATATTATATTGAAGGCTTCTCTTAACTTGAGGCCGAAAATCAAAAACAAAAACAAACTTGAGGCTGATGCTTGAGAGGAAGATCATAGACTGGTAGCTGCTGGGGCAAGTGATTCCAAAGCTGGCAGGTCCGATAATAGGTCAGTGACTATTCTCTGGACCAAGAGGCAATGTGGAAGAACCAGAGGTCAAAAAGTCAAATGGTAGGGGGGGCAGGGGGCGTGTTTCAAGACCCAGAAGAAAAGCAAGCAAGATTTTCCACAGTCTTCACTTACATTGGCAGCAGACCTTATCCAGAGGAAAGTTCAAGGGCACCAGAGGGGTGACCTGAGTAAAGGTCTACATTTCACCCTAATCTTCTTACAATGGATTGACTGCTCATAGCAGATCCCATTATGAAATTGATTAGATTGTGTTAGGTCAGGTCATAGAGGATGTTACATGTTAATTGCAAAAGCACTGATAATCTTGGCCCAGTCAAGTTGACACAAAACCTTCCTATAATATTAGATTTTGTTTTGTTTTTTAATACTGTGGTGGTGGGGGGAAGGGGTTTCACTAATGACGTTTTTCATTAATCTTTTAGAATTCATTCATTATGGAATTTTGGAAAATATTAGATTTTGGTGTTCACTACTCCACCATTTTCACTGATACCACTTTAATTATTTTTTAATATTAATTTTAATTTGAAAAAGATCATTTATTATCAACTAAGCTTTTAATTTCTACCACTGTTTATGGTCCTCCACTCTGAAGCTCAGCATTTTACACGTAGAAAATATTGAATAATATTTGAGAATGAATATATGATAGTTGTTTTATGTCAATTTACGAGGCCAGGATTCCACGATGTGATCTAATGGAGTGGGGTCAACTCCATGATGGGAGTTTCTATGAAAGAAACAAGCAGTTGTGGGAAGAACAGGGTAGAGTAGTACCTTCAGCTGACCAGCTTTGATATAAGTGAAGGATGCTTTAGTTCGGAATGTGGCTCACTCAATACAGATTGAGAATGTGAGGAAGCTGACTCACTTGTGCTGCTGGATCTAGATTTTGCAACTGGTTCTAGATGTCTGGTCATGTTACCTGTTGATCCTAGGATCTGTCATCTGACTGTGGATTCATTCAGCTCTTTATCCACCATCCTGCTTTGTTTTACTGCTTCCTGGTTCAAGACAAAGTTTGAGAGAGACCTCCTGCTTGACATCTAACCCACAGAATTGAATTGGGATCGATAGAGTCACTTCTAAAATGGTGTGAACAATTTCTTGATATCAATAACTTTCTATATACATACAGATATACGCTTCAGATTCTGATGCTCTAGAGAACCCCCTCTTACACAGAATGAATGCAAAAGTAAATTGACAAGTCAACCAACATCTCATTATGTGACAATAAAATGACCTTGAATATACTTTTTGTCTTATATTCCAAAAAAATTTTAACAGTAACATTTATTTCTCTCTGCTCACTACTTAGTGAATATTGAGAAAAATATGGTCACTGTTTTTTTCATATCTTTCAGTGTTTACACAGAATAGTGTCTAAATTTGTCATCTCATAATTTCCTCAAATCTAAAATAAGCAACCCATTAGCTCTTCCTTATTGGTTTTGTTTTCTGCTTGAATTTTCCAGATAGGGTCTGGAAAACGGAGACCTATCTCTGTTGATTAAGTTAGCTCTTTTAAATTCACTTGGGAGTTAAGCAATTCTTTTGCAATGAACTTTGGTTTAGAACTTTTTAATTGAGTGTGATCTTGCAAAATAGTAACAGGATTATTATCCCTTGGAATGATATTTCTTCCATAGTAACACTTACTGGTCTGGTACAGTCTATGCATATATCTCATGGTTGATAAAGCTGGCTTAGGGCTAACAAGGTAAGGCAGGTTCAAGATTGAGAAGCATGCAGTGAGAAAGACACATTTCGAAAGACTATTTACATATCTTTTACTCAAAACATAGCAAATAGCTTTTTATAAACAGAATATTGAAAATACTAAAACTGATATAGTTTTATGTCTTCCATTTATTTTCAAGAAAATAATATCTCCTGTATGCAAAATGTATAAGATGGAGATTTCAGGGTAAATTCTTATAATTAATGCAACAGAAGTGCTAACCCTTAAAATATATAAAAGCAAGTAAAACAAAACACCCCAAATTTTGATATCCAGTCAATTACACTCATAGCAACCCTGTAGGACAGAGGAGAACTGCTCCAAAAGGTTCCCAAGGATGTAATTTTTGTGGACTCAGATGCCACATCTTTATTTTGTGGGGGCGGCGGGAGCAGGCGGGGGGAATGTGTGGGTTTGAACCATTCACCTTGAGGTTAGCAGCTTAATATTTTAATCACTGTGCCACCAGTGCTTCTTAAATTGGGTCTAATGTCCTCAGATAAGTCGAAGAGATGAATGATAAAAACAACAAACAAACTTAACAGTGTAAGAGACATGAGATGCAATGCTCAGATGGCTTTTTAAGGGAGTTTCTGTCACAGTGAAAGTGGTCAACTGACATCTTCCAACTACAGTGCTGTTGGATCTGTTGTGGCCTAAGAGCTGCAGTGGGTTTTGTTTGTTTGGTTTGCAACTCTCAGGAATTTTCTGCCAATGTCCAGCATAGCAAACTTTCAATATCTGAATATTCTCTTTAGAGCGGGGCAATGGGCAGTGTTTGATTTTGACCTTCCCCCTTAGACTTCAGAGTTTCTCATTGAAGAAGACTTTTGCAGCCACTTCTTTCAATAATATGCACCATTTGAATGCTTGACTGTTTTCTCCATGGGAAGGAGTCCTGGTGGCACCATGGGTTAAGCATTGAGATGTTAGCTGCAAGATCATCCTTACGATGAGGTTTTTTTTTTGTTCATCTAAAGTAAAAGCTATTTTGGACCTTCTAGACTATGAAGCTGTGTCATCATGAGAAATATGTGTAAGGTTCAGGTGAGATAAGGCTGTCTAAATTCATATATTCAGGCTCTAACCCAACTGAGCAGATAACATTTGGCTTTTAGATCAATGCCCTGCTTGACATTACGGCTCATAGTGAGCATTGACAGATAAGAGTAGGTCACTGGCAATTAAGAATGGAAATGCCACCGATTTATAACAATTGAAACTTCACTGAAAATTATCTGAATTCAATTAGAAAAGCCAGTTTTTTAA
>NW_022107431.1:29585500-29586882 GCF_000313985.2 Echinops telfairi | reverse complement strand
TCTCTTATTTACTACCAACCTGAAAAAACAATTGGCCAAAATAAGCATTTAGAGTAAAGGCAACACTGTTAAAATTCACTACAAAGGGAATAGAGACAGATTCAACCATAGCCTATGAATAACAGCATATAGACAAAATGAATCACATCTTTTCATCTAACCATTGCTTATGTTAGATGAACTCATTGATAGTGATGACTTCTGCCTCTTTGGTTGGCACTTAAAATACTTCTGAATATCAGAAGTTGAATAATACAATGTGCAATAATATAATAAACAATTTCCCTTTTCCCCTTTCACCACTCCTTCTTCCTTTCTCTCAGTCTCTTTTTCTTTTTTTGCACATACAAACACACATGGCTCTTCATGGTTGTGGTAGAATTAATGCTGAGCTCTATTTGACTGTGGATACTCTCTCCAAGGTTTATGCTGGGAAAATACAATATTTTTTTTAAAGCTTTCAATATATCCTGGGTACCGGAAACTCTTCACTAAAACAAAATGTGAATAGTCAGCTATAGTTGAGTTCAAGTTATTTATTTGACTTAATCCTAATTGAATATTCAATTAACAAAGTAATTAACTTCTCCATTCTTTACTGGAGCTCTGGTGGTATAGTGGTTATGAGCTGAACTCCTAACTGCAATGTCAGCAGTTCAAAACCACCAGCTGCTGTTTGGGAGAAAGATGAGGCTTTCTACTCCCACAAAGAGTTACAGTCTTGGAAACTCACAGGGCAGTGCTCCCTTGTCCTGAGGATCACTACGAGTCAGCATCAACTCAATGGCAGAGTTTTGGTTTGGTTTGGATATTCTCCTTAATAAATGCAATCAATTTAATGAGAGTTAATAGAAGGGCTATGAAACAGATTGACACAGTAGTTATAGCCATGTACTCAAGCAGAGGAAAAATTGTGAGGATTGCACAGAATTGGGAAGTGTTTCATTTTGTTAGACATGGGGTTACTTGGACTCAGAAACAGCTTGATGACACCTACCCAAATCAGGCTAACAGAAATATGGCAATGATAATTGCCACTTACATATGACTATTCTTACAATTGCTTTGGAAACAGAAGTGTTGAGGAATATATATATATATATTTATATATATATAAAATCCTTTTATAAAATATTTATAAAATTTATATATATATATATATATATATAATCCTTTTATATGTCAAAGACATTAATGTTCTACTATTTTAATACTGTGCGTAAACAGAAGCTATATCTTCAAGAGTTTAGTTGCTTACAAAAAATAGTAAGACCTGACTTGCTAGTTAGAATAATGACTAACAGTTATTGCTTACTAAATGTCCAGTCCTAAATTAAGGGCATTGCCTTATATCATTCATGAAACACAACAATACAATGAAA
>NW_022107431.1:29582956-29584216 GCF_000313985.2 Echinops telfairi | reverse complement strand
CAAGCCATTAGACTGTGATGTCTTTCTTTCTTTCTTTAAATGTGTCTGTGTATTGATGTGTACCTTAAAAACAGAAACTCCTGGCTAAGAATTGGTGCCTTCTTTTTACCCATAACTTTGTAGCATGCATGATCTTGAACAAATTATTTAAGTTGTCTGCCTGCCAGTTTTCTGATCTATAAAGCAAGAAGGCTGAGCCTGATGACCCAGGAGATGTGTGCCAGAAATAAATCATTGATATTGTAGCTTAAAATGGTGATTTACTGGAATTATTGTGTATTTGACCAACTACAATCAAATAGAAGATACTCATCTCTTCTTGGATTTTCTACAAAGGATATTTTCACAGATGTTACAAGTGCTACGGCTGTCATCTCTGATAGGACATACTAAATTCCTATTTTCCCTGGAAGTATAGATACTGTATTTTATACACATTGTCATGTTTGGCACAAAGGTAGGCAGCAGAGATATCTGACCAATTCTGCTCTGTCCAGAAAAATCACACATGTGGCTATGAGGGACCATCACTGTAAGTATACACAGCAAAAGAGGACAGAGTGCCTGAGTTTATGACACTGATGTTGAACACCAGCACCAAGACAAGTAGCTCTTTGTCTCTGGACATGTAGTTATGAGAAAAAATAAATCTTCATCTAAGCATAGTTGTTTTCATTTTCCATTTCTTAAAGCTGAGTGTCTTTCTAATTAATCATAGCTCAGAATGAACAGAGATGGAAGTTTAAAACCTACAAAAACAAGTGCTACTCTACCTTGAAGTACGATATTATGTCAGCCTATTGTGAGGATGGTGAAGACTGGCCAATATTCCATTCTTTGTGCACAGGGCACTATGAGACCAAATCTTGTCCACAGCACCTAACCAAAACAACAACATTAATATTTTCTGGTGATCAGTATAATTGCTCATACCATCTGTTTCTTTGCCATCTGTTTATTTTTATTATTTTCCCCTTCACTTACTGATAGTAAGCAATCGTAACGGATGTCTTTCTGCATTTAGAAACTAATAGGAAATGCTTCCTTGTTGACTGGCCTTCCTTGAAATCGTTTGGCATTTATTTTATATTCTCTGCAGACTTATCTCTCTCATTGTGTGCAGATTATGACAAATTGTTAGTAATCCCAAGTTTGTTTTGATGTGAGCATTTCTAAGAATGAACAATTCCAATAATACAATACTTTTGGATTATCAAAGTGTTTAAAGTGTTTCAAGTAAAACAAGAGTATATTTTACTG
>NW_022107431.1:29580093-29581335 GCF_000313985.2 Echinops telfairi | reverse complement strand
GCTGGATGCACTAACTCATAGCGAGTTACTCGATGCTCGCCTAGAGGGAAAAATTCATACTAGGAAAGCTCTGCTTCTCCCAGTGCAATTCTGCTTTTTAGGGGGGTACCCCCTCCTATTTTATATTCATCTTTTGATTGAAATTAGATTTGTTGCTTAAAAACCCCAAGGCTACCTATTCTATTTCTTGTGCAAATCTAGTAGATGGGAAGCTTTCACAATGAACTGAAATCTGTTTTATGTAGTTAAACCCAATGGTACTACCCTATAATCCATATATCACTATTTTATTTACAAAGAAATCTTGAATCTGGAAAAGATTTCATTGAAGCAGAAATATATTACATATCTACTGTGTTTAAACAATTTAATACTCTAGTAATTTGTTGTTATTGCTTTTGTTCATAAAGTGTAGCAATAGATAGTCCACAATTACATAGGTCAAGTAAATTCATGTTGTCTCCAATGATTGTCATTTGTATTTTCTTTATTCATAAATGGCCTCTTTAAGAAGTTTATCTGATTCCTGTCTGATATTAGTGACAAACATGGCCTTAGAGTTTATATAATGCCTTGGAAAATATAAAATAGCTATATAGTTCATTAGTTCCATTAAAATAAATAAATAGAATTATGAACTATCAATCAATAAAAAGATTCTTCACTACTTAAAAGGTGCATGTCTTATACTTAAAAATAGTTTACTGTGAAATTTATTAATTCTTCCAAGATTTAATAAAAGGAAGATTACTTTTTAAATTTATTCGTTAACTAACACCAAGGAATTGGTAAACTGCATATGTATTATTTTAAAATAAAAGTAGAATTTGTATATATGAGGAATGAAACAATTGGACACAATAGCCTCAGTCATAGTTCTTGAAGTATTTTTCTTTTGTTTTCCTCCTGCCTCACTTTTTGAGTTTTCCGGGATTGTGCTTACTCTCTTCTCAGTGCTAACGTTACCTTTTCAATCTCAGCTGGCATCTACCCGGACTAGATTGAGAGAAAGAGGAAAGGGGAGAGGAAGGAACTAAGACAGCCTTCTGAGCATACTTGATTCTCAATATAGAGAGGTAAGTCAAAGAATAGTGCTGCAGAATCATTTGAAAATATCATAATGTGAAGTGACTGTTTCCTGACCTATCCCGCACCTACATCTGCACACTTCTGAAGGCCACGTTTCTATCTTGGTAAGCATTCCCTAGGAGACCTCTTGGCTATGTGTTGAGCTGCACACCA
>NW_022107431.1:29561288-29577796 GCF_000313985.2 Echinops telfairi | reverse complement strand
AGGATCACTATGTGTTGGAATCAATTCGACGGCAGTAGGTCAGTGAGAAAGGGTATGGTAAAACTTCCCAATGAAATTTTCATAAAACGACCTTGCTCCCCATAAAGAATGAGCAGGTGCATTGTCCTGATTTTTTTTTTTTTGGTGGTGGGGGGAGTATTCCTCAGTACAACTTATGGTCATTTTAGTCACCAATAGTTTTCTATATTTTTAAAAATAATGTTTTCATACTACCCTCATATTATTGTCCTGTGTTCAAGCAAATCTATTAAGATAATTCCTTTGGAATAATAATGAAAAACAATAACCATAAACCTCTAGACTGACATCTCTGTCCTAAATTAATTGGCCATTGAATCTCCTTGGAAGCCATTGTGCTGATTGGACATTTTGGAGGGTTTTTTGAAAACAACTATCAGGAGACTAAGACAAGCATATTACTGAGAAAATTTGTCAAAAGCCATCCACCGACTACAGAGGCATGTTGAAATATGTTTTGTTTAAAATAAGCACATGTATGTATGAAGTGTAACCCTAGTCCAAATATTTATTTACCCTATTAGATCTTGGTATTTTAATTTATGAAATATACTTTAATTAATCTGTATCCCCTCCCCCCAGTTGTGTTTTCCTGAAACTCTCCATCCCATTGAGCTCCCTTCAGAACAGCTTCTCAGAAGAGACTGTGTGTTATTTTCTCATCAAAGTACCTAAAGTTAGGTAAGGTCCAATGACAGAATGAGTGACGTTCCAGAATTAAGAGTACTGTAAAACAGAGATGCAACATTGTACAACAATAACTCATGTATTATGTACTGAGGGCAAGTAACATGTAAACATAAATGAAAGGAATACATGTTTACAATGATAGATTTGTGTCAGGAAGGGTAGGGAGAGCGCTATCAGAGGATTTAACAGAGGAGTTTGATTAGACGTGGGGATTAATAAAGCTTGCTCTTAAAAAATAACATCAATCTTGAGATGTTAACGAACTGTAGGTGTTGGGGATGAAATAAAGAGTTATTGAGTATTACAGGAACCAGAAAAATATTAAAATACCCCAAATAGAAAAATTCTATAGTGCATTGAAGAACCAAAAGCAAGACCAGAAAAGGAAAGAAAGAAAGAAAAGAGAGACACATGTGTTGTCATCGAGTCAATTCTGACTCCTAGCAACCTGATCTCTGGACAGTGGTGGAGAGAGAGGAAAACGAGAGGGAGAGGGCGTGTACATCCATTTGTTTCTTCTGACACTAAGCCCTTTCAAACTTAATTCAAAGAGTATGCCAGCTGCTTAAATCTACTACAAGTGGATTTGAGGTAAAGTCCCCTTACTGGGGTTTCCACAGCGAATCCTCCTGGGGCGGCCTATGAATGATGCTGTGTACCTTGAAAGGATGGAGCTTAGAGCCAGTATTGTTTATATACTGTGTACATAAAGGAGAGTGAGATACGGTTCATGAAGGCTAGACAAGCACTCTATTGCATTGCTTGGTAGATGGGATTAGAAGTTTACATGAGTTGAGGGCAGAACCCTGACTTTGTCTTCTTTTTATTTTATAGCAGTGGACTCATACAATGTTTATTTTTTGATTGATTAATAACACTCAGTTTAATGGTTTTCAATTTACTCCATGTCTTGAGGTGATTACTGTTTTCAGCATAATTTTTGTTTTATGGACACAGAGTATTCTGTTGTGGGGATGTACCATAGTTCCTTAATCCACGCATCTGCTGATGGGAATTTGTGTTGTTTCCATTTTATGTTATTTGTAGACTATGCTACTATAAACATGAGGGTGCATAGATATGTTTGTGTTCTTCGCTAGGTTGGGGTTTATGTCGAACAGAGGTAAACCTGGGTCATATGGCATTTCTATCCCATTGTTACAGATAGCATCATGTTACTTTCCACACCGGATGTACATTTGCAACCCTACCAGCAGTATATTAGCATTCCAATCTCTCTATACTCTCACGCCCTTGTTTCTGATTTTTTAAAATTCTGCTAGAGTGTTTAAAGTGTCATCTCGTCATGGTTTTATTTGCCACTCCCACATGGCTAGTGATCATTAGCATTTCCTGATGTGTTCGTTCGCCATTCAAATGTTTTCTCTCATGAATTTTCTGTTCGTACCTTTTGTCTATCTTTTAAATGTGTTTATTTTCTTCTTATTGAGATGTTGCATAATTCTCTATATTTTAGTGATTTGTCTCTTGTCTGTGCTGTCAGTGGTAAAGATTCTGTCTAGTCATTGATGTTGATTATTTTGTTTGTTTGGTTTATTTGCTTGTTTGCTTCCTGTTCTATTTTGTATGATTTTCCTTATGTGAAATCAAAGATAGTTAAATCTAAAGATAGTAACCGGATTGCTAAGTGCCTAGGGGTTTTGGAGGGGAGGATGGAAGAATATGGAGTTAACAATGAGTCCAAAAGAAAAAAATTCTGAAATTGACTGAGGTGATGATTGCACAAAGCATCATAATATGATTCAGCAATTAAATTGTATGATATGTGAAATATAAATCAGTGACTCTATTATAAAAAGAGATGTTATGTTGATGGAGCAACAGCTACTGGTATTCTCCTAGCTACAAGCAGTACTTGTCCTCCCTGTTCCCAGAATGTCACTTAAATGCCCAAAGTGGGAAAAGTTAGACAGGTCCTCGTTCCAGAACAGTCTAGTACAGTAGGTTTCACCTTTGTTCTGTGCTGTTCTTATATAATCAGAGCTCTGTACAAAGAAGTTTTCACATTTCCTTGACTCAATCAGAAGATTGGATCTTTTAAAAAACAACCAAACAACCCCCCCCAAAAAAGACCTAGGGCAGCATCCAACATGTCCCATCTCACAGCGGTGTCTAGAGTACTCTCTTCCGTGGCTCAGAAGCTACCTATTTTCATCCATACCAGTTGGTAGGAGATTTTCAAAAGGAAATTTATCGGTTTTGATTACATAAAATATTAATACCTACATATAAAGTTTTACTTAGAGAGAGGAACATTATTCTGCACAAGGTTTACTTCTGAAATAATTATCTTTTACCAAATAAACACAATGTTATTGCAACTAAATATAAGAAAAGAGTCTTGCTTGAGTATCAAAATCACCTTAACTCTTCACAAGTAAGCTAGCATATGACTGTCTCGAAGAAACAAATAACAGAAATTTTGTAATAAATAGTGCAAATACAGGAACTTCAGTAAAAGAAATGGCATGAGCCGGGATATGGGGTTTCAAAGTTCTGATTGGAGTTAGAATTCTGGGGACATGGGACAGAATTAGAAGAGGAAATTAAGGCTTGAGTGCTACCATTTTTAGGAGATGAAAGCTTGGTAACAAGAATACTTGTCATAACTCCCTCTTCTGAGTTTGATGAGTCAAGAGGAAAACACGGGTGACGTGGATGCTCAATGGCAGCAGAGCATTTGCTGGGTCTCTGACCACAAGCCCGGCCTTTATGTCATAGTTGCAACATGCGTTTGCTTGGTTCTCTTCTTAAATATTTGCTCTCTGAAAAATATTTTAATTATTTACAAGCCAGATAGTTTATTCCAAAGATATTTTGGTACATAATCTCTCACTGTCAATTTTTTTAATGCAGCTTTCTCATAAAATGAGAGGCATGCTGTGAAAATAGCAAAGTACCCCAAACAGAAAACAGGAAATTCTTCTTAAGCCAATGTATCATTAACTCATGAAATTCATCACTGCCTGAGAACATTGAAGTGGCCCAGAATATTTTTAAATGACACCATAAATTCCCATGAAGTTAACCAGCTATTAAAGTTATAACCGTAATAAGCTCAAACAAAACATTAATCTTTAAGCTGCACTATCCAAGTTAATCATTACATATGTCACAGGCTAAATACTCTTCTGAAATTAGAGAATGATTTTATATTCTGTACATAAAACCAAATATTTAAAACTCATTTAGGATTCATATTATGTTTTCTGTGCTTTTTTAAAAAATAGGTAGCATTTACATAGCAGTGGTTACAGTTGGCCATGTGATTTTTTTTTTCATAGATGGTTTTTATTGATAATGGTATTGATTTGTACAATAGCATCATACAATTTATTGTCATTTCCATTTCACAAAAGATGAAATTAAGATTAAACTTGACTATGTCTTACTGAAATATAAACACTAGTATGACCCAACCGCATCAAATCATGACCTGATCTATGGCTTTCAAGGCTGTGAATATTTATGGGAATAAATAACCTTCTCTTTCTCCTGCTGGAGGACTGGGCTGCTTGCACTACTACCCGGCAGTCAGCAGTCCAATTATCTGACAGTGCCACCAGGCTCCGTAAGCATTTGGATATGTTAATAACATAAGTAAAAAATTGGAAGCAACATGCAAACCTATTTTTATATTAAGAAATGAACAAAACATTATAAGATATTTTGGATAAGTATGTATAATCTAGATGTAGATTATATATATCTAACCAAAATTAAGAAGACTAGGCATGGTAAAGAAATGTGTAAGAAATTATTCCAACCAAAAATGGATAAAACATGGATATGTACAAATATTCATGATACATATGCTAAATTAAGAATTCATATTTGTAATACATATGTAAACTATAAAGAAAATATCTAACACTTTAAAAAAGGCAATAAATTGGTAAAATAGAAAACCAAATACCATTAACATCTACTGCTTGTTAAGATGTGATGATGTGTTGAGGGGTCACACATGGAGGCTGTTGTAAGAATTTCATCATTTGCTATTGTATTGAAGAATGCATAGGCCCCTCAGCCCAGTATTTATTTAGCTATGGACACATCCCAAAATAATAAGAACAACCTGGTAAATATATACTTCAAAATGCCTAGAATAGTACTTATAATGAGGTACATCAGGGGAAAAATGAATATCCAATCAATTGGAAATGATTCGATAATAGTGAAACATATATAAAGGGGAATGTTATGCATCCCTTAGCCTAATCTGTCTTGAAATAAAGTACAGCCAGAGTGCTCCTTAGACATGTACTTAGACTCCTTGTCAGGAGACACCAGTCCGTGGAGAAGGACCTCATTCTGGTGAAGTGGAGGGTCAGCAAGAGAGAGGCAGGCCCTGAAAATCATGGATCTGCACACTGGTGGCAATGTGGGCTCTAAGATACTAATTGTGAGGCTGGCACAGGACTACACAGTGTTTCCTTTCATTGTACATAGGACCACTAGGAGCCAAAACTCACACCGTGGCACCTAAAAACAACACATGGTGTAAAGACTGTGTAAAAACAGGCATAATTGGTAACTGAGAAAACCTCATCGAGCACCTACATGTACGTTTCACAAAGGCAAAAGCAAGGACAGTGCTATGAGCAATATTCTTTACTTATTTTTTTAAGAGCTTTGATCATCTGATCAAAGGTAAGAATTCATTATATGTGTATATATATATTATTTTAAAAATACATAGTGCCATTTTAACAACAAATTATTGCTATTGTAACAACAAAACAAGGCTCTTCTTTTTAATCAGGTTCATTAAATCAAACCTTATTAATATTGCCTGTGGAATTTAAAGTTAGGTATGTTGAGAATAACTGCAAAATAACACTATATTTCTAGAAAGTATTTAAATATGCATTGGTCATTGAAATTGTGGAAAACTTGAGATCTGTTGAGGAATTTCTTGTTGGATGTCACACAACTGTTGACTTCTCCTCACTGGAAATAAAAAAGCACAAAGTAGGGGGAGAGAATGAGTGTACACTATTCGCTATACTTTGTAACCTTCTCTCTAAGCTTGAACAAAAACTTGGAGGAACATTGTATGGATAAATATTGTCTTCCATATGTGTCCCAAGAAATTGCGAACCGCTGAATGAAATAAGGCTGTCTTCTTAACCTTTACCAAATTTTCAACGGTAGTGTACCATTATTTCTGGAATTTAAAGTAATGCTGTGCATTTTTTTGGCTATTGTTGTTGTTCCTGCTGCTGCGGTTGCCACTGTTTTTAAATCTATTAGAAAATAATTTTGTCTGTGTATTAATTTTCTATGGCAGTCACAAAAGCATTTCCCTTCATGTTTAGCCAGTACAAAGTTAGAACTTTTGCTGCCTTATTTTTTAATAAACAGGGTAAAAATATGACCAGTAACATGAATATTTGGACAGAACAAAATAGTCTAGTAATGATAGAAGCTCTTAAACTCTATGAAATGTTGTTTACCAACATCTCAAGTATATTGATTAAACTGTAGTCATGAATTAAAGGAAAAATATTAGTTTGATTAAAGGAAGTGAAGTCACTACACTGAAGAACTTCTAGTCATAAAACAAATTAGCAGAGGTCTCTAAACAGGAAAACTTTGAAGTCTCTGGATATATGGTCGCCTTGCGAAGCACTCAGTTAATTTGTTCACTGCACTGAAGTGTTTTCATGAGTCTTAATATAGGGAAGCAAAAGGGACCAACAGATTCATTACACTTGTCAAGTCAATAATCAATGTTTAGAACTGGAAGAATAATTTATATCTTCATTTTTCCCACTTTTGTTTCTTATCTTTGCAATATATGTAAATGCATCCTCTCTAGTTTTATGCTGTGCAATGAATCTAGGAAAACTACATTTTTTTCTAAATAGAAAATTCATCACCTGCATTCCTCTAGAATTGTACTTTGTAAGAGACAGTTAAAACTCATCAATTTACAAATATTTTGTTGGAAAAATAAATATAGTTCAAAACTATAACCGTAACAGCTGTCAGAACTGTTAAAAATTGATCTGATTATTTTGTTATTTTTTCCCTTTTATTACTCTTATACTTGGCCTATTTTTAAGTTTACTGTAAAATGCTTCAGAAACAGGAAATTGTATGTTAATATAGAGATACTTTTAAAATACCACTCACAGCAATTTTCAATAGAAAGAAAGGAAATATGAAAATCGATGTCAGAAAAGCTCCTGGATTTCTTTTTTTCCCCTTGAATGCAGATGAGCTAATACAACTGGAAGAAATGATGAAATAAAGGAGTCAAACATCAAGTTCCAAAACCATTTAAGAAGACAAAGTAAAGTACTATAGTGAACTATGCAAAGACCTCAAATTAGGCATTTTTCTAGTTGAAAGAACTGAATAAAACCCTCAAGCCTCAAATTGGAACATTGAATGATTCCATGGACAAAATATTGAACAATACAAGAAACAACAAAACAAAAAGTAGAAAAAACACACCGATGCAATGTATCAAAATTAATGGTCGATATTCAACTATTTGAGAAGATAGCATGTGATCAAGAATCAGTAACATTGAAGTAAGAAGTCTAACCTGAAGGATTTGGGGGGCAGAGGTGAGGGAGCTCCAGAAATTGATGAAAGTCAAATGGGATGTTCAGCAAACAGAGGCTCTTCTTGTAGGCACTAGCTTGTCCGTGGGAAAACCGGAAGACTGCTCTCTGGACAACTGACTAGGGAAAATCCATATTTGGATTCACCGTTGCAAAGAAAGGTGATCCACCAGAAGGCAGACACCACGGAACAATAGCATTGCCATACACACAAGTGCAGAATGGCTGAGATAATTAAATCATGGCTGTATCAGTATGTCCACAGAGAGCTAGAAAAACTTCAAGCCAGATCAAGAAAAAGGACCTTGAGCATCAGAAGCCTAATCACTGATATCAGATGAATCTTGACAGAAAAAAATAATAACAGGAAGATGTTTATCTGTGTATTAATGACTCTTCAAAAATCACTCGACTGCATTGATCATAATACATTATAATTCACAGTAAGAAGAATAAGAGTTCGAGAACACTTCATTGTGCTCAGGTAGAACTAGCACACAGAAGAGGAAGCAGTCATTCAATCTGAATAAGGGGCTATAGCATGCTTTAAACTCAGGATATGTGGGCATCAAGGTTGCCTCCTTCAACCAAACTGACTCAAATTGTACCAAACAAATAATCTGAGAAGTTAAACTCTATAAATTAAAATAATAAAAAAAGGCCTGGGGATTGCAGAAGACGCATTGACACCATTCACAATGAAGAGGGCACAACTTCGCTTGCTGAAAGCAAAGAAGACTTGAAGCACGCACTGCTGAGGATGAAAGAGTGAAGCGTTCAGTAAGAATTGCATTCAGTATGAAGACTGTCTTCAATATGAATTGCGTTTCAATGTAAAGAAAATGAATTTCCTCAGAACTGTACCCCAGAATGTCATCATGATGAATAGTGAACATATTGAAATTTCTGAAGATTTTCTTTTACTTGGATCCACGCTCAATGCCCATGGTAACAACAGCGAAGGAAATAAATGAAATGAAATGTGATAGTCAACAAACAAATCTACTGTAAATGACCTCTTAAAAGTGTTGGGGGTGGGGTGGGGTGGGAATGACAGCTTGAGGATTAGGATTTGCTCACCTTAAGTCTTCTTCAGTCACTTTACAAACCTGGGAAAGCTGGACAATGAATAAGGAAGACAAGAGAAAGTTGGTGTATTGAACTCTGGTGTTAAAAATACCATAGACTTTCAGAAGAATGAACGCATCTGTGTTTAAGGAAGCACATTCAGAATGCTCTCCAGAAAGAAAGACCACGAGACTTACTTCATCTACTTTAGATGTGTCCTTATCGGGAAGGACCAATGCCTGGAGAAGGATATCATGTTTGCTTGTTTGTTTTAAGCAGAAAGCCAGGGAATAGAGGAAGATATCAATGAAATGGACTAGCACCATGGCTTAAACAATGGGGCCAAACAGGACAACACTGGACGGGGCAGGGTTTCATTACGTTGTACGTAGCGTGACTCCGAGTTGACACCAACTGAGGGCAGCTGACAAGAACAAAAGGAATCCAAGGAAACCCATGGTATCACCATGGAGATGTTGAATATATGAAGGAAAGCTCACATTGTGAGATAGAATTGCTTTGCATGGTTTAGATCATTTCACTTTGAGATCGCAAACTCTCCTGAACCATGGTAGTGCAAATATGTGACCAAGTTAGCACTTGAAGAGAGAGTGACTGTAAGATATAAATAGGAGCAGTAACAGTGTCTTAAGAAGATGTATACCTTCAAGTGGGATAAAACCAGTAAGCCCAAATCGGATTCCCATGAGAGGGAGGTTAGCCATCGCTCCACTCTCCAACAGTTTTCCCCATTCATATACCAGTTGTCCTACCATTGCATTTTCTATTTTTCCTCCTGGTTTGATAATCTATTGCACTGGCCACAGTAGAGCTCACAGCCTATGCTTTCAATGAAGTGATTTATTCAGGAATACAACTTGAGATCATGATGAACACCCTACACCTCAGGAACCCACCTAGTGGGATTGAAAAATGAAAAGACCTGGAAATATGCTTTAATTAAAGTTTCAACCAAGAAAATCTAGAGTAACTCCACTCTGTAACACATAGACTCACCGCAGGTCAGAACTGAATCATTGACAATTAGCAACACCAGATAGTTTATGTTTGTTAAAAACTGTAAATAAGATTTTCCTAATGGTTGTATATATTATGTAATTCATAGACATGCCCATGAAATTAAAAATAAGGTAACCATTTTAACTCTTTAGCTTCCTGTGTGTGTTTATTTTTGTAATTAATTTGCATCATTTAAGTGTACATGCAGGGTGATTTGTTGGGAATTAGAGCCACAAAGGCTTCTCTCTTACAGTGAAAGTCTTGGGAAATAACATCATTTGTACTCTATCAAACATTGTTCAGGAAAGAATATCTTGGGAAGATTTTGTTCTCAGTGAAGAGCAGAATGCCAAGAATGTTATCTCTCTACTTGTGAATTCAGAGAAAAATCAAAGTAAGTTACAAAACGACAGCACAACCATTAATATTGCCCTTTGAAAAGAAACCATTTTTGAAGTATTTACATGATTACAAAATACTCCCTTGGAAACTCTCTCTGAAATTCAGCAAAGGTAGAATAGGCAAAATGGTTGTGAAAAACAATTAAAAAGCTCGAGGACACAAAATGTGATTTATTGTGCACCTGTCTACAGATACCTGTATATATAGCCTCTAAGGTATGGCTATAAGACATAAGGACAACATTAACTTGTCCTTCAAAGTTATGTGAGTTTTCCCTCCTTTCAAAATAATTGAGCCAACGCCTAACAGATGCTTTATCATAATCATAGTCACTTGTTGCATCATACAGCTTTTAATAATAGAAAAGGCATTAAGTCTTTCCTTGGACTAAAATGGGACTAAGTAAAAATTGTATATACCTGTCCTGGTTTACCTATAAATTTTTAATAGCATAGTTAGGGACTGATATCTTTTGTAATCTTGAGACTTCCCATAATGGCTTTATTTGTGATCACCCTAAACTGAAAACCACTAAAAATCTTTCTGACAAAGGGATAAGCTGTTATAAACACGTTTTTAAGAGAATGGTATTTCACACTAAACAGGAATAAATACATGGTTCCTACAATATTAAGGAATCTCAAATAAATCATTCAAAGTGAAATAAGTCAGTCTCTGAAGGCACCTACTCTGTGCTTCCACATGTATGACATCCCGAGAAAAGTAGAGGGAAATTTAAATCTATTAACTATAGTTGTAAAGACTGATTTCATGTCTATGATAAAATAAAAATAATAGTGATAAAATAATGTCACTTATCCATTAAAGTTAGGTGTAACATTATATTACTTTCAAAGTCCTCTTATTTTTATCTTCTCATTTACTCCTCACATCCCCTGGGAATTTGCGTGTATGTCTAAATTCAGGCTGTAGTCATTTGTGCCATAAGAGGATTCCACTATAATTCGACAAATTGCCTTCATTGCTTCACTTCTATTGAATATCCCTGCAATCTATCACCTAGTAGAATCTCATGTCATCAGTAATGATTATAGTAATATCAGGGATAAAAATAGAATAAATTGCTAGTCTTAATATGTCTTATTCTCTCACTGTTTGCACACCAAGTGAGGGGAAAGTAACTGCATTAAAAATAAAAGGTATGTATGCACTTTGAATAAAAATAGAAAGTCACACAAGCACACAGCAGCAGCAAATTCAGAATTGCTGTCATAAGCAAGTATTAAGACTAGGGACATAACTCTGTGACTAAAGCTTGGTGGGAAATAAAGAACCATTACTTGTTTTAAGTCTGTAAGTATGAGCTAACCTCTGACTGACCTATTCCCTCAAGCCATATGCATGGTAATATATTTTCACAACGTCAGATTTTCAATATCCTATGGGTTATTATATGTTGTGTCTCTAGCAATCCAAATGTTTGAGAACAAACTGAAGGCAATTCTTTAATGAAGAAGTGAAGAGAGGCCTTCAGCCTTTATGATTATATCTGGTCTGATTTTCAACTATTTAGTGATTACATTTTACCCTTCCATTGATTTTAAAAACACTATCTTATCTGTATATTATCTTTATCAAAGAAAAACATCATAGAATGCATATTCATATGCCTTGTAGTACTTCATCAAATTAATTTCCAGCTAAATCTAGAAAATAACATAAGTATAGACAGACTCACAAAGATAAACACACGATATTCTATGTGCTTATATCTCTGTTTCCACAGACTATCTACAGGGTTCACAAGGTAAGATGTTAAGGAGAATAGTGAGAAATCCAATTAAATCACCAAATGGAAAGCTACTTAAGCATAGAGTAACAGAGTATTGCTGAGAGGTAAGGCTTCCATCTGCAGTCTGAAGTTAATCATGGCTCCAGCAAGAACATCTTTCTAATGTGCTGCATGCGAGAGGCACTAATTAATCATTAAGTAGCCTTACATCATTCAGGGCTGCAGCTTCTGTTTCAAATCAACTGGAGTGGGAGTGGGGAAGAGTCGCAATATCAGTAGCAACAGCAGCAGCTCAAAACATTAAACAGAGCTGGTAAAATGTGGATCACCGAAACTCTGAGAGGACGGTGGTTTGGAACTGATACTTGGATTGTTTAATAAATAAGCACACAACATCACATTACTGATTGATGGTCTGTATCGGCAACTTGCCAGAAGTATTTTCTAATTCGCACTAACAGGAGTTAAATTTTCGAGGACTGCGGAGATGTAAGCTCTTGAGACTTTTGTCCTTCCAGCATGATGAAATGTGATCTATTAAGATGGTGCTTTCCATAAGTCTCACCTTCATAATAAAGGGTACAAGCCAATATTCCAGAAGTCACACTCAATACTATATCTATCCTCTATCTACCTATCCAATATCTACCCTTAGTAATATTTAATTAGGTCAGCTGCTATGTTAGGCTGGCTATTCTAGAGAAATAAAACCAGTGACACTCATTTATGTTAACAAAATAAATTTACATCCAGAAGAAATTCATAGCAGTGATACTGCCCGGCCCAGTCCAAATCAAGTCCAGGAGTCAGATCGAGTGGGAGGCCCTTCCAGAATCATGTGGCTGCCAGTCAATGAAGCAGGAAAGTGGAGAGGAAAGTTGGGAGATCCTGGTGTGCTGGGTTATGAGGCTTTACCTTTGGCAGGAACTTGGCAGGGAACCCACAGCACCCAGGGCCAGCCGGCTAGATAGACTGTTGCCCCCATATGCAAAACACAGGATCTAACCAAGCAGGAAGGAGAGGAGCAAGGCA
The DNA here is from genome assembly GCF_000313985.2 of Echinops telfairi. Taxonomy (NCBI): domain Eukaryota; kingdom Metazoa; phylum Chordata; class Mammalia; order Afrosoricida; family Tenrecidae; genus Echinops; species Echinops telfairi. Next base: position 29,565,193 of record NW_022107431.1, on the reverse strand, counting down.
AAGAGACAGCAAAAATGGGGAAGACCTTCAAAGACCTGAATTGATGTAGTGACTCCAACAATGGTCTCAAACATAGGAACAATTGTGAGGATGACACAGGACCCACCAATGTTGTTGTTCTGGTTGCTGCTGTAAAGAGGGGTCCTTATGTAACAGCACCTAGCAGCAACCAACAACCTCCACAAGGAGATATTACAATAGCATCTGATTATTAGGTTGGACTCCATCCATGACCTTGTAACAAAAATTGTAAACCAAACTCACTGCCATGGAGTGGCTGCCAACTCACAGTGAACCTCTAGGACATGGTAGAACTGTCCTTGAGGGTTTCCAAGACCATGACTTTTGACCAGAGTAGAAAGCTGAGTCTTACTCCAGAAGAGAAGTTGGTGGTTTCGAATCGCCAATGCTGAGATTTGCAGCCCAACATGTAATCACGATGCCACGAGGTTTGCTTTTGTTCAGTTCAGTGGTAGAATATTTAGTTCCATGTAGAAGATCAAGGCTGGATTTCAAGCCAATGCAATTCCGATGTAGTCATCACCACTCTATCATGGATGATTTGGATATTGCGATGAGCTCTGGTGGCACAGTGGTTCAGCTGCTAACTGCAAGGTGAGCAGTTTGAAACCACTAGCTACACCAAGGGAGAAAGAAAAGGGTTTCTGCTCCCCCCAAAACTCCAGATGTGGAGGCTCACAGCAAGTAGCTCTACTCTTCGCAGTGAGGGATGTTTGTCATTTATTTTTAATGATATTGAATCAATTTCAGCTTTGCAGACTACGAGGTAAAGGCTGGTGATCTACTTCTGACTGCAGACCAAAGAACCCCGTTGGATCACAATTGTATCCTGTTAATTGTGTGTGAGATCACCATGAGGCAGGAACTGACTCAACGGTAGTGAACAGTTATAGATACGCCATCCTTGATGGCACAGAGAAGGCTAGTCATTTCTCCAAGGGCATCCGGTCATTCAGTGACAGAACACAGAGTGGCTTCATGCAGGGTAGCTAATTTGTTAATATGGCCTCCATTGTGTGTTGTACTCTTGACGCTAGCCTCTGGCCTAGGTGGGATGTGTCTCTAGTCCCTGGGTTACTGGAGGCTGTGCCTCAAGTCAGCATTCTTAGTTCCCCGGGAAGTGTGTTCTGAAGAGTAGCCCTATCTTTAATATCTGTGTTAGAATAAGAACTAGTGTCCTATTTTAAGATGTCCCTTTAGTAAGCATACTACTAGCTTCTAGTTTAATCGAGAAAAGCAGGAGGCTGGCATCACAAGGTTGCTGGAGCATAGACCTACCTAACTCATGTGTGTAGAAGTGATTAGCATGTCTTTTACTTAAACTTTTGATGTCAGAAGGCAAAAAACTATACCTCCATCAAAGACAGAGGTGTGGGAAGATGTCATTTTCAATGACCTTCCTTCCCAACAGAGTATGCACAGACTGGCCCTCAGTGTTGAGGCATCTGGAGATGAATACCACAAGGACACCTGGCCCAGGATGCAGAGAGATTTTTTGAAATGCCTTGACTGTGCTCTCTTGCTTCTTACGAAAGTAAACTCTTCTCTGACTTTCAAACATGTCTTGTTTCTGTAGTCGTATTGATTAACTTTGGCAAAGTCTCTCTCTTGCTTGGGAGCCTATGTTTGGGAGCTTCCATCTGATCTCTGGTGCTTGGGGCTTTATCTGGTGTCTTATTGCTGGATCTGCTCCACCACCTTCAGCAACTTTGTGAGTCAACAACTCAGTAAATTGTGAAGGAGGACAATCATCCAGATGAATGTTGGAATGGAGGATTTTGACTTCCCAGCCTCCTGAGTCATGTGAGTCAATTCCTGATGGATTATGAGTTCTATGAGGCACTGAAGTGAATTGCAGGATGTTGAGATGTGAGGAGCAGTAGTGGTGGTTTATGTCAGGGACAAAGGAGCGGTAGAGCCATTTGGAAAACTTGAGTATTTGAGACATCTTTAATTTTCATGTCATTGGGAGTAAGCCTTGTACTGATGTCTAAGACAAATATTTTTATAATCCCACACAAGAAAGCCTTGCTATCGTATCCCTTACAAAAATACATGTCAGCATACGACCTGAAAACTGTCAAGAGCAATATGGCAATAACTCTATAACATTCCAGAGCTCTCCTGTGACAGGTTAAAGCACTCCATTGAATTAGTCTTCCTATTGTTGTTAGTTCCTTTTTGTACAAGAGAATTAAGCACTACCCAGTCCCGTGACATCATTAAAATTATTCTTATGTTTGAGCCCATTGTTGCAGCCACTGTTTCATATATCTTGCTGAGGACCTTCTTCTTTTCCATTGCCCCTCTAGTTTATCACACATGATTTCCTTCTCGAGGGATTGGTCTCTAACGAAAATATGCCCAAAGTATGTGAGATAAAGTCTTGCTATCCCTGCCACTAAGGAACAGGATGGCTGCATTTCTACAATTTTAAATTGATCAACCATGCAATCAAAATGCATTTTTTATTATTGTCAACTGGGTTTCAAATTTGGAAACAAAGAGGAAAGAATTAGAAAATAGAATCTTGGTGATAGAAAAGAACATGGAGATGATATGATAGAATTTCACAAGACAATAGCAAAAACCTTTTCAACAATACAGACAGTGACTGCATCCATGGATTTATCCTAATAAAATACACAGAAATTAAGTTGACTTATCTGGGAGAAGAGACAATGAGATGCTAAATCTAAGCAGATAAAATGAGGCCAGGTTCTTACTGTGGATCATATTACCAGTTGCTCATGTGGAACTTCAGGTTGAGGCAGAAGAAAATGAAAACAATTCCATGAGAGCCAAAATACAACTTTGATTATATCCTACCTGAATTTCAACAACATCTGAAGAACAGATTTGATGCATGAACATTAATGAGAGAAACCCCGAGGAGCTGTAGGGTGGCATAAAGGACGTCATGCCTGAAGAATGCAAAAGGTCATTGAAAAGAAAGGAAAGAAGAGAAGGTCAAAGTGGATGTCAGAAGAGACTGGAACTTACCCTTAACCATAGAGTAGCACCGATACTTGGAAAAAATAATGATGTAAAACAGCTGAATAGAAAATTTCAAAGGCCAACTCTAAAGGACAAAGTAAAATATTATAAAGAAATGTGCAGCGACCTAAAGCTAGAAAACCATAAAGGAAGATATACTTATTCCTCCTTACTGATAATCTATCCTGGGATAGAACAAGAAGTCAGGCTTTGTCTCCACTACTGTTGATTGCTACACAACAGTGTCTACTCTACTAGGGTCCATTCAATGTCAACTCCATTGATTACACATTAAAGAGAGCCATGGATTTACCAGAAAGATGTTTGCTTGTATTGTATTGGCACTGAAAAGCCCTCACTTTTGTGAATCACAACAAACTATGGATAGCATTATGAAGCACAAGTAAATGGAGCAAAACAATCATTGAAACAGAACAAGGAGTTTTTTGTTATTGATGTTTTGTTTTATTTTGTTGCTTTGTTTTGCTGTCTGTTTTTTTGTGCATATTATTACCTCTGTAGGTCTATCTAGATAAGATAGGTGGGGAAAATAATCTGGAGGAGAAAACAATGGGACCAATGGTTCTGGGGGACATGAGAGAGGGAGAGGTTGGGGAAAGGAAATGGGTATTAACAGTCCCAGGGACAAGGGAAAAACAAGTGATCCAAAATCAATGGGAAGGAGGGTGTAGGAGGCCTGCTAGGTCTTGATTAAGGACAATGTAACCGAGAGGAATTACTGAAACCCAAATGAAGGCTGAGCATGATAGTGGGACAAGAGGAAAGTAAAAGGAAATAGATGAGGAGCTAGGAGGCAAAGGGCATTTATAGAGGTCTAAATACAGGCATGTATATATGTAAATATATTTATATATGATGATGGGGAA
>NW_022107431.1:29558904-29559954 GCF_000313985.2 Echinops telfairi | reverse complement strand
GACAACATCCAGCACCAATTCCTGTTTAAGACACTTGAGAAGATAGGAATGGAAGGAAAATTCCTCAAGATAATACAAGCTATATATGAAAAACCAACAGCCAACGTTGTAGTCAATGGAGAAAACACAATACCACTGAAAAAGTTGACCAGACAAGGATGCCCCTTATTTAATGTGGTACTGGAGGTTTTGGCTAACAGCATAAGGCAAAGAAAAGTCATCAAAGGTAATTGTCTGGGGAAGAAAGAGGTGAAACTATCGTGATTTGCAGATGATGTGATTTCATATATTGAAAATCCCAAAAGTTCTACAAGGGGAGTACTGGAAGCAATAGAGGAGTTGGCAGAGTGGCAGGATACAAGATCAACAAACAAAAGTCCACCGGACTGTTATACACAACGGATAAAATCACAGAAGAAGATATCAAAAAGATGGGACCCTTCACAATAGCCAAACACAAATTGAAATATCTAGGGATATACCTGCCTAAAAGAATGAAAGATCTATATGGGGATAACTACTGAACACAATTACAAGAAACCAAGAGTGACCTCAACAAATGGAAGAATATCCCATGTTCGAGGATTGGAAGACTCAATATAGTCAAGATGTCAGTTCTGTCAAAGGCACTATATAAGTTTAGTGCAATCCTGATACAATTGCCCTCATATTTCTTCAAAGAAATGGAAAAACTGATTACCAACTTGATATGGAGAGGGAGGAATCCCATAATTAGCAGAGAACTCCTCAAGAAGAAGGACACAGTGAGAGGGCTTGCTTTACCTGGATTTAGCACATACTATACAGCCACAGCTGTCAAAACCGCATGGTATTGGTACAATGACAGATACTCAGACCAATGGAAAAGAACGGAAAACCCAGGAATAAAATCATCAGCATATAGACAACTGATCTTTGATAAGGACCCAAAAATATTCAATGGGAAACAGATGCTCTCTTTAACAAGTGGTGCTGGAAAAAATGGATATCTACCTGCAGAAAAATGAAGCAAGACCCTTACCTCACTCCATGCACAAGAATAAACTCAAG
>NW_022107431.1:29550994-29555664 GCF_000313985.2 Echinops telfairi | reverse complement strand
TTAAAAATCCTTGGTAATTTTCTTGGTTGAGGTTCCCTTACATTTGCCATAAGTAATTAAAATTCTGCATCAAAACTAGTATCAATGCCCATGTTTTTAAAATAAAGGCAAATTGTCTTTCAAGATTCTAATTTTAACAACCACCACTGGTAGAAAAATATATTCATGATTTCGTGGTTCCGTTTCTTCTCTAGCATTTGTATTTTAGACTCAGTGTTTAAGTGCATGTCCGATACTTGCCTGGGTCCTCCCACATCTGTTCACGAAGCCTGGTGTGTCTTTTCTCTTCTTTGCGTGTCAGGGGTTATTTTTTGGTCTCTTTGCATATCTTTTAAGTGTCAGGCATTTCACATGAGCACTTGTAGATAATTTAAGGTTCCACAAAGTGTTGCTTTTCTGAAGAGGTGATTTAATTAGCCTCTTGCAGTCTGTGAGTATGTGGGCATCAGTCATCGAAGATTATCTTGACCTAATCAGGGTTTCAGATGGTTCCATGCTGAGCTTTAGTGGCTTGGAGGACTGGTTTATTTCCAACTCATCCTAATCACTAACATGCAGCCCATTATGCTCTGAAGCCACAGCCGCAGATATTTGTACCAGTTTCTTTCATACAAACTCCAAATGTCTATTTTTAAGTCCCATCTTTATCACAAATCCAGTGAGATTGTTGAAAGTTCTGCTCAAATGCTCATTACCTCTTCAGGAAAAACAAAAATAAAAAACCTGAGATCTCTAAAGAACAATAGGTTCCGTGATCCATGCTGAATTTTGTTTATGTTCTTTTCCAGAATATCCATCTGCAATTATCCATTGCCTTGCTATCTGATTTATGGGATCTAATGGATGGCTGTTAATGTGCTTGTTTAGATTGTAAATAAACTTTGCCTGCCTTAGTTTTATTGTTCATAAAACAGGGTTAGTATTGATACTTACTTCAAAAGGTTTATACAGTTGTTCTACAAAGGGTATAAGTTAACATGTGCCATGCTGATCTCTATCAGGCACATGTGCAGTGACTAATAAATGTAACTAGCTAAATAGACCATGAATGTTGTCTCATTCACTAAGGTATCCCACCCCAATGATTTGCACATATAGGGGGGTACTCCCCCCAAAATGGAATTTTGTAGGCAGAGTGGAGCTTTCATAGTAAGCAGTTTTCCTTCCAGGTGACCATCGAACGACTCCCTCTGGGTTAGTGCACCCAGTGGTATCACCAGGGAGGTTCTCTCTGGTCACAGTGAATTTTTTCTTCAAAAATTGAAAATGAAAAAATAATAATTTATAAATGACCAAGGGTTCGTGAGGGAGGAAGGATGGGGAGGGAGGGGGAAAATGAAAAGCTGATATCAAGGACTTAAGTAGAAAGAAAATGTTTTGAGAACGATGATAGCAACAAATGTACAATGTGCTTGACACAATGGATGGATTGGTGGATTGTGATAAGAGTTATATGAGCCCCCAATAAAATGATTTTTAAAAAATCTGCTTGAAATTCATTTTTTTGTAATGGTCAATTTAATAAAACAGTGGGCAACTGTGAAATTTTATGTCCTGATCAGGAAAAATGCAGCAGAAACTATTGTGATGTTGAACACAGCTTACAAGAACAGCGATATGGGAAAAACTCAAGTATACGAATGATTTTCTCATTTCAAAAAAGACAGAATATCAATTGATGACAAACCTCCATTCTGGACATCCATCACTTTCCTTAATGGACAAAAATGTCTAGTGCATTTGGAGTTCATTCCACCCGGTCAGACTATTAGTTAAACTCTCTATTTAGAGGTTCTGAAAAGATTGAGTAACAGTGTGCAAAAAAAAAAAAAAAGTCTGATTTGTGTCAGCTGGGGAATGGGTTTTGCCACCATGAAAATGCATCAGCTCTCGCAGCCATCTCAATGCACCGTTTTTGGCAAAACACAGCCTGCCTTTCTTGTCCCATGCACCTTCCTCACATGACCTCTCTCCTTGCAACTTATTTTTGTTTCTGGGAATGCAGAGGGACACGAAATGACAATGATATGATAATGACTTAGAAGAGGTGAAGAATAAAATGAGGGAGGTGCAGTCAGCCATCCAAACAGATAAGCTTGAAAAATGTTTCCACAAATGGAATCACGGACTTGACAAATGTGTTAAGTGTAATGGCGTATACTTTGAAGGTGATAAGATTATTGTGTAAAAAAAAATTAAATACATAGCTATGGAAAAAAATCCATTTTTTGTACACACTCATATATTAAAAGTAAATCACACAAAAAGGATCAGGGAAAACAAATCAATACATATCTCTCTAAGCATAAATATTTTTGCCTATAAACTTGAAACTGGCTTCAGATATGTTATAAAAATCCATGGTAACATAACTCTTTTCACAAAAATTGTTAAGTAGCTACAGAAGTAGCCTTTAATAATATATTAAACCACATTTTTTAAACTCTGTCATTTAGTCAATGCTGACTCATCGTGACCTATAAAAGATTAAATACTGTCTATATCAAGAGAACTTTCCTAACTTATCCTTTGATATGATCTGTTGATAAGAAAGAATATGTGGTACTAAGAACAACCAATCCAATATCCTACCTATTGCTGTGTGATCTTGATAGCATAGTATAAATATTGTTTGCAAGATTATAAATGAGGAATTAAAGTAGCTCTTCATCCTGATGAGTAATAACTGTTAATGGAATACCTGATACTGTTTTCTGTTACCTACTAGGGAACTGAAAAATGATTGCAGACTTTGCCTAAGTCACACGAAGTAAAGAATACAATGTTTGCTAGTCCCTTATGTTTTGTGTTCATTCTCTCTAACTATGCAACATATTAACAGCAAATCACATGCACACACAGATGCAGGTGCTCATGTGCGCATACAAGTATACATGCTAGCGTTCTTATCAGTTCTCTGTATGATAACATGCAATAACAGGGTGTTTTGTGCTGATGTAAATGAAATAAGACATTCTTCACTATTATATATGGCATTATATCTTCTGTGCAAAGGTAGGTACCATGTTTCACTTGTCCCTCTCTACCACCATTCGGATGCTTACTCTAAGCCAGTGGTTCTCAACCTTCCTAATGCTGTGACCCTTTAATATAGTTCCTCATGTGTGGTGACACCCCCACCCATAAAATTATTTTAGCTGCTACTTCATAACTATAATTTTACTATTGTTATGAAACAGGCAACCCCTGTGAAAGGGTCGTTCAACCCCCCCAAGAGGGTCACAACCCAGAGGTTGAGAATCACTAAAATGGCATACAATGTTGAAAAGAAAGGAAGATCCAGAGGCCAAATGCTCTAAATTTTGTTGTTCCTTTTAAACCCTAGAGTTCTAGCCAAGGTGGGGTGGGGAAAAGGAGAATGATCAGACTTTGAGAGCAAAACTAGATGCAAAGTGAATGTTCAGATTTTCCTTGGTTTCAATTTATGCAGCAATGTATACCCCTATTACTACAGACAATTCAGAGTTTTGAAATTCAGGATTCAATTTATTTGGTGTTAACAGTTAAGATTTCTAAGGCTTTACCTTTAAATTCTTAGATCTGCATATGCTTCTGGATGGAGAGAGAAAACAGTCTATTCCATGATAACAATTTTGGGTTTAGCTGGAAAACAAAGTCTGAAATAAAAAAATCACTTTCTCAATACTAATAATGCTTCAAGTAAAGCTGTGATCACAAGCACATGGTTGAATGTAAATATTATATATAAAGCATTTTGTTTAGCGACAACTGCATCCTGCTTATATTGTGACAGAAATAAATGTTGACTTTAAAAACCTCTTAAATTATTGTATACATTGAGGTTATAGATTTCAATGCATTTATGTGAAGTATAGTTACAGCTACAAATTTTAGAAGAATGAGTTATCTGTCTTGCTTTTATTTTCTGAGATTTTATAATAGTTATATCAGAGTTGTCCTTAAGCGGCACTTTGTCACAAAAGGATTTCTCTTCCACTTTCAATTTCCTGCTTAAAAATGAAAGTTTGAAAAGTCCTGAAATTGAATTTAGATGTTAATGATTGTCATTTTAGTAATCAGCGCGGGAGGAATGAGAGGATGATAATTTCTATCTTGGAAGCATCCTCTCGAGGTCCCTTGCTTGTCCTGAGTAACCAAAAGCAGTGTGTCAGGCTGTATCCATTCACATTTCACCACACTTAGTCCATCTGTATATTGAAAAAGTCATGTAATAAGTTATGTGAACAGGAATGCAGCATGAGGACGGGAGGAAGTTTTATTCTTTTTGCATGTGAAAGTTGGATCATGAGTAAGGAAGATTGAGGGGAATTATGTCTCATTGGAATTACGGGGTGGGCTAAGAATTTTGAAAGTAGAATAGACTGCCAGAAGAACAAATAAATCTTATCTTGGAAAAAAGTATAGCTCGTAGATGCCTGAGAAGTAAGGAAGGCAAGATTTTGTCTCGGATATTTTGGACGTATTACCAGAAGCGATCAGTGCCTGGAAAAGACTATGGTGGTTGGCAAAGTAGAAGGTCGATTAAAGAAGAAGACCCTCAAGGAGATGGACCGACACGGTGGCTAGAACAATGGGCTCTCACATAACCACCAGAGGGAAAATGGCACAGAATTGGGCAGAGTTTGTTATGTTTCACAAAGGACTGCTGCTTCAAATCAGACTTGAGG
>NW_022107431.1:29523483-29550397 GCF_000313985.2 Echinops telfairi | reverse complement strand
TGTCCCTGCTTCCACAGTCCTGCTGGCTACAGTCATTTATTGATCTCACACCAATCATTATTTTGTGAGATTTTGTGACAATTGCATTTGCTTTCTAGGCTCGATATAATTAGTTCTGTTGCTGTTAATCCTTGTTTTTTAGGATCTATGTAATTAGTTCTGTAGCTGTTTTGACCTTATGCTGATTCTCTCCCCAATCATTTGTTTGTCTTTGTCTTGTCTTGGTCCTGCCTAAGGCTTAATAAAAAGGATCTCTCTAGAATACACGTGTAGCCGCACTACTTCCTACTGTAAAGGTTTACAACCTCACTGACACTATACATGGTCAATGTGACTTGGAATCAACCTGACAGCGTATGTCTCAGACCTTTACTACAAAACCTTACTGAAAATTTTTTCTTCAATACCATAGGATTTCTAATAAAGTAACCGTAGAAAAACATACTGCCACATTTTTCTCATCAAAATTTGGGTGTTGTTAATACTGATGTATAGGCACCCCATAGAACAGAGTAGAACTTCACCATTTTCCTCTCTCTATTCTACATCAAGAAAGTCACCAGGTATATGACTCTGAAACAACAACTTTTAAGCTACATGAGCATTTAATCAGTGCTTAAGGAAAGTTCTTTATAGAATCATAGAAGCACACATATGTGTGTATGTGTATATTTATATATACATACTGAAAATATTTGAAATATTTTCTGAAACATATCTGAAATTTCTGACAACGATGACTGCATTGCCTTTGGTTTCCTTTTTTTTGTGAATCATTTTATTGGGGGCTCGTACAACTCTTATCACAATCCATACATACATCCATTGTCTCAAGTACATTTGAGACAATGTACTTGAGCCCTTGATAGCTCCTCATTTTCCGCTCCCTCCCCATCCCTCCCTCATAAATCCTTGATAATTACAACTTATTATTTTTTCATGTCTTATACTGTCTGCTGTCTCCTCCCACCCCCTTGTCTGTTGTCCATCCCCCTGGGAGGGGGTTATAAATAGGCCATTGTGATCAGTGCCCCTTCTCTCTCCCTACCTTACCCTTACCCTCCCGTTATGGCTAATCTCAATATTGGTCCTGAGGAGTTTATCTGTCCTATATTCCCTGTGTTTCCAGCTCTTATCTGTACCCATGTACATGCTCTGGTCTAGCCAGATTTGTAAGGTAGAATTAGGACCATAATATTGTGGGGGAGGAAGCATTAAAGAAGCAGAGGAAAGCTGTATGTTTCATCAGTGCTACACTGTATCCTTACTGGCCCATCTTCTCCACACAACTCTTCTGTAAGGAGATATCCAATTGCTTACAGATTGGCTTTGGGCCTATACTCCACATTCCCCTCCTCATCACATTATGATTTTTTTGCTCTGGGTCTTTGATGCCTGATACCTGATCTCATCAACACCTTATGATCACACAGGCTGGAATGCTTCATCCATGTGGGCTTTGTTGCTTCTCAGCAAGATGGCTGCTTGTTTATCTTCAAGCCTTTAAGACCCCAAATGCTATATCTTTTGATAATCGGTCACCATCATCTTTCTTCACCACATTTGCTTATGTACCCGCTTTGTCTTCAGTTACCGTGTCGGGAAGGTGAGCATCTCAGAGTGTTGGATTAGTTGAACTAGTTATTCTTGTGTTGAGGGAGTACTTGAGTAGAGGCCCAATGTCTATCTGCTTCCTTAATACTATACCTATAAATATATGTACATAGATCTAGCCACCTTCTTACTGCTGCTAAGATGGCAGTATGCCTCTTACTTTTCTATTTAAAGTCAATATCTTCTCTTTACTTAGGTTTCAACATTCTTACTGCAGTATTGCCTAAATGAAAATTTTCTTTTTATTTCCTCTGTCTGAGTTTCATAACAATTCTACAATTAATGGCTTGATGGATAATTCCAAGTTATTATCTCTGAAAATGTTCTCCCTATTCATTGTCCACTTTCTTTCTTTAATAGACTTCAAACAGATATTTATATACCTTTTTGTGCTCTCTTCTGAACTTCTTTAATTTTGCTGTTCTACACATTAATTTGAATTTTTTTTTCTTACTTAAACTTCAGGTTGCCGTTATTTTTGACCATCTTGGTTCAGCATCATATTGATTATATGCATTGTGTTGTTCATTTTTTAAAAATCATTTTATTGGGGCTCATACAACTCTTATCACAATCCATACATACGTCAATTCTGTAAAGCTCACTAATACATTCATTGTCCTCATCAGTCTTAAAACATTATGTTATAGTTTGATGATTAGTATTTAGTTTAATTTTAAAGCATTCCTTTATCTGCTGAAAGACTCATTCTTGTCTGATAATACTTTAAACATACCCATGTTATAACTCAATTAGTAATATTGACAAATAGTATGCCCAACTCATTATTTCTCCTTCCTTTTTATACATTATAAATTGTTCTCAAATATAGCTGTTCTACTTAAATTGAGTACTAAGAATTATACAACACAAAAAGGTTACATATAATTTAAAACTTTAAGAAATATTATCTTTCTCCAGAACAGATATAATTTATTTTACCTTTTACAGACAGGTAAGCTAATGGCACTAAAAATCTTGATTGCATTAATCAAATCAGGAACTGAGAAATTTCTGAGTTGACTTAGGTAGGGCTGATTTATTTATAGTTTATTCGCATAACTAAGGCTTTCATTTCCTGAAAACCTGAGGTGTTTACCATATCCTTTCCTCTTTTATGACTTGTAGACACTAATTTTTTTCTTCTCAGAATCATGAATTTACCAAAAGTTCTGCTAGAACTCTCATCCTGTTAGCTGCCAGACTTCCTTCTTGGCTCTGAAATGTTTCATTGTCTTTGTAGATCTATGATATCTAAAGTATGTAAGTATGCTATTCAGAGTTTCTAGTTATTCTTGGTGGTGTAATAATCTGAAACATAGTCACCAATGATGAAAATTAAACTCCCAATTTAAGCATATTTTAGTCTAGAATCACCTTCTATTCATCTTTTATTCCTGATATCAATTATTTTCAAACCCTGCACAATCATCCTATTCTAGATTTCTCTGAATTTTTCATATTGATGGAATTTATCTAGCTAATAGATCCAATATATGTAAAATATGTTTATTTCTTAATTTAATAGAATAGATCACACCCTGAGGAAAATTCTTTTTAAGCTTCTCAGGGCTGTGATGTGGAGGGGCCATGGTGGTGCAGTGATTATGCAGTGAACTGCTAACCACAAGGTCAGCAGTTAGAAACCACCATTCATTCCTCTGAACTAAGAGGGGTTTTCTGTCTCAAAACAGATGGAGCAGCTCTATCTCACCTGACACATCCACTATGAGTTGGAGTCAACTTAATGGAAGTGATTTTGGTGTCTGGTTTTTGGGTGACCTGATTAAGGGGAAGCAGTCCACTGAAATTTACCAACAACTTCCAGGCTTTTCACAAAAAATCCCTCATGAAGTTGATGACATTATGTTATATCACTTAATGGAGAAGACTTCAACCCCTAAATTATTGAGATTCTTGGCCCAACAAATTACACAAAACCATAAGTATCACAATAAGGAATCAAGAACATTACGCAATTGCATTACATAAGGATTCCATTGAATCTCCACTGTGCAGAAGACTTGGAAGTCAAACAAGTCTACACAATTTTTCACCGGAAGTCTCAAGGTGAAATCAGCAGTTTAAGAGAAGAGCAGGTATGTGCAGTGTTTTGGGGTGTGTTTTTCTTTTTCTTTTTGAGGGAGTTGATGATCCCCATGAACCCGTCAAGATTGAAATTTCTTTCAGAGAACCAAATGGAAAAGTCAGTACACCCTCCACAGTTCAAGGAACATATTATCTTACAGCCAGCCGGAAATCGAAAATACAGTTAAAAAGTGACATTCAAATGGTTACACATGTACATCTAATTCAATAAATTAATTGAGGTTTCATAGCCAAACCAAAGTTTACTTTTATGATGGTAAAATCATCTTTACCCTTGATTCGGGTCTATGTGCACCTGTCATCACCGAACCAGAAGGTCATTCTCTTCCTCCAGATCTTTTGACTTTCCTCTTTTATGCAAGTTTCATATCTACGTTGGTAAGAAATCCTATGGACCGTGACACACTCAGAATTCAACAACTTTCACCACTTCAAATATCTTTTCATATCTTCACCGTATTCTCTTAATAGCATCCCACTGTATCCCTCATCTCTTTAGACCCCACTCTCCCACAACAGTCAGAGCAGGACTGGGAGAACTAAGTCAGATCTGGTCACTGCTCTGCTCAACTCCCTCTGGTGATTGCCGTTTAATTCAGGGCAAAATCTAAGTTTGTTGCAATTATTTACAAAGCCTTCTACAAGATGACCCCTTTTACACTTAACTCTTTACAATTCTCTTTTCTTACACAGTTTAGCTTTGAGAATGCACCATTTCTCACAGATTAAATGAAAGCCAAGTAAGTATTTGCTAAGTGAGAGTGGAGGAACATGCGCCAAAATAGATAAATGCAAACAAACAAACAAACGAAAACCTTTCAGATAACACTATATTCATTTAAAGGCTTCAGAATTAAAAATCTCTCTCTATTTGATTCTTGCCTGGTAACATAAAATGATGGCTATATCCGAGAAGATTCTCACTGCTATTGAGTCAATTCTGTCTCATGGTAACTAGATTAGACAGAGTAGAATTGCCCCTTTTAGTTTCTGAGGCTGTAAATCTTTATAGGAGTAGAAAGTCTCATTGTTCTGAAGAGTGTCTGGTGGCTTCAAGCTACTGACCTTGACAGTAGAAGCCTAATACATAACACACTATACCACTAGAGCTCCTTCAAAGTTAAGTCATATCAAAGAGGTTCTGGCTTTTGGTTTCATGTTGGCCTACACAACCTGTGTTCTCTTTTTGTTTTGTTTTGTTTTCTTACAAGAATCCCTATTTAATGTGATTTGCGTACAAAATGTCAGTTGTCACACTTTATATAAAATAGAGCAAGGCTGAATATACAAAAATCAATCTCTCCTTTCTAATAATTCTAAGCCTGTATAACCCATATGTGCATATGTTTTGTAGATTGGCATCAAAGTCTTTTGTGCATTCAAAGATGAGAATTATTTCCACATACAGAAAAAGACACAACCGTGTTAATTCCCATAGCATATGCCCAATTTTGTAAACCAGCATTATAATTCATGGACTATAAATTGATTGAAATACTATGAAAATGGTAGTCCCAGAGGCAACCCAGAACACAGTGGAGGGACCAGATAAGGTATCACTGCGCCAGTCTGACTGCTGCAGCTGTTACCTCCTCAGCATCAAGCCTCTCTCTGGCCATTTTAGGTGCACCCTCCTACATTGTCCTTTCTCCCTTTAAAAAAAATCAATAATTCAAGTATCTAAACACCATGAATGGTAGATCTTTACACTGAATACAATAGGAGCTGTATTATTTTAAGTGTTCCTGAGAGTATTCACCTTGGAACCTTTTTTGCTCTAATGGGTTGGAAGTTTGGAATCCTTATTTAATGTCAACAAAAGGGAAGTTTTCTTCTTCCCATCCAGCATTGCGATCAAACGTTGGGGAAAATGACAATGGTCACTTTAGGACTCACTCATATTTTCTTTGAAATTTGGAATAGCAAGGGTGACTGGAAGCTTATCTCTACCATTTTATATAAAGAACTCAAAATATCCTCAACCATTCATTCCTTTGTGTTTATTGCTATCTAAGCAATAGAATCAACTTAAATGTAGCTAGCTGTAGAAATATCCATATATGCAAACATTCCTAACATTAAAATTTCAGTATAATTTTATGACTTTGGTAAAGTTTCAGTTAGAACTTTACATAATATAAATTGATCCACATAATCTCCATTTTCTGTTGAAAATAAAATGTTTCCCATAGAAAAAGGAGTAACTTTTATATAATAACATTTTTTGTCTTTGGGGAAATAATATTTAATTGCTTATGACATTTCTCTTCACATGTTAGCCACATGTTAGATTCAGGAAAGCCCCAAAGTATTGCTACACTCTCAAAGTACTCTTCACTAAACAAACATATCAAATGTGAAGCCATTATTTCTAGACATATGATTCATCGAGGTCTATATACTTTTGAAGGAAGTATTTCCATCTCTATAACCACCTCCCAAGGAGCCCTGGTATCTCAATGAGTTATTCCCCCCACAAGTTTTTCTGAGGAAGAAGATGAGGCTGTCTGCATCTTTAAAGACTTAAAGTGTCAAAATCTCAAATGGGCATCTCTATCCTGTCCTATAGGGTTGCTATGTCAGACAAGACTTGATGGAAGCATGTTTTTGTTTTTGGATTACCCTCGTTTCCCCCAAATTTTAACTTCTTTGATTTACACAGTATCGCAGTGTCAGGTCCGGCATCTTTGAGTGACACGGTGGTGTGCCTTTCAAATACTTTTTGCTTGGGGAACAACAGTCTGAAGAGGTATGATCAGGACTCGGAGACAGACCGGGTAAGCTTTGCCAACAACACTCTTGTAGGATAGCCCAGGCTGCGCAGGAAAGATGAGCAGGTGCATGTCATGATCAAAACAAATTCCTCAAAACAACTTCTCTGGTATTTGTCTCACCTATGCAATGTTCAATTTAAAATTTTTTCTATATTAAGCTCCAGTAAACACTCTGTCTTCTTTCAAACAATTTATCAAAATAACCCCTTTTGTAATCCCCAGAATCAGTCATAATAACTTTCTGGGTTGACCTCTTTGCTTTAAGTGTCTTAGCAGATATCTTAAAAGGTACAGTTTTAATTGGCTCTTGCACTCTGGATCACATTTGTAAATCCAAGACTTATCCCAAGTTAAATTTTTTCCATAAAATTTCCTTCACTAGCTTGAATCTTGCTTAAACCAATGATGGAAAGATGAACGGTTGGAGTTAGCTGATCTTGACACCATGATTTTGGCAGCCATCCAGGCTAAATCTTGCTGAAGCCAAGATATTCAGGAAGAGAGAGAGAGAGAGAGAGACTAGGCAATATCCCAATTTAAGTAGCTATCATATGAATAGACATTCTATAATTCTCTTCCACCAGTTTCTGGAAGTCAGTTCTAGTTCCTTCATTTGTTGAGATATAGTTGGTCCTCTTTCTTCTGACTCCAACTTCAGGTCTTCTTGTACTGGCTAACATATCTGTTCCCATCTATAAACTTCTGCATTGAATATGGCAGAATTTCTGTAAATGTGTTTGAAAGTTTTAAAGATTTTGGGAGATGTCCATGTGAGTTTTTAAAAATGTTATATTAGCCTTTACCTTAAAATAATTTTTCATAGCACAAAAGTTTTCTTTTTTTATTTTGAAGACAACAGAATTAAGATAAGTGAATTATTGAGAGAAGTGATCCTCAGCCACCCACTGATTTTAGATTCATTTTAAACATATTTTGCTTGGAATAAACCTGTGCATGTAAGAATTGGAGCTCTTCTAACATCTGCCACTATACTTTTGAGTTACCCCCCACCAAACCCAGAAATAATAAGTGCAATGTTTTAGCATTTAATTTTTTTCTAATCTTTATTTATACTTTCTGTTATTATTACAATAGTATAACATATGTGCTTATTTAAGAACCTAAAGAGAGTGACAGAAAGCAGCCAAGATGCTTACTCAACACTTAAATAAACCCACTGCCTCAGAGTCAATTCCAACTCCTAATGATCCTCATAAGGATTACGGAGTTTCGTAGACTATACCATTTTATAGGATGCAGTGAGTTTGTACTGATAACTTTTTGATTAGCAGCCCAAAGTCTAACCCATAGGGCAATTAGAGCACCTTGGTAAACACTTAGAAACACATTAATCAGTTGTCAAAGCTAAGTTATGAGTCTTGTTAGTTACCGGAGAGTTGATTCCCATTTAATGTGAGTTCATATGTTCAGGAAAAACAACTTCATAGTAAGCGGTGATCTTTTGGAAATAGATTGCCAGCCGTCTCTGAGTGGATTCAAATGACCAAAAGCTCAGCTGATAGTTGGGTACTTACCTGTTTGTACCACCCGAGGACCACTAAGTTATGATGAAGGAAGCCAAGAGAGATTCTATATAATGATTTTGAATTTACTTTTATACTAATAGTAAATGTGGGCACAAAACCGAACAAATCAAGGACATTGTATAATAGATTATTATTCTCCTAGATGATCATTGCAATTTCTGAAAGATGACTCCCAAAATTTGAGCACACTTCCTTCTCAAAATAAATAGGCTGACTTATTTATCTGCATATACGATCAATGGATGAAAGAAAATCTGTCTCCGCTGCTGCCCCTTTGCCCATCAACTCATATTCCATAGAGCTGCTCCTCCATTTTCATTTCCTGTGCTATGTGGTTGCCATTTTCTGGTGTCCTCAAATTGGTTCTGACTAATAGTGATCCTATGTAAAACAGAAAAAAAAACCACTGCCTTGTTTTGCATTCATACACTTGTTTTTAAGTTTGAGCCCATTGTTGTAGCCTCCGTGTCAATCTATCTTGTCCAGGGTCGTCCTCATTTGCACTGCCCCTCTACTTCATCAAGCATAATGTCTTTTTCTGCAAATAACATTCCAAAGTGTATGAAACCAAATCTCACCATCTCTGTGCCTCTCAGGAGCATTCTAACGGTTCTTTCCCCACAGACCTGCTTGTTCTTCTGACAATGCACAGAAGTTTCAAAATTCTTCACGAGCCATAACTCAAAGCCATTGATTGTACGGCAGGTGTCCTGATTCAGTGTCCAGTTTTCATATGTATGAGGCAATGGAAAATACTATGCCTTGGATCAGACACACCTTAATCCCTAAAGCAGCATTGTAGCTTGACAATCATCTAAAGAGGTCTCATACAGCAGATTTACCCAATGCTAAGTGCCCTTTCCTGTCTTAACTGCTGCTTCCATGAGAATGTATTGCAGACCCAAGCAAGACAAAATCCTCTACAACTTCAGTCTTTGCTCCATTTATCATGATATTGCCTATTGGTCCAGTTGTGAAAATGTTGGGGTTTTTTAATGAATGGTAATCCCTATTGAAGGTTGCAATTCTTGATCTTCATCAGCAGGTGCTTCAAGTCCCCTTCACGTTCAGCAAGTAGGTGATCTCATCTTCATCTTAAAGGCTATTAATAAATCTTCCTCCAGTCCCGAAACCACATTCTTCTTCATATAATCCAGCTTCCTGATTATTTGCTCAGCATGTCGATTGAATAAGTATGGTAAAAAAGTAAAACCCTAAAACACACCTTTTCTCATTTTAAATTATTCAATGTTCTCTTATTCTGTTCTTATAAAAGTCTACTGATCCACGTCTAAGCTCCACATGAGCACATTGAGTGAAGAATCCCATTCTTCTTAAAGCTATCCATAGTTTATTGTGGTACACACAGTCTAATGTCTTTGCATAGTTAATGAAACACAAGTTAAACATATTTCTGATGTTCTCAGCTTTTCCATCTGACATTAGCAGTAATATTCCTTGATTCACATCTTCTTCTGAATTTGGCCTGAATCTCTGGCAACTTTGTGAATGTACTGCTGCAACTGTTGTTGGATTATCTTCAGCAAAAGTTTACCTGTTTGTGACATTAATCATATTGTTAGATAATAGGATCATTGTGCTCTGTCACCGTTCTTCAGAAAGAGTACAAATAGGTGTCTCTTCCAGTCAGTTGGCTATGTATAAATCTTCCAAAATCCCAGTTATAGATGAGTGAATGCTTCCAATGTATTACCAACTTGTTGAAACATTTCAGTTGGTATTCCATCAACACCTGTTTCCTCACTTGTGGCTGATGGTTTCAGTACAACTTGAACTTTTTCCTTCAGTACCATTTGTTTGCATGTCATCTTTTCAAATGGTTGAATGTCAACAAGTGCTCCTGGGGTATGCACCATAAAAAATCCTGTCTGGAAAGCACTTTGGTTCATCACTGCTATGAGAAGAATTAAATACATCTTGAGGACCATGATGGTTTTTCTTTTAAGAATTTTTTCTCACTTATATTTCTATGAGACCACAATTATAACCTAGATTAAAGAATAAGAGCACATGAATGCCATTTTTTATGTTTCTCAATTTGGAGAACATACAATACATTTGGGAAGACTGCACTGTTTTTTCAATTAATGTAAATTACAAAGTCATCATTAAAATGAGTGAAACACCTTCATAGGATTCATCCATAAAAGGAATTTTCTCAATCTTGCATTTATTTATCTATTTGTCACAGACTTTTAAAATAAAAGGTTAAAAAAAAAGAATAGATGAAACTCAAAACAACCCATTAAATATGAATGTTCCTTAGTCATTTTAGCAAAGTTCAAAGCATTATTATTACTGGTTTGGGGGACTAAAGAAAAAAAAAAAAGGAAATAGAAATTGAGTAAACAACAATGATGACAAAAACGTTTTTCAGAATATAAACATAGAAAACCATCAATCCATATAGGACAATGGGAATTCACTCTACGTTTTCTATATAAACAAGAAAACAAATTAGAATCTGTATAATAGCCTGGGTTAGTCATGACTTGTGACTTCCCACTTCTCATTTTTTTGCCCCACTTCCAACTCATGATCAATCAGAGAATGTCAAATGTGTTCCCAGACCAAATCATGTAAGGTGCTCCACTTTTATTTAACCCATCTCTAGTTTCCCCCACGCTAGAGCCCCTAATCAGAGTATACTTGAAGTCTTCCCTCTTGGTCTCTATAAATATTTCTCACTACTCTGCCTCCTTTTAGTTCCTTGTCAAAGATAAGTGATGGTGCCTGAATCCCTTAAAGGTTTTCATTAATCGATATCTAAATGAACAGATTTTTAAATAAATAGCCTTTCTTGGTTCCATTTGAGTGTGCTCTATTTCCACAAAATAAATATTTTTTAAAGTGACAGACTTTATAAATATATGATCAGACTTGACTATGGATGACAATGGAAGCCCCAAATCCATTGCCATGTCCCTACATAGATTAAGCCTCTGGTGAGCTCCCTCTCAACATAGACCAGGGATGTGAATAGTCTTGCTACCAGATAGAGAATTACAGGTTAAAATACCTTCTTATCTGATCTCCCTTTTGACCCATTTTAAAGTTGTTTTCATTTTTAATAGTTGCTGTTTTCTTTTCTACATATGGGTTTCTATGTTTTGTCCAGTCATTGTTTTGGGGTTTTTGTATGTTTCTTGTTTGTGTTTGTATGATTTTCTGTTTAGGAAATCCAGGTTAGGTAGATCAATGGAGATAGTAACTGGATTGATAATTGCCCATGGACATGATAGGAGTGGATGTTCTCAAATTAATAGTGGTGATAATTGCAAAATTCTTCTTAATATGATTAAACAATTAAATTGTATGATGTATGAAGCATATACCAATAAAACAATTTTTAAGGTATTTCTACAGATCAAAATTTGTCCTTTCAAGGCCTGACTCATTAAGAATAACCATTTCAAAGGCAAAGGTTATTACTGTAATTTCAGTAAAGTACCATTAAAAATCACTATAAATGGGGAAAAAGTGAACTTCCTAAGGATTTTATTTTAGTAAGATCCACAATCCATGCTCATGGAAACAGCTGTCAGGGAAATCAAATGATGCACTGCTTTGGGGCAAATCTGCTGCAAAATATCTGTTTACTGCTAAAGAACAAAGATACCATGTTGCAGTCTAAGGTGCAGCTTATTTCATCACTGCATGGACATGCAAAAGCTGGATAATAAATAAGGAAGCATGAAGTATAATTGGTGCCTGAAATGTGTGGTGTTGGCTGGAAATCTTAAATATATACTAGACTGCCAGAACTATTCTGTGTTGAAAGAAGTTCAGTCAGAATGCTCCTTTGAAGCAGGTGTGGTGAGACACTATCTCACATGCTTGGGCCACGTAATCAGGAGGGAACAATCCCTGGACACAAGCATCATGCTTGGTAATATAGAGGGTTAACAGAAAAGAGGAATATCCCCACTGAGATGGGTCAATATGATGGTTACACTGCTCACAAACATAGGAACAATTGCGAGGATGGTACTTGAATATGAAGTGTTCGATTCTATTGTATATAGAGTCACTATGAGTTCAAATCTACTCAACAGCACATAACAAGAACCGATAACAATATAGCTAGCTATATACATGCAAGGTCTGTATGAATGTATCTCAGAATGAATTTGCCTCAGTAGACTGAGGTTGCATCAATATTGAATGGACAATGAAAAATGTTCTCAGAGTTAAATGGGCTTTTTAAAGTACACATAATACAAATAATACAATTGAAATAGGAATGAACAAAGACTGCCTTTAAGCATGGATACAAAGGGAATTAGGAAAAAGACCTTAGCGATGGAAGAAATAAAGATATCCATTTCTAATGTGGTATATGTTGATGAAATATTCAACTCCTGCAGCAATATAAAGTGAAGAACAAATCATTTTTAGATAAGAGGTTGAAACAAATGGATATTGGTAGCAAACCACAGTAGTGCAAAGATAATAGTTTCTACCACAACAATCCTTTCAGTAATTGTTTTTCCAATATACAGTGTAAAGAGAAAAAAAGACTAATAATGGCTTGTCAGTATTGACAAAGCATGACTGGCATGGAGTGGGGGAAGAGCTAGGGAGGGTGTACAATACTTCAGAGCGATCATGGATACCACAGACTGTTCCGGGTTCACACCCCAGGATTGAGAAAGGAAGACACATTTGAAGGTCAAGTTAAATGAGCTGTTTACATCTCCCAGTTAACGAAACACATTTCAAAGGCCAAAAGATTTGAGTCATGGAGGAAATTTTAAAAGGTGCAAAATGACACAAGAAATCGCATTGAGAGTTAGAACTCTGTGCGTCAAGTTCAATTATAGGTGGGAGAAAGAAGACTGAATTGCAGACTGTTATAAAGCAAGACTGTCAAGTCATCAAGTATGTCCCTAAAGAATAACAAGGTATACTTTATACTGAAGTCAATCCTTTAGTGACAAAGAATTCAATACACTCAAACCGGTATGAGTAATCGATAGAGTTTCTTGAACTTGCAGTATAATGAAAATATATAGCATGAAAAATTATTTTCCACTTCAAATCAAGCAGCCTCTTTAACCCAGAGGCATATCAAAGGTAGAACAGGGAAGGCACATAGAAGAGGGGGCGGCATGGAGCAGTTCCTATTTCCCATTGCTGTTTCTATGGCCAGCTACGGGAGCTCACTCAGTCAGTTGAAACTAGTATGTGTGCCTCTGTGAGTTAAGGTGCACTGTGTGACCTTACTCTCCTGCCTGTAGAGAGAGAAAAAATTAGGGGAAAACGACCTTGAGCTATCATCATAGACCTGTTTTCATCAGTAAAAGCAAGTAAGGAAGTGGCAGTTGTAATTTGCATAGAGTGCAATGACGTGTTAAGTGAAATATTAACGAATTTGACTTGTACTTGTAAGGTGACTTTATGGGAAAATTATCTAAATGCTGGGTGTCAGATGTTGGGACAGAGATGCAATTTCAGTGCTTGCTATTGGAGTATTTTCCATAGATAAGCCTCTGCTTTAAACATGTATTGAGTGCTTCTCGCTATATATACACAAAGATTTAAAGACAGCCTGGTGTTGGAAGACTTTACAACATAGGGAGAATAAAATTAGACAATCACAAGTGTTAAATGTGCAGTTATAGACTTTTAATGCATCTGCCCTCAGTAACAAGAATAGCATTTTCCCAGCAAGACCTCATAGCACAAAGAGCTGTAGTGAGATGGGTGGCTAGAAATAGAATATATAGAATAAATATAGCTAAGTAGTCACATCTTCTAATTAATTCTCTAAGGGACATATATATATATTTTTTTTTTACAAATAAGAAAACAATTCAATTAATATCCCGGTTTTAAAATCTTTACTAACTCTTTCTAAGATTTATCTAGGCATGTGATTATGTTGACAGCAATGTCCAAATATTTGGAATGTGAAAAATAATTAATAACATTTAATTATATCATGACCAAGCTTGTCATACATTAGCTTCGCCATTATCGAGCTGTATTTCCACAGCAAAGCTTATTTGACTGGCATTTGCTTCAGTCTCAGCCCAGTTGCAACTAATTAAAGAATAGGTTAGCAGTAGAAATGTTAGCCAGCCTCCCTCTTGGTAAACAAATCTGATGCTCTGTAACTCCGTTGCTTTGTTTGCATGACTCACATTGTGCTTCGCTCTCCTCCCATTCTACAATTACCCCGTCCATGGAAGGTGGATATCAACAGCTGTAGAGTTTTCTCCCAGAAGAAGTCAGCGATAAGACACACACAAGATTGTATACTCCTGCACATTCCACTCCCATTTTAACTAAAGGTATCTGTTGGCTACTGTTTCAAGGATCACCTCTCCCTAGATTGTGTGCCTTCTTAAAACAGTACTGAACATGACACCAGTCTTTCATGGGGGCATGCCCACTTCATG
Organism: Echinops telfairi; assembly: GCF_000313985.2. Taxonomy (NCBI): domain Eukaryota; kingdom Metazoa; phylum Chordata; class Mammalia; order Afrosoricida; family Tenrecidae; genus Echinops; species Echinops telfairi. The sequence goes on along the minus strand of NW_022107431.1, from coordinate 29,535,928 downwards.
TCAACAACTTGTTATTAGTCAGGTGGTTATAACATAGATGAAATGCTGAGTCAATACTTCCATAGAGATGTCAGCGTCTTTATTAAACATGCAAACATGAATCCTGTCTTCTTCATGTTGCCTAACTTATTTATGCATTTCCCTTCTTCTCTGTTAAGTATATTTTCTTAAATCACACTCTAAAGAATCAAATACATGTGCAATTCTCTGTCCTTCAACTAGAAATGCCCTTTTATATTTGGCTGTAAAGTAAATGGTCTTTCTTTCTTTTTTTCATCATTCTCTTCTGTAACCTCTCTCCCTTTGGGATTTAATTGAAGCCCTCATTATATCTCACTGCAGCTTTTCAACTACCTTCAAACTGCCCCCTCCCACCCTGCCTCCATTTTTGTTACTAATCTCTTTCTACTTGTCCACCGATAACACTACCATCTATATTATTTCCTAAAACCAACATCTTATTATATTACTGACTGTTCAAAAACCATTGTTGACTTATTTAATGCCTATGTGATAAAATAAAATTTCTTTAATTCTAAATTCTGTCCCCAAGCTGCTATTCACACTAGGGCTTCCTTCTTTCTAAAATACAAACACTAAAGTTCAGTTAATATAATTCATCACGATGCCTTTCACTGGGTAAGTTGAAGATAGAAATGAACTTCCTAGAAACACACTGCTACTGAGCCGAGTCCAACTCATAGTGACCCTATAGGATGGGGTAGAATGGTCTCTGTGGTCAGAGACTGTAACCCTTTACAAAAGTAGAAAGCCTCGTCTTTCTCCCATGGAGCTACTAGTAGCATCAAACATCTGAACTTTCAGTTAGCACCTCAATGCAGAGACACTCCACCAGCTGTACTCTGCTTGAAATATCTTTCATTTCAGTTTTACATGGAAAATCTACACTCATTCCTTTTGGGTGTTGTTGTTTGATTTTTCTAGTTTTTAGTTTTTTTTTATTAAAAGATCATTTTACTTGTGGGTCTTAGAACACATTACAATCCATACACCAATTATATCAGGCATATTTGTACATATGTTGCCATCATTCTTTTCTAGATATTTACTTTCTATTGAGCTCTTGGTACCAGCTCCTTTTGCCCCCCACCCCCACCCCACACACCCCTCATGACCCTTTGGTAGATTAGAAATGATTATTTTCATATCTCACACCAACCACTGTCTCCCTTTCCGCATGTTTTCTGTTGTTCTTCCCGCTGGAGGAGTGGTGGTGGTGGTTATGTGTCAATCATTGCAATTGGTTTCCCCTTCCTCCCCTCCTCTCTGTACCTTCCGCCTAACTTCTGGGAATCGCTATTCCCCTTCCTGTACCTGGATTCCATGTGTTGTGAGCTCTTCTCTCTTATGTACCTGTGTACATGCTCTGACCTAGTCCAAAGTGAGAGGCAGCACTGGGGTCATGATAGTGGGGTGGAAGGAAGCCTCCAGGAATCAGAGAAATATTGTGTGTTTCATCAGAGCTCCCTGGTTGATTCATCCCGGCTTTGTGTCTCTGCTCCAGTCCCCTTCATTTTCAAAAATATATTTTTGTTTGTTAGTTTGATATGGGTCTTCTGATGCCTGTTACCTGGTCCCGATGACACCTCATGATCACACTGGCTGGTGTGCTTCTTCCATGTGGGCTTCTCTACTGGATGGCTGCTTATTTAACTTCAAGACTTTAAGACCCCAGATACAATATCTTTTAATAGCCAGGCACCATCCATTGTCTTCACCATATTTGTTTATGCACCCATTTTGTCTTCAGCGATTGTGCTGGGAGGGGAATCTACACTCATTTTTAAGAATCCTTAAATGTCACCTCTTTAGGGAAGTTCCTTTCTGAGTGGAGAACCATTTTTATCTTCTTCTGAAATCTGAAACAGCATTGTCCATATAACTATGTATAAATTTCAAGAACTAATGGTGGCATAGGGGATTATGTATTTGACCATTACATGGTCTGTGGTTCAAAACCACCATCCATTCCATGTGAGAAAGATGAAGGTGCGTCTCCAGTCAAAGTATGTATTGGAAACCACTCAGGAGCAGTTCTTTTACCTTATGGGGTTGCTGTGAGTCTCAATTGACTCACTGGCAGTGGGTTTTTTGGTCGTTTCTTGGGTTTATGATAACCTACAAATGAACTCTTTACACAGTCTTTAATGATCACGGAAAGAAAAAAAATGAGATTCTGATACAAATGAGGAGCTCTGGCAGTGTAGTGGTTATGCATTGGGCTCCTAACTTCAAGGTCAGCAGTGCCGCTCTGCGGGAGACAGACAGGGCTGTCTACTCCTGTAAACAGTTGCAAACTCAGAAACCAACCCTGACAGTTGTACTGTTTCCTATAAGGTCGTTATGAGTTGGTATTGACATGTGGCAGTGAATTTGTTTGTTTGTCTAATACAAATGGCGCATTATATCTAGATTTCAGAGATTAAAAAAACATTGGAGTAGCCACCTGCATGTTTGTAGCCCTCACAAGAGGGTGAGTGAGAAGTGAAAATCCTAAGTAAGGTATTCTTTTGTATCCTCCCTTAGGTCTTGTGGGGGAAGCCCTCTGGTATAGGTGGTGTAGCAGTATTCTGTTTGATTACCCTGCTCCGGGCCACTTTTCCTATTTCAAAATCAAGCCCATTGCTACCACGTCAGGTCGGCTGCCTGCCAACCCCATGAGCTCACAGTGGAGTGGTGTCACAATACTTTCCTGACCAGTTTGGGGTTTGAGAACTAGAAATGGGGAAGAAGAAAATAAACAATAAAAATAGTGTTCTATCTGGGCATTTAAAATCAAAGTAAAAACTTTGTCTGAGGTCTTCAATAGGTCTCAACGGACAGAATGCATATACACTTTTTTATATCTGATACATGACATCTGATAAGCAGTCGTTTGCAGAGTCTAAGAAAATATTTGGAGCAATCTTATTTTCGGTAAGTTTAAATTTGTGATTTCACCTTCCAAGATATTTTATTATTATTCTTATTCCACACTTCCATTTCTCCTATTTCAATATTATAATCTTAAAGATAGCAAGATTAAAGATCGTTGTTGGTCCCTGTAGTATGTTCTAATAAAATGGTCTAAAAGAAAACTAAATTCAATATGAGAATCAAAATAAAAGAGAAGTAAGTGTCAAAAATTCAGGGGGGGCGGAAAGAAACCATTCATTTAGTTTCTTACACAGATTTGTTTATAATAGTGAGTTAATCTAATGGGAGGAATTGCCAAGAGAGGGAGCATTATTTGAGAACACAAATCTAAGAATTCAAAATGATCTCTTCTTTGTAGCACTGCACCATAGTTTGTAGCTCTTCATTAATACCACAGTACTATCCTTTTGATATTATCTCCCAAAGGCTTGAGAAAGTGGCTACATAAACAATTTGATGATTATAAATGAACCTTACACTACACGCAATATGGAAGTTATGACAGTTGCTTAGTCATTTGTAGTAAAGCATAAAGAGTTTTAATCATATTCAAATAAATATTTAGAAATTTGGGGTTACCATATATACTCAAGTATAATCCGACCTGAATATCAGCCAAGACACCTAATTTTACCACAGAACCCCCATGTGAATGCAACATACCTGTGTGGAGTAGGGAACCAGTGGAGAAGTCTGAGGGGCCGGCCCCAATCCCAACTACATGGACACTGCCCCTCCCCCCAGAAGAATTTATTTCAGAGGACAGCACTGAAACTGCACCTCAGGGAGAAGGACATGTCTGATCAGAGCATACGGGAGCAAACGAAGGGGGAGGAAGAGAGAGTGGCGCATATCCTGGCCCAGCAAACCTTAAGGACCATGATCCTGATTACAGCCAGTCCACAGAGAAGACCACATGGCCGGGCCCACTATGAGACAAGACATTTCTCTCACAAAAGCTCAGTTAATTACATGATAGCCAGATCATAATCATGTTCAAAATATTCTAATCCTTTACTTCAAAATCACTTTCTTTTTTTAAAATTATTTCACTGGGGGCTTGGACAACTCTTATCACAATCTATACATCCATCCATTGTGTCAAACACATTTGTACATTTGTTGCCATCATCATTATCAAAACATTTGCTTTCTACTCCAGCCCTTGGTATCAGCTCCTCATTTTTTTACCTCCCTCCCCGGCCCCTCCTCCTTCAGGAACCCTTGATCATTTAAAACTTATTATTATTTTGTCATATCTTACACTGTCCAACGTCTCCCTTCACCCATTTTTCTGTTGTCCATCCCCCAGGGAGGAAGTTATATGCATATCCTTGTAATCAGTCCCCCTTTCTACCCACCTTTCCTCCACCCACCAAGTATGGCCACTCTCACCACTGGTCCTGAAGGGATCATCCATCCTGGATTCCCTGTGTTTCCAGTTCCTTTCTGTACCAGTGTACATTCTCTGGTCTAGCCAGATTTGTAAGATAGAATTGGGATCATGATGGGGGTGGAGGGAGGAAGCATTTATGGACTAGAGGAAAGTTGTGTGTTTCATCCTTGCTACACTGCACCCTGACTGACTTGTCTCTTCCCTGGGACCTCTATGCAAGGCAATGTCCAGTTGCCTACAGATGGGCTTTGGGTCCCCAATCGGCACTCCCCCTCATTCACAATGATTTGAATTTTTGTTCTTTAATGCCTGATACCTGATCCCTTTGGCACCTGGTGATCACACAGGCTGGTGTGCTTCTTCCATGTGGGCTTTTGCTTCTGAGCTAGATGGACGCTTATTTACCCTCAAGCCTTTAAGACCCCAGATGCTATATCTCTCGATAGGCAGGCACCATCAGCCTTCTTCACCACATTTGTTGATGCACACATTTTTCTTCAGCACTCCTGTCAGGAAGGTGAGCATCGTGGAATGCCAGTTTAACAGAACAAAGCATTCTTGCATTGAGGAAGTACTTGAGTGGAAGCCCAATGTCCATCTGCTATCTTAATACTAAACCTATAAATATATGCACATAGATCTAATTCCCCATCATCATCATATATAAATATATTTACATATGTACATGCCTGTATGTAGACCTCTATAAATGCCCTTTGCCTCCTAGTCCTTTCCTCTGTTTCCTTTTACTTTCCTTCTGTCCCACTTTTATGCTCGGCCTTCATTTGGGTTTCAGTAATTCCTCTTGGTTACATTGCCCTTGATCAAGCCCTACCAGGCCTCTTCCACCCTCCTCGCCATTGATTTTTGGATCACCTTTTGTTCTCTTGTCCCTGGGTTGGTTAACACCCCTTCCTTTCCCCCACCTCCCCCTCTGCCATGTCCTCCCTGGAACTGTCAGTTCCATTGTTTTCTCCTCCAAATTGTTTATCCAACCTATCCTATCTAGATAGACCTGCAGAGATAATAATATGCACACAAAAAACAAGACAGAGCAAAGTGACAAAAGAAAACAAAACAATGACAACCACACAAAAAAGCCAATGGGAAAAAAAAGGAAAGCCTGCACATAGTTCAAGGTCTGTTTGTTGACCTTTAGGAGTGTTTTCCACTGGAATCTGATGGGGTGCCACACCCTGGCCCCAAAGTCAATTTTTGGTATTCCCTCGGAACTTCCTTTCTCTGCTCCCCTTTCTGTTCTGTTGCACGCCCTTAGTGTTTTGCCTCTGTGTGGTGGGGTCAGATCAGGCGCAATTCCCACACTGTGTCTCCAGTGTTGTCCCTGGTAGGGCTATGGTATGGTGTAGCGTGGGTAACAGTCTTCAGGCTGGGTACTCGTATGTGGGACTATCTGCATGTGGGTGGACCCACCTGGAGACAGATAGAGGAGCAGTGTCTTGGTTCCTAAGACCATTGGAAATATGAGTTTTCTGATGATCTTAGGTGACCCCTGTGAAAGGGTTGTCAACCCCCAAGGGGGTTGTGAACCACAGATTGAGAACCGCTGTTCTATAAGAACCTCTGTTCTATAAGTCCTTCCATCCTGAGAGTATTTTAACAGTACCAAGAGATTATGTGACATCTAAGTGCATATCTATATCTATCTATCATCTATCTATCTATCTATCTATCTATTTATCTATCTATCTATCTATCTATCTATCATCTATCTTCTATCATCTATGTATCTATCTGAGGCATATCTCTCTTTTACTGCCCCTCTACCTTACCAAGCATGATATCCTTCTCTAGGACCTTGGCTCTCCTGACAATAAGTACAAAGTAAGTGAAACAAAGTCTCACCATCCTTGCCACGAAAGAGTGCTTTGGTTGTGCTCTTTTCAAGGCAGATTTGTTGTTATTTAGACAGTCCATGGTAATTTAAAATTCTTTGCCAGCATATTATTCAAATGTATTGATTCTTCTTTGGTCTGCCTTATTCAATCAATGTCCAACTTTCACATGCATAGGAGGCTCTTCAAAACACCATGGCTGGAGTCAGGCACACCTTAGTCCTCAAAGTAACATCCTTGCTTTTCAATACTCTAAAGAAAAAATAATGAGCTGAAATAGCCTGGCATTTGGCCATTTTGAATTTAAATGTCACATGGCTTATTCTGATTCCAGGGTGGGCTGAAATCTGCATGGGTAGGGTTCCAAACCACCAGCTGCTCTGAAGGAGAAAGATGGGACTTTCTACTGCAGTAAAACCACATAACTATCCTGTAGTTCTTTACTTTATCCTCCCCTTAATATTATGTTAATCATGTAAGATTTGCAAATGTTCATTTGTATATTTAATATCATTTGATACATGAATGCCAATATAGTTAACCCTTCAGAAACAGTAGCAGGAGTAAAAGTTCCCAATGGTAGGGGAAGAGAGTTGTGGGGAGGGAGATGAAAGCACTGATGACAGTACAACCCCACTTGATGGGATTGAACAACATAATTGTATGTGAGTGCATATATTGGATGTGTCAGATATGGAAGAAATCAATAAGCATCCAGGGGCGTGGGAGGGGATAAACGGGAACTGATATCAAGGAGTTTAAGAAGAAAGAAAATGCTTTGAAACTGATTGTGGTAGAAAGTGTAGAGGTGAAAGAACTATGGAATGTTTTGATACTTGTAAGAGCTCCCAATAAAACCAGTAAAATGATTAAAACAAAAAGTTACCATTTTGGATACTCACAGGGGCAGTTCTACCCTGCCCTACCTGCTTAGTATGAGTTTGAATCTACTCAATAATAGTGTGTTCGGCTCTCTTATTTATTTAATTATTTTTGCTCTTCAGAGAATGACAAATTCAAGAAGAATTTGTCAGATTCATCAACAAAGGCACATTTGATGTTTTAGCTTTTATTGAAATTCATGTACCAACTATTAAGCCTAATGATACAGAAATTGAAGAATTTTACCAATGTCTTAAGTCTGAAATTGATCAAACAAATATAAAGATGCAGGGTTACTTATGGTGGCTTATAAGGCAAAAGCTGGAAACAAAGAAGAAACAGTCGTTGGAAAAGATGGCCTTTAAGCTGGGATTGCATGGAGAGTTTTGCCAGACCAAGCCTTCCTTCTTCATAGCAAATTATCTTGGTATTCATAGACTTGCTTATTTTTTCTCAACTTCAGCCTGATTTTGCATATAAGCAACTGATCTGTTCTGCACTTGGCCCCTCGCAGTGTATATTGAACTTCTCCATCATCTCTCTCCACAAATGTACTTGATGTTTAATTATTCTTCCTTTTTATTCATCAGTTCCAAATGTCTCCTTTATAATATGGTCTGGTGATTTTGTAACTTTAAAAATCTAAATTATAACTTTCCTGAGAATTTATTCTCAGTTCAAATGATAAAATACTCTCTAATGAGAGATTTATATTATTTGGAATGAGAAGAAATATAGTATCTTAACTCAGAAGATGAATCTTGCTCATTATCATAAAGATCATTCTCTTATCCTGGGATAATATCCTCTAGTAAGGTCAGCAAGTAATGGATATAAAAGCAGGCGAGTGCATCCTGTTTTACTTTGCTTTTGTTTATTTTGTAATCATACTCCATGGTTATAGGAGGACATCAATTTTAATAATATCAATCTTCAAGATGAAAATTCTACACATGTTATTATGGTTATTTCACTTAAAGAAATACAGTAAACTTTGAAAAAAAATTCCTACAAGAAAGAATGCTCACAAAAGACCAATTAGAAAAATAGCAAAGTAGAAGGAATTCTCTGAAGAAAAAAGACTTTTGAAGAAAGAAGAATTCTCTCTGTGTTTATAGGTAAAATCTTGCACACATTTTCTGAGACCTAAAGCTGTTTAAAGTTAGAATGTTATTGTTATATGGCACAATTATATTGCTTGCTTTTGTTGTTGTCTTACATAAAATCGTCATCCTCCCCTTTTCTTTGTATTTTTTAGGGCATTTAGAGAGACAACAAATTTAAAATCTAATTTTGATTTTACAAAGTCTTAAGAAAAGACAAGATAAAATTAAAGACATTATCTGAATAAGGGAGACCATTAGAACAAGGTCATAATCCCACCCAAGGGTTTACAGTTGTGGGTGGACTACAGAAACAGGACTTGGACCATAATAGAACCCAGAACTTTATATTAGACAGAAGAGCTTACAAGACTAGTCCAGGCTCCTCCAATCAAGGCAAACATGATGTGACTTATGACCACACAGTTTAACACCCCAATTTGCATTAAGGACACTCCCAGGCAAGTCCCCAAGGGTTGTGCTTCTTCTCTCTGGACCTGATAGGAGAGTGACAGTGATCCAGTGCACTCTGCCCGAGGGCAAAGCTATTCTCACTGCTGGTTAATGGTCAGAAGTTCTTCAATGGGCCCTGAATTTATGGAAACACTCATAAACGGATTTATGACATCCACTGTAAACTATATAGCCTTTTGTAAAGTTACTGCTCAGAAATTAAAGCCCTAATACAGTATTAAGTCATATGAAATATATTTTTTATGACTTAGTATCCCTTCTTTCCATTATAATTCTTCGTTATTCTCCTTTAGTAAAATGACTTCATGTTATTCATGTATTGAATGGTTCTCAGCATGTATACATATTTCAGCCCATTTATATGTGTGCATATGAAATGCTAGAGGATAATTGTAAGAAATTCTTCTTTGCCCTCATGGAGAGAAATAACTTCTTAATTCTACATGACTTTTGTTACAAGTAATTGTTTACGTTTCAACGAAAACTAACCTGGCGATGATCCAGGTGAGATTCAAAAGAACACCGCATGCTTTCATGATCTTCTCATTTAAGGTTAGTAGAAATAGGGGCTATAGATCAGAAGCAACATTATATAGACAAATGATGCCAAAATATATTCTCCTTTCCTGCACAGCAGCTCCAACTTTCTCTTCCGTATCATGGTTCGATTACTTGGCAAAAATCCACAGAATCCCTGCTATGGTACTAAATTATGTTACTCAAAAAGATATAGACATTGAATTACTAACCACAGTGTCCTTGCAACAACAATTAGCAAAAAACCCAAGTACCCCTGGCACATGACCTTATTTGCAAATAGAATCATTGAAGAGGTTACTAGGCAAATTAATGTGAAGTCATATTATAATAGATCTTGATCCAATCTGAGTGGTATCTTTATTAAAAGAGAAGAGACACAGGCATGTAATTAGAGAGGTAGCCATTGAGGTCCTGTGTCTACAAGGCAAAGGATTCTGAGGATGGTCAGAAACCAGAAGCAAGAAGCGGTAAAGAAAGATCTGCCCCTTAGGCCTTCAGAGAGAATATGGCTCTGCTGATGACATTTTTTCTTTCCTGATTTGAAGGTACTGGAACTTTAAGAGAGCACATTTTGGTTGTTTTAAGTGACCTAGTTTGTGTTCATTTTTAAAGGCCATCCTAGGAAACTAGCCCTTCCTTCTCCTCACTCATGAAGAGAAAGAGTGGAATGGATTATTGCAAGGAAACAACCTTGCAGATGGCTGCTGAAGCAAATTTTGATTCTTTTCTAAATTTCATTTTCTATTATATCCTTAGGTTACAAGTGAAAGTTTTAAATACGGCCTCAGTTTGACCTTTGCTTTATTCTTTCAGATAGTCATTGTGGAGAGTTTTAAGTAGAAGATTATCATATTAACTGATTCTTCTGCAAAGGTCAGCTGTCTATTTGCCGGAAGAGTTTTTGTTTCATTTTAAAATACAGCCATCTTTTCCTATTTTGGCCAACTCTATCAATGGTTAAATAGTATTCATTGTTTCAAAATTGCCAATGCTATGTTTTTGTTTAAAATAATGAGCAGCAGTTAGAGAATGTTTAATATGCTACTTCCTGCCCTCCTGGCTGCTATAGAAATGAAATGGTGGCTTCCTTAAAAACCCAGGGACATGCTCAGAGGAAGTGGAGAGAAGACACAAAAAGATGTGTTGCTTATTTTTCAGCCCTCTCCCCCACAGGAGATTGCTCCCTACACGGGCAACATTTCTTTAAGCACACTTACATATCCATCAGTTGAGACACATAAAGAAAGAACCACAAAAATTAAATCCAACTTAAAACTTAGCACCACGTTAAAGAACTAGAACAGTGGAAGGCACTGGAAGAGATGCAAGTCAACTTTAAAATATGGTATTTGGTTTGCATCTATTGGCCAGAAGTATTTATTCAATGATCCCATGAGCATGAAGCTGCGGTAAGTTAAATATTGTGTGGAAGACGAGGCAGGAAAGAACATATTTAGCATGGTTTTCTAAAGAATTTCCTTGAAAAGAGGAACTTTCCCTAATTCTGCTTTTTAACCAAAGAGAGAAAATTACATAACTCTAGTTTTAAATGGAGGGTAACATTAAAAGTCTGGGTTACATATTTACATTTCATCTGGAAGGTACTCAACATGCAGTCGTTTAACATGAGGAATCCGGTGGTACAGATCAACAAGGATGGTCCCTGCTCTCAAGGAAAGTAAGTATACTAGCAATCACCACTTCCATAATAAAGGATGATTACTTTCAGGTCAATGAGCTCATAATCCACATGTAAAGCTTGAGTTACTGTGAAGAGAATCTCACTAGCATTTTTATGTTTTCAAGTATGCCAACTCAATCATTCTAAGTCTATCTTAACATAAAGGAGACTGACATTGCAAAAAGGAAATTAGCAAGAAATGTAATCTTATACACTTTCAGAGTGCTTCCATTGACTGAGAAAGCGATGAACCTGAGGAGTAGACTTGATTTCCAAATGGCTTAATATCATCCTCTGCTGTTTGCACAATGCGCTGGGTTACAGGAACAGAAATAAAATTTGCTAGAAAATTTACAAAAGAAGATGTAGCTTTAATAGACTTCACGTTAACCAATTCAGCATTTTAAGGTTGGCATCAATTATGGTATAATGTAATATTTATAATGAAGATAAAATATTTAATATTAAAACTTACAATAACATCATTGCACGAAAGCCTCAGATTTCACATAGAAACTTTTTGTCTTATTTTTAGCTATAAATCTATTCTCAGCAAAAATGATTTGAGTTTTCTTTCTTATAATAATACATCATTAATGTTTGGTCCACGCTTTACATCAATCTCATTATTTTTTCATGTTACGTATCTGTATTGTACCTTACACACATTTATGAAATCACTCGTGTGAGTGAATCTATAGTAACCTGCCGCTCTGAAGAACAGTGCTGTTAATCAGTTCAGGAAAGGTCATGCTTTGTTTCCTTGTTCTATAAATCATGCACACATTTCTTCTAAGTGGCTTAAAGATGTGCAAGGTCTCAGTCGCAGTAAGCACAGCCATGGCCTATATTTGAATGAACATATTCAGTAGGTATAATGGAAGAAGTGACATTGTTGCACATTCCACATAAACACAACTAATAGCACCTTCAAGGGCAAAATTCATCCTGTGAAAATGAAACCCAAATGACTGGAAACAGAAGGCACATACTAAGTTAGTCATTGATTGATTTAGTTGGGAGGGTCCCAGTAAAAAGCTGACATTGATTTATCTTTTAATCTAACAGAATAACAACAAATCTTAAAGCAATCAGTTTTAATGGTCTTAATAACTCCAATCAAATTATTCACCTTCTACATTAATATAGAAGGTTGGCTTCATATTTATTCATCAGATTTGTCAAATAAATATCACTGTTTGCCAAACTAAACCCTAGCTTTTCAGTCCTAATAGATTCCATAAATATTCCACGTTCGATGACCCGCCCCTCCTTACTCAGTGACCATAGGCCTCACGTTTCCTGTGGTCGCCCAGGTCTATGCTTTGGACACTGACATACTTTTTAAGATTTCCTCTTTTTATTATTTTATTGTGGGCTCGTACAATTCTCATCACAATCCATACATCCATCCATTGTGTCAAGCACATATGTGCATTTGCTGTCCTTATCATTCTTAAAACATTTGCCCTCCAAATTAGCCCTTAATATCAGTTGCTCATTTCCCCCCTCCCTCCCCACCCCACCCTCTCATGAACCCTCCATAATTCACAGCTTATTATAGTTTTGTCATAAGTTA
>NW_022107431.1:29499287-29522787 GCF_000313985.2 Echinops telfairi | reverse complement strand
GTTTGTCTTCAGTGATCGTATCAGGAAGGTGGGCACCCACTGATCTGATTTTTAGTTCTTTTCATATTGTGAAAAGTGCCCTGCTTTTAATACTAACACACAGGGCCTCAACATTTTTCTTGGTTACCCACTGTCTCTAAATAAAATTTTCAAAATTAAGAAACTCAACATAGATAAAACACACACATATACATGTGCTAACAAGATTACTTTACCGTGCTGCTTGAAGGTTCTAATAAAGATCTGCTCCTCGGTTCCTGGAGGCGTCTGACTCCCAAATATACCACCTCTCAAACCTCACTGCTGTCCCTTTGCTTCTGACTCACAGAACTACCCTATAGGACACAGGAGATTTCCTATAGGACATTGGAAGTTTCTGTGATTGTAAATCTTTATGGGAATAGAAAGCCTTTCCTTTCTCCCAGGGAATGGCTGGTGGTTTCATGCAGTTGACCTTGAGGTTAGCACCCCAATGCATAACCACTATGCCACTAGGAGTAAAACTCTCCTGAGAAGCTATCCTATGTGTTGTTGTTGTTGTTGTTGTTTCAATGGCTGCAAATGCAAGAGAAAGCTTTTTTCCCCTCTCCGAGTGACAATTGTGTCAACTGAGATGGATCTTTTAAATGGGTTATGAGGTGAAAGCCATCTGCCCCGTATTTGATCTAAACTTGACTGATATGAACCTTAACTCTCTAAGACAGCGATGCAATGGACTCTCACCACTGGGTACTAACACTGAGTACTAACGCGGATTGCTTTGATGTCCTAGGACCACAGGAGTTCTACTGGTGATGAAAATGGGGAGCCCCCAAGAAGTCTCAGAGAACATGGTTAGAAGCACACAGAGGCTTTCACCATCCAAGCCAATGTCCTCCCTCGGACGGGGTTCCCCACGAGGTGAGGATGCAGAAAAGGAGAGGAGCATCCTCTCAGTGCAAACAGGCAAGAAAGCTACCGGGGAGGAGAAATCCAGGGCCACAGCAACGCAAACCCACAGAGTGGATTTATTTATTTATTTATTTATCTCTATCATTTTATATCAGAGGGGACTGCTCATGTACAGTTTCCAATGCAAATTTGGTCCTGGGACGCATTTACTTTCTTTATGTGGATCGAGATGAAAACGGAACACCTAAAAAGGCCACGTAGAATAGAGAGGCTATGAGCTGCCTTCAAAGGCACCAGCATTTCCCACTGGATATAAATAGATGGTTGTTTTGATCCATTTAAAAGGTCATCAGTCAACAGCTCTGTTTCTCTTTCACTCTTCTTTCTCAAACACAGTCAGACATTAGCAATGAACTTAAAACAAATAGAACAAATTCTCCACAGTCCTAACAACAAAACACAATTTATGCACTTCACTTTAGAGTTTTTAAAATGCAAGTTTCACATCCTCGCTTGTATGCAGATCTTTCTTTTAACTACCATGCACTGAAAATAATTCCAAACTTAAGAAAATAAAAAGTCAAGTCTTGTTTTAATCATCAGATTCTGAGAAATCACGTGGCCAACTTTTTCCCCTCTTTCTAAAGCCATCGTAATAAAACTCATTAACTTGAAATATTTTCCTCTACTTAAATTTTATATCAAGAATCTAACAAATAATTAATTGATTATCATCCAATTTTACCCGATTTACAAAGCTAATTTTGAGGTGCTGATTAGCTCTAATGGAAATATCAGTCCTAAGTTAAGTAACCAAATCATGAGATTTGCTGTAGAATATTTAAAATGGACACAGTTAAAATTGGCTAATGCCATTATAGCCTACAGATCGCTCAAGCAAATGCTATGAGCACCATCTGAACTCTATGGGAGACAAGATGGATAAAGCCAGAACAGGAAAAGATGTAGTCTTTGAGATTTCACTACTGAACTGGAAAGAGGCTTGCCTAAAGCAACAGATCATAATTCCAAACAGTAAAGTGTGATAACACTTGTTTGTAAACTCTTTTCTTTCATGAACGTTGTCTCCAATAGAACACATATTTATTAAATACTTGCTATTACACGATAACTGGGCACTGGGTTTATAGAATGGCAATGACACCGTCCTTCTTAGAGATCATATAACCTGGTTTTAAGAGGGATGTGTTGAGTCAAAGGAAAACTTCCCTGCTCAGATGACAGCCACATTGAGGCATGAAGAGAGGGATAGGGAGGCAGGTGCGAGAAGGGAAGTGTGTGGAAAGCAGAGCAATGACGTCTGTAAATCCCAGAGGTGGGAGAGGGCACGGCGCCAATGTTAGAAGTGGAGTTGTAGGAATTGTCTTGACTCCTATCGCAGCTCAGAGCATAGAATGAGGCATGCAGAAGGTTGTCAGTGAAAATGTAGCTTGAATAAAATTGAGAGGTTTCCTGTTTTAAAAGGAAAGTTTCATATCGAAGTCACTCTAACCTGTCTTGTGCACTGAGATTCTCAGTCTCCTTTCGGTTTAGTTCATTCTGCAATAGTTGTGGTTTTTAACACCTCTGATATCTCTGAGACTTGTTTTTTGGCTCCTCCTTCAATGTTGGTACTCTCTGGGGTGAATTTAACTGAAACACATAGTTTCCGCTAATGAATATTAGATCACTGTTTCTAAGACTTCTAAGCTTCAGATATATCCCCAAATTGCATACTGGCTCCTGCATGTGGCCTGCAGACTACAAGTGTGACAGGCCCCAATCTGGGGGAATTTTCTACTGCTCCAAATGTTGTGTCTTTCTCTGTATGTGTACATGTCAGCGAAGACAGCTTAAATCACCCTGAACCAAACAACTATTTTCTGTTTGTATAGTTTCAGTTTGCTTTGGGTGTCTTTCCTGGCATCAAACTTCTAAAATAAAAAAGAATACAGCATCATTTTTTTCTTAAAGGATTATACTTTTTGTAGCTTTTAAAATCTTTCCCTACTCAAAGTCATAGAATGATTTTATTAAAGTTATTTCTAAAAAATTGCCATTTTGATTTTCACCATTAAGCCTTAACTTTACCAAGGATATGTGTCTCAAGGATTGATCTATATTGTTTCTTGGAAGTCTGATATAAAATGATACAGATAAATCAATTGTTATTGTTGTTAGGGACCATCCAGTTGTTTCCCACTAATAATGATCCCAAACACAACCGAGCAAAACCACTGTCAAGTCCTACCCTATCCTCACACTTGTTCTTATATTTGACATCACTGTGATGACCACTGTATCAATCCATCTTGTCCAGGGACTTCATCTCTTTTGATACTCTTCTGCTTTACCAAACATAATGTTCTTCACCAGGGATCGATTTCTCCTGATCGGATGTGAAATGAAGTCTCACCATCCTTGCTTCTAAGAAAGATTGGCTGTAACTTTTCCAAGATTTGTTTATTCTCTTGGTAGTCCATCAGTAGAGTGTCTCCAAATGAGTGAGCAGAGAGTCTCTCCTGCCTCCAAGGAGGAATAAACTAGATTTCCCAGAATTCTCAGGAGAAAGCCATGCCTACAAAGAGGACTCATTGGCTATGATCCAATTGACAAACTAGACTCCACCCCTTACTTTTAATCCTCTCAAGTCACAAACTGACACTAGATTATGTAACTACCACAGGCCATCCCTTGTCAAGTTGACACTTTGACAGCACTCTTTAGCCAGATATAATTTTCAAACAAACAATAATAAAATCATATCTGTACCTAACAGGATATAACTAAAATGCATATAATTCAATATGTGCCACCCTTGTTTAAGCATAATATTCTATAAGTGAAGAAAACAAAAAATATCTTATGCCTAACAATGGCAGTTAAGTAACACCTATAACTTAATCCTACAATCCTATGAATATATTCCCCAACTATGAAAGTTTGTAAGCCAAACATTTCATGCCTTTATCCACCCCATTTTGAGTATCCAATGTCTATACTTCCCACTTATATCAACCCAGTATTCTGAGGAGGCAGCCATATTCTTTGATGTGAAGAAAATTCATTCCAATTGGAACTGTGTGAAATCTGCATCTGTAAGCAAAGTCAACTCAGGGCAGACCATCTATAAAATCAGCAGCTATATGCACCAGTTCATAAGCTCAAATACCTCCTCTTCGTCTGGTCGGGTTCTTGTCAACTCAATGTGGGTTGCCTCACAATGCCTTACCAGGGTGTCCATTGGTCACCTTGCCTTTAGACCAAGGACCAATCACAAATTCCCAATATGTCTAGCCCCCTTGTGCTAGGTCATGAACTTCAGACCAGTTAACCTGCTCTCTTCTTCTCCTCTAGTTCTTGTAAACCAGGTCAATGGGTGCCAATGGCCAGACTCAATCTGTCTCATTATGGCTGCATTTCTCCCACTTCCATTCACAAGTGGATCTAGGTGGTCACCTGGCAAGCATTTCAGCCTGCCCACAGGCTTCCTTTAATGTTCAATCCGAGAGAGGAGTTTTCTTCATGGTTCCAGATTTTTTCCAGCTTCTGACAAAAAACACTAGTTCAAGATTTCCAAAAAAACTAAAGAGTTCCTCTTTCTTCAATCTGACAATCTTGCCCCCAGGTAAGTTTCTTGGAATGCAAATGTGCAAATGTTCTGAGTACTCCAAAGCACTGGATGGGGCTTATCTTTTCAGAGCCTTCTCTGTAGGCATGTCCTAAACCCATCTAATGATCCAACTTTAATGGCTCAGGGCTAGTGTGCTTATGAGCTCTCTATTTTCATACTTCTCAAAATTATTTCTATAAATCCTATATCCACAATAATAAGCAGAAGAAATCAGTATAAACAAAGTAGAATTGGATACTAAACTCAATTCTTAAATCAGTCAAGTTCAATCCTTATTTAGCTTATCTTAATCCTTATCTAAACTATTCTATTGATACAAAAATATGGATTAGGCCTCTCAGAGCATCAAACCAGAGGCAAGCTTTCTGTGAGCCATTTTGACCTTCTGTGACCCATTTTCCTTAAGCAGTGTGGTTTCTGAGAAATTCAAATGGCTATTTCTACCCCTGAGCTCAAAATATACATTAATCACATTCATTTTCACCATTTCAGAGAGGAATAACTAACAACTACAACCAAACAACATAATCAAAATTTTAACTTCCCATATTCTTTCCAGAAAACAACCAAGTAAGCAGTGTGGCTTTATCTGACCTTTGACTAGCCAAAGAAGAAAAACTACCACGAGGGAGAGGTCAAACAAACATCTACTCTCCATCTTAGGATTTGTTCCTCCAGTACCCCACTCCTAGTACCATCATGTGTTAGTCTGGGTAGACTGGAGAAACAAATTCATAGACACTCATATGTGTATAAGAGAGAGTTTTCTATAAAGGGTAATGGTACATTAAGAAAGCATCCCAGCCCAGTCCAGGTCAAATCCATAAGTCCAATATTAGCCCATATGTCTGATACCAATGTATGAAGTCCTCTTCAGACTCATGAAACACATGCAATGATGCTGAATTCAGGACGATCACAGGCTAGTGGGTAGAAAGTCTTTGGATCCAGTGGTGTTGTAAGCATCTCAGTGCTGGCAGAGGTCTCCACGTGGCTTCTCCAGTTCCCAGGGCACAGGGTCTATCAGTGTAGTGCCATGTGTCTTGTCAGTAGAGCGTCTCCAAGGGAGTGAGCAGATAGTCTCTCCTGCCTCCAAGGAGGGAAAAACCAGATTTCCCAGAATCCTCAGCAGAAGGCCATGCCCACCCAGAGGACCCATTGGCTATGATCCCATTGACAGAATAGACTTCAACCCTTCACTCTTAATCCTTCAAGCTCCAAATTTATACCAGATAATGTAACTGCCACAGCACCATTATTCAAAGGCTTCAATTCTTCTTCAGTCTTCCAGAGGCAATGTCCAACTTTCATATGCACATGAGGTAATTGAAAATAGTATTGCATGGCCAAAGCACACCTTAAGGCTCAAAGCTACATCCTTGTCTTTCAACATTTTAAAGAAGCCTTGTCCAGTAGATTTACCCAATGCAATAACTTGTATGATCTCTTGACCACTGCCTTCAGGAGCATTGATTGTGGGTCCAAGTAGGACAAAATCCTTGACAACTTCAATATTTTCTCCATTTATGATGTTACTTAATGATCCATTTGTGAGGTTATTGGTTTTCTTTACATTGAGTCGTCATCCCAAATATGTGCTACAATCCTTGATTTTCATCTGAAAGTGCTTCATATCCTCCTCATTTTCAGCTAGCAAGGTGGTGTTATCTGCATATTGTTTAAAACCCTTCCTCTAATTTTGCTGCCTCATTCTTCTTGTTTATCTCATCCAGCTTTTGTGATTATCTGCTCAGCATATAGATTGAATAAGAGGATAAAACTCTGAAATACACCTTTCCTGATTTGAAACCAGGTAGTGTTCCCTTGTTCTGTTTGCATAATTGCCTCTTGATCCATGCACAATTTCCACATGAGCACAATGAAATATTTGGAACGCCTATTCTTCTCAAGGCTATCCATACTTTATTATGGTTCATACAGTCGAATGACTTGCCATAGTCAAAAAAACACAAGCAAACAACTTTCTGGTGTTCCCTGCTTTGAGCCAAGATATCCATATATCATCAATAATGATATCCTTATTCCAGGCTTCTTCTGAATCTGATCTGAACTCCTGTTAGCTCCCTGTCAATTTGCAGCTGCACCTTATGTTGGATAATCTTCAGCAAATTTTAATTGCATAGAATATTAATGATATTGCTCTATAATTTTAGCATTCTTTTGGGTCACCTTTCTTTGGAATGGGTATAAATATCTTCCAGTTCATTAACCAAATAACTGTATTCCAAATTTCCGGACACACATGAATACGGGCTTCCAGTGTTTCAACAGCATGTTTAAATATTTCAATTGGCTTTCCATCAATCACTGATGCCTTGTTTTGGGCTAATGCTTTCAGGGTTGCTTGAACTTCTTCCTCCTGTATTATTGGTTCTTGGTCATACGTCACCTCTTTAGAAGGTTGACTGTTGGCTAGTTCTTTTTGGCACAATAACTGTGTATTCTTTCCATCATATTTTGATATTTCCTGTATCATTCAATATTTTCCATAGAATATTTCAATTTTCTAACCCTAGGGTTGAGTTTTTTTTCTTTACTTCTTTCAGAGCAGGCTTTATCTTTCTTATTTTCCAACTCTAGATCTACCCACATTTTGTTGTAATATTTTACTCTATCTTCTCAAGCCATCCTTTGACATATGTATTCTGCTCTTGATGTCCATTTGGCTTAGCTGCTCCATAACTAAGAGTAGCAAGTTCAAGAGCCTCTTCTGACATCCACTTTGATGTTTAATTTGCTTTTTATGATCCTTCTCTTTATTCATAAATGATATTCTTGATGTTTTCTCCGTTCTTCAGGTCTGTCATTAGTGTTCAATGCAACAAACATGTTTTGAGACGTGCTCAAATTCTATGGAATGCACCCAAGGGTGTTTTTTGGTTCTTGTGGGCTTGTTTTGGTTTGCTTCATTTTCAATCTGAACTTACATATGAACAACTGATTGTTTGTTCCACAGTCTGTCTCTGGACTGCTTTTAGCTGTTAATACTAAGTCTCTCCTCCATCTCTTCTCACTGGTGTAGTTAACTTTGATTTCTCTGTATTCCATTTGGACAAATATAGTTCCATTTTGTGTTGTTGAAAAAGGTGTTTGCAGTGAAGTAGTCATTGGTCTTGTAAAAATTCTTACATGAGATTCCAGCTTTGTTTTTATCACCATGACCATATTTTTCATCTACTCCTCCTTTCTCTTTGTTTCTGATTTTTGCATTCCAATCTTCAATCAATGCACCTTGATTGCATGTTTGATCAGTTTCAGACTGAAGATTTTGGTAGAATTTGATGACTTTGTACTTTTATGTTAGAAAGAGTCTTAATTAATATTTTATTTGGAGGAATGGAATATCTAATCATTAATTAGAAATTTATGATTATTTTTGCTAGTACTAATATTATATAGTGTTACATATTAATCTGATAAAAATCTATTATTAGTTTTAACAGTTGGTGTGTAGCTAGGATTGTTATACTAACAGTCATGGTATTTCTGAATGATGGGAATTTAGTTTCATACTTTCCATTCTTAAAATAAGGCCTATTTTATTTCACATTTCAGAGGCACCATCTATTCATAATGCATAGTTATGCTCATTATGGCACCATTACAGCCTATAACTTTTTTCTTTGTTTCATTTTTTTAATTCCCCTTTGCTTTGATTGTGTCCTCCTGTATCATGCTGAATAAAAGCCATGAGACTAAATGCTGCCTCTTGGTTCTGACAATCAATAACTTGTTTTCAACAACAGCACCAGGAGCCAGATTTCACCATTATATATAAGGGCTTGCTGGATGTCTTGGATGAAAAATTTTCATTTGATTAAGAAAATTTCTACCTCTTCCTACTTTTCTAAAAGAGTTTTTGCATGAACAAGTGATAAATTATCTTGTGTTTTTTTGGTTTGTTTTTCATCACTGAAATAGTCACATCTTTTTTCTATTAATCTGTTTGAATACATCAGTACATTCTATTTGTCAGAGTTTTATTACAGCCATATTATTAAAGATTTCTAAATCTACATAAATTGAAATGCCCTTTAGGTTTCCTTCCTTGCAATATTTTGGGTCTATTTCTTGCATCAATGTGTGGTTGTTAGGTGCCGTTGCTGGTTCTGACTCATAATGACTCTGTACAACAGAGCAAAATACTGCCTGATCCTCACCCATCATCATTGTGCTTATGTTTGAGCCCATTATGTGAGCCACTGTGTCAATCCATCTTGCCAGGGACCTTCCTCATTTTCACTGCCCCTCTGCTTTACCAAGCATGATGTCCTTCTCCAAGGAGACTGGCCTGTGCTGGCACTATGTCCAAAGTACATGAGAAAAAATCTCATCATCCTTGCCTTTAAGGGGCATTCTGATTCTACTTCTTCCAAGACAGATTTGTTTGTTCTTTTGGCTGCCCATGGTACTTCCAATATTCTTTGCCAGCACCATAATTAAAATGCATGGATTCTTCTTATCTCCCTTATTCATTGACCAAATTTCAAAAGCATAAGAGGCAATTGAAAGCATCATGATTTGAGTCAGGCACACTCTAAATCCTCAAAGTAAACTCATTGTTTTCTAAAATTTAAAGAGGTCTTGTGTAGCAGGTTTACCTAATGCAATACATTATTTGATCTCATCTTGACTGCTCCTTCCAATATCATTGATTATGGATCCAAGCAAGAAGAAATCTTTGACTACTTCAAACTGTTTTCCATTTATCTTGATGTTACCTATTGGTCAAGTTGTAGGGAATTTGGTCTTTGTATTGAGTTGTAAATCATACTGAAGGCTATAATCATTGACTCATCCATTCTTATATCAATGCAGTTTTTTAAAAAATATGTAATCTGGGAATATTTCATCAATGCATAGTCTTTGAATATATCTATGAATTTCTGAGTTTCAGAGACTGTAACTGTTTACAGGAGTAGAAATCCGGATCTTTCTCTAAAGAAGCAGCTGGTGGTTTTGAGCTGTGGACCTGTGGATCGCACCCCAATAAGCTCTCAGTGTATTTTGTGAGTGAGAGTCAAAAGGTGCTTTTACAAAACATACCCACCAATGAAATAACACTGAAAAAATATTAAAATGTAATGCTATTATTCCTTTATATAGCCTCCATCTATGCCTGACATTTCTGATGGTAAAGTTTCCATATATCTAAACTTTTACTGATGGAGTTAGGTGATCTTTGATTTACACTATGTCAAAACAACATCTTTGGCCTATTCAAGAGATTCAAATTGAATTTCTTTTAAGTGTTCTTTGAGTGTGGGGGACACAAAGAAAGCTAAAGATGGAAAGATTAGGGGTGTAGGATAGATGGGGTAAAGTTTCCTCCAAAGAGTCTCTTAAGATAGTCTTTGCTACTTTTGAACAATGAGAATGTGTATTTCACAGGTGAAGAATCTGGGGTACTGGATGTTTATGTAAACTTTCCAAAACCAAACAGATGCAAGTTCAATTCACCAACTCCTGGTAGTCATGTTCCAAAATTCATATAAAATAAATAGAAAAGTGTGCAAGAAACTGTTTTGCTGTTGTTCATCGAAGGTTAAGAAAAGTTAGATTCTTCATGTTATTGTGCCAATCCTTATTAAAATGCTAATGATGACAATTTTCTTTTTAGACTTTATTATCATAAATGTACACATATACTACTCTTAGTGTTTTTATAAATTTATTTATGTATGACAATTAGTTTGCTTCTTTTAAGGTCATTTTCATGATTAATGATGTATGTCCCTTAGGAGCTTTATCTAGCAGAGGTCTCTTTGTGGTCAGCTCTCTTGGCTTATGCTTAGCTAAAAACGATTGCATTTTGTTCTGGTTTTGAAAGATAGGTTAGAGGCTAGAAAACTAGGCTTCGTGTTATATTTTTCCTTGACACTTTGAAAATATTAAAACTCTGATTCATGGCTGTTGAAAAGTCAGCTGTCATTTGAATTGTTCTTTTTAATATAATATGCCCGTTTTCTCTGTTCTGTGATATTCTCTTTCTAGTTTGGATTTCAAATTTTCATATCTGCATAGCTACATTCAGATTTGTTTTATGTAATTGTGCTTGGTATACATAGTGACCTTTACATTTGGTGTTTGTCTCTGTTGTAATATATTTCTGCAATTATCATTTTGAGAATTGCTTCTCTATTATTTTCTTTTTCTTCTGCTTTTCTGATTCTATACATGACAAAAACTTTCTGAAGCTAACATTTATGTCTCTGAAGCTCTTTTTCCAATTTTCATCTCATTATGTGCAGCCTATTTTCAGTATATTACTCTTTTCCCAAGGTGGCCTAAGTTGCTTTTTAGCACATTTATGACAATTGTAGTTTTCATTTTTTAATGAAGGTTTATTTCTTGAAAAGAAAAACCTCCTTGATTGTTTTAGATAGGTGTAAGTGTATTTCTGTTTGTTTTTAATTCTTATTTTGAAAAATCACTTTTTATAAAGTTTCTCATGGATTATGAGACAGCATCTAAAAACAACAACCTCTTCTGATCGTTTCAGTATGAGAACTGCTATGTTCTCATGATGTTCAATCTTGGTGTCTTATTCTACATGACTTGATGCTGTTTCTCTTTGGGATCCATGCAGCACGACATTTGGAAATCTCCAGGGCCTATCTTGTGATGCCCCTGGTAATACCTCTGTTTGATGCCAAAATATGCCTTGATCCTAATACCACTTTAATTTAATATCTCTATCTGAGGTTTCTCTGACTCCCCAGTTATAGTAAATTCTAACACCAAATCTGGGTGAGAGCAAAATAATGACAGCAAATGGTCAGTAATGTGTGTTATTACAAGTACATTCCTGCCTAGAATAACACTAGAGACATATTTCTCGACAAGTTCTATTTCTGATTTGTGGAATATGTTTTTCAAAGATTGCTCTTTCGCTGTGGAGGTATCCCCTCTATAATCTGAGATTATTTGAGTATTATCAGATTCAAGGACCTAATAGAACATTCTCAGGCTCAGATTCCCTAGATTGCAAACCTAGGTCTCTAATTCCCAAAACCTTTTAAGCCACCTACAAACTCTTATTTCCAGCTTTATCTGCCTGTCGATTTGATTTTTGTGTGTCTTTTATTGCTTATTTTGGTCTATACAAAATGCCAGTATAGATCAACAATAAAATAAAATTATCCAGAATCTACGTGTTATATAGCATGTAGAGTTTTTAGCATATCCATTTGGCTTTGTTTTGAGAAGTTGAAGTGCTCCCTTGAGCTAAAGTACTGTATTGTGTGTACATCTGTGTGTGTTTGTGTTTTCTCCATTTAAAAAATACTCTAACTGTTGAAATGCATTGCATCTGTCATTGTTGCTGCTGCTTTGTTTGTTGTTATTTTAAATGTTTCCAAGTCATTTTCTTTTCATAGACACTGTATGTGGAAAGGACATAATACAGCCCAGACATGTACGATAATTCAAATGCATCAAATCTTTTTGCTTTCTTCCTTACTCATTGTCTATTTTTCTCTTGTTTATAGGGCAATTGCAAATACTATGTGTTAGGTCAGGAGCACCTTAATCATCAAGTGACAATTAGGATTTTTGTTTTGTTTTTACAAAGTTCAAAGAGGCCTTTCCTAGTAGATCTGCCCAATACATATACATATTTATATATATACATATATACAAACATATATACATATTTTTTTTCACTGCCCTTAAGTAGATGCTAATGCATGGTGACCCTATCAGATAGGGTAGAAGTCTAGAGTCTGCCCCTGTAAGTCTAGAGTCTGCAACTATTAACAGTAGTAGACAGCCCTATCTTTCTCTCTTCTCAGAGCATGCACACAGTATTTTCTAATAGAATTCTTAAATGGTTAGGGGCTTTAAGAACAACTGATGTGCAAAACACCTGCATCCATTTAAAACGTACATTTTATTAGTGCTCCTCTCCAACTCTAGGCATGCACTGATCTTGTTCTTTTTGCTTTTCTTCTATCCCTATATATCAATGTGCATTTCCTAGAATTTTTAAAATGAGATCAACCTGTGTGGCTCCTTTTCCTTCCCCATTGTCTTCTTTCACACATCCTAAATATTTTGAGATTCATCAACACTTTAGCTTTTGCCCATAGTTGTTTTGTTTTGTTACCTAGCAATCTGCATTTGTAGGACGATACCACAGTTACATGAACCATTCACCTGCTGAGAGACATTGGGCTCTTCCTTGTTTTTGGCTTTTCTCAATAAGCTATTGTGAATATTCATATACATTATTTCTTTGGACATATGTTTTCATTCTTTTGACTAAATAATTGAGATTAGAAGGATGAGGTTATATGGCAGGTGTGCATCTGAATTTCTAGGACACTTCTAAACTTTTTCCTAAAATAACTTTATCATTTTGTTTAATCACCCCAAAGTGTGAGAGTTCCACTTTGTTCACATGCTGGGGAACCCTGAAGAGATGTGATTTCTAAATTGCAGACACAAGGCTAGATGTCTATCTCTTTGTAGATTTATTTTCATTTTCCTTATCACGAATAGTGCTGACCACTTGCATGTGTGCATTTTTCCTCTGCATGTTCTTTTCAGGGAATAATCTTTTGTGTTTTTATTATTGAGTTTGAGATTATTTCCATATTTTGGTACAAATAGTAAATCAGATTTTCCATCTAGAAAAGCTTTTTCTATTTTTCAAAAATGTTCTCATTCCTTTAAGAGTGTCATCCAAAGAGCAATACCTCTTATCTTAAAGAAGTTCAACTTCTTTCTGGGCTCTCTCTATACACATATATATATCTTTATCTTGCATAAAGTCACAGTGTTTCTTCCATGTGCTTTATAATGTTAGGCTTCACATGTAGATCCATAGTTAAGTTTGATAACTTTTGTACATACTGTATGGTACAGTGTATAAACTTCAAATTATTATTTTGTATATAAACATTCAATGATTCCAGCAACACAAGCTGAAAGAAAACATATTGACCTTTTTCATATTATACAAATGTTATAAGATAACTTTTAAAGACCCTTACTCTCCTTCTGTGAATTCATATCGCAGAAACAATGTCTTCTCCATTAAACAAAATATACAGATAACTAACCGTTTTCCAGAAGTTGTCGGCAATTCTGAATTTGCGAAGCATTCTTTTGTATTTATTGTTGTATACGAGTATTGAATCATAAATTCAAAACATCAATTTCACACCTTTTTAAAAATAGAACATCTTCATAATTATATTTCTATTTAAAATTGATATTAACTATGCAAAGCATGCATTTTATTCTTAATTATTTATTCTACAATATTTGAGAGATTAAGCCTTTACCCAATATTTTAAATGATTATTTTCCTCATTTATTGAGACCTTATGATATTGTAGGGTAAGCTTTGGACTGATGTCTGAAAGATGGGTGGTTCAAGCCCACCAGCCACTCCACAGGCAAAAGATGAGACTATCTGTTCCATAAGTATTTAATACCCTGGAAACACTAGATGTGCTAGGAATATTATGATTCGGCAGTGGATTTTGGTTACTCTTTGCCTAATCCTAGGGTTTCAATCTATATTTCATTTATATTAGAAACATAGCGTGTCTCAGAGATGATAAACAACTTCAGAAAATTATTTTTTTAAATAAACAAGAAAATCCTCACTGACATCAGGTCACTTGTGACTCACAATGTTTGTTTGGCCCGGTCGCTCATTTGACTAGAGAAACAAACCCAGTGACACTCCGTTATGTGTATGAAAGTGTTTCATAAGTGCCATTGGAGGGATGAGGGAGACTGATGAGGAAATCAAGCCAGGAGAGAGGAAAGGAAGAAAACACATCTGAGGGAACACAAATGGATGATTGTTGGCAGGGAAAGCAGGAGGACGAACCTCCATTCAGAATTACTGAAAATGCTTTTGGGCAGCATAGTGGGGGGAGTGTCCTTGGTGGGATGCACAGAATGGGCCATCCTGGGGACAAAGTCCGTGCTGTGGAATGCTGGGCATTGAATTCTGCATCTTCAAAAGAATGGCGTATTCCAGAGGTTGCAGCAGTAAGATCCGAAGCAGAAGATCCACTGGGCAAAGTGGACTCTACCTCAGACACACTTGTGAACTGCGGGTTTCAGCTTGAAAATGTATGGTGTCTGAGGAAGCAGAAGACAGCTCTACCAAAATTGGTGAACTGTTGGTAGGCAGCCAAATATGGTCTTTCTATGCCAATGCCCTGTATTATTCCAGCCAACCTGAGACTGATATTTTCAGTGGATATTATGGTGAATTTTCCCTGACAATGAACCCTCCTTGTTTGTGTAAATAGCATCCAGCAATGAAAGGGTTGAATCTGCACAAGTGAACACTTCAGGTACTGTGATATGTAGTTAGCCTACACCGGCTCCAAATCCCTCTCTCAACAGGGCTTTCAAAAATTAGTACCAGGGGCTTATCAAAGACAATATTTACGGAATGTTATATCTCATGGGATGATCAATAAAGCTCCCTACCATAAATTAAGAAGGTTTTGAAAGGGAACCAAAGCCAGATGAGAAAAAAACAAAACAAAACATATATCCAGGAATGGGTGGGCTTCCACTAAATCCTAGCTCTGGTTTCAGAACAATTCCTTCTTACATCATGGCCCTGCTGAATACTCACCCTCAGGAAAGGAACACAGAAGATAATGGGTACTGTAGCGAAGTGTGGGGGAAAAAAATTAGATAGTGCATAGCTCTCAGATAAAATAGCATCTGGGATCTTAAAGGCTTATTTACAAACAAGCAGCCATGTAAGTGAGATGCCAACTAAGTCCACATGGAAGAAGCACACCAACAAAGGGCACCAAAGATTGTCAACCATATCATCCGAGTTGAGGGAGGGAATAGCATCAGAACCTGAATTGTGAGACTCCTCTTGCAGAAGGCTGTGCATGGCAGTGGTAGCCCAGGATATATTTGTGGGATCGACAGAGGAAATAAGCCTCTGGTGATTTCCCTCTATCAATAATACACGGATGGGAGGAAAGTTACCAAATAGAGTGTATTGGAGAGATGATTTTAGAAGACCAAAATTATAAATCTGACTTGAATGCTTAAATCCTTGTCAGGTGATTCCCACCTCTGAAGCAAGTTAGGCCTGATCTGGTTTTTAACACTTCATATATATATGTTGTTCATATTGGGGATTATCTCAGGTGTCATTGGGGGGTCACCCTCTTGAATTGTTGTTATGTTTTTCTGTGTTTCAGTGTATGACACTCAGGATTGATGGACATGCAGGGACAGCAAGTAGAATACAAGTTTCAGAGAGGTACAATAGTCATGTGGGGAGGGGTGGGTAAAGGGAGCTGATGTCAAGGAGTTCAAGAAGCAACAGAATGTTTTGAAATTGATTTTGGTAGCAATTGTACAGTATTTCTTGATGTGATTGAACTATTGAAGGATATATCTGTATAAACTCCCAATAAAATGGTTATTAAGAAAAGAGTTGTATATCAAGAAGTTATTATATATGAAGAACACATTCCAGATCAGTCCAACTCAAGTCCATAATCTGAACCTAGTCCATTAGTCCTTCTTCCAACTCAAGTAGCCACCTGCAATGATGCAGAATGCCAGGAGATCACAGACCTGGGTCGGGTTGGGTGGATCCTAGGGTGGTGGAAATACGGGCACCAACAGCTCAGAGTTGATGGCAGACTCCCAGCAAGCAGGAAGCCAAAGGGGCAGAGGGAGAGGGAGGCACCCAGAGTGCTCTCTAGAACAAGGCCTACACACAAGGGAGCATCATTACTCTGTGTTCTGATTGATAGGCTAGATTCCATTCCTTTATGTCCATAGCTCTTCAAGTTGTCATCGTATCATCGTTTTTTCCACACAACCCTTTAGGCCAAATTAGGACTGCCCTGTGCTTTGCTGAGGCTGTACCTCTTTACGGGAGCTGAAAGGAAAGCCTCCTCTTAGTCCCCAGAGCGGCTAGTTTGCACTAGTGGTTTGCAGTCTCATGTGTAAACCACAGTGAAACCAGGAATCCCTGCACAGAATTATACAGTCCATTAATTACAAAATAAAGATAATCAGCCAGATACCTTACTTCTGGAATAAGTTTCTCTTTTCTATACTAGTTTGCAATCTAATAAGCACATTAGTTTGATTATTGTGAATTTATGTAATAAAAAAAACTGAAGAAACTAAGGCTTTCTGAATTTTTAAATAAAAATGAAATTCATTATAAAATGTGATTACATGTGTTAACATTATGAACTTTATTTCGTTTTAAATTTCTCTTTATCCATTATGTGCTAATTAAATTGGAAAATTAATAATTAAGCATTAGGTGTGTATTTCATTTCAAATATCAGTTTATATTAAGAATGTTATTCTGTCTATTTTTTTTAGAAATCAGTATTAAAATTTGTGTTTATTTGTAGATTCTATATATTTATTAGAACTATATAAACTACTCAGCAACACTAGATTTTCTTAGGCTTTGATCATTTTCAAAATGGTTTCAATTACTATGACAGACATCACTCACTCACAAAATACTAATGAGTGCCTACTATGTACAAAACTATTTATAAGGCACAACACAAATAGTAATATAAAGTCTCTCTCCTAAGTGAACTTACTGTTGAAAACTGGGGAGAAATTCACAAATTGCTAGCGTGTAAGTCAAATAGCCATTGGTTTTGGTAAAAGCAACGGAGTGAACATATCATGGAGATTTTAAAAGAGGAAATTAGTGGAGATTTTTATAACATGAAAAATGTATCTCTATCTACTGTCATTCTCAATACATAATCTATAACCCATGAATGATTATCAAAGTTTCTGTAACATGATCAAACTACTAACAGAACCAACCAACCTATGACAAAGAGGGGAAATAACTATTGCTGAAAAACTATTGCTACAGATACCCTGTGAGTACAACATTTGGATTTCAACCACAAAGCCTCCTTTTTAAAATTTGTTCAATGGTCCCACTTTCAGGGATATTATCATTAAGTCACTTCTTAAATTTATAAATGCAGACTTTTTCTTGAATTTATTTTGTTCTCTTTGTTATAAAGAAATCTTTCTAAAAAACAAAAATGGAACTTAACAGCAATAAATAACAATAGTATTATAGTGAATTTTTTCTCACAAATATATCTGATGCCATTTTTTAGCTTGTCATGTGGATAAAGGTTGAGAAGAGCAATTCTAATTTGTTTTCTGGCTTAATGCATATTAAAGATAAACTCCCAGGAATCTAGAAAGGTTTATTTGCAACTTCCCAGAATTTTGGATATGTTGTAATTCACAGATTTCTTTTAAATTAAATTTAAAGGGGGAGGGGTGCTTACTGAAACACAAGTAGGAATGAGGTTTATATGTGAATAACTTTGTATGCAATCTAATTAGTGAAAACTAAGTCATTTACAAAACTTCAACAATTTACTATTATGTTGTGCTTTCACAGCAGTTAGGACACACCATTTCAGATTCACTGCTGAGAGACAGAGGAAGGATGCCAGGAGAAATATGGAGATTTCAGCCCAGACTGAGTTGACTGGAGTCCAAAGTCTGGTCTTCCAAACTGCAAGTCCACAAATGAGCTTCTAATTAGTTTCCAGGGGGACCAAAGGGAAAAAATTCATATTTTCCTTGTAAAAGATTGACATTTAAATAAAGCCCAAAGTCAAATGCAGTTCTTGATAGAGGATTCATTAAGTGATCAGAATTTTCTAAACTTTTCTTCGGGGCACAATCTTCCTTTATTCTAAGGCCAGTGGTAAACAGCAATATAAATCTGAGGTTCCTTGGTGAGCATTGAAAAGAGGAAAGGAAGAAAAATCACAAGGAAATGGAAGGAAGGCAAATCACAAAAAATATTTTAAAAATCAGTTTAAACAAACTTTCTAATTATCCAGCAATTCTTTAGTAATTTTGATTAAATATGTCCCAATCAATAAAATGAACAGCCTTCCCTTTCTGAAGTCAGTCTTTCTCTGTTAACAGACCCCACCCAGGAGGAAACAAAGGGTGGGACTTGGCTCCCTCCCTTGAGTAAGGGCAAAGTTTGTTTATGTGGCTACAGTCAGGGTTTTTCCTTGTTTCTATCTTTTTACTATTATATAAAAATTGTTTTCACACCAAAGCACTTTAAAGACTATGATGAGGTCAATGTCTGCTGGGGCTGGGGAGGGAGACAGGGAAGGGACAAGAAACTAGGGAGGAATGGTGGGAAAAGAAGAAACAATAATAAATATGTATAAGAGGGTGTTCCATAGGACAGTGTTACCGATGTGATTTGAAGAGATGGATTGTGCAGCTACGTGATGTCTGTGTGTGAGCGTGTATTATATTCCACAAAGAAAAATGAAAAAATAAAACCTAAAAAAATTAAAACCAAACAATTACTAAATAAAGTGAACTTAAAAAAAATAACATAGAGAAGGATCACAACCCTTCCAGATTCCTTAACAATCAAAGCTAAATGTCGGTCTGAGTGGCAATTACAGGCGGAAAGAAGAACGGAAATAGATCTGGATTACTTTATGACATACCAGGTCGTCAAAAAGGGGACCACTAGGTGCTTCGTGTAGAAGCAGATCTCAGTGAGTGCGTGGAGGACGGAGACACACTGCATGGATGGGGGAGGCAAGTCTGGGTAGGCAGGGATGTTCTGAACTCTGAGTGAAGGAATTTTTTAGGAAGTTTCTAAGCTGGGAGGAAAAGGGTTATTTTCTACAGTAAGTACTTTAGCAAGTAAATAAATAAATACATGCATAATTAATAAAGATCATCATAGCCTCAAAGACCAGTGAAAGCCATTTGTATGCTTTCTAAAAATACAAAAATGTAGTACACAATAAAAGAGAGCTTTGTAACCTGCCTTTACTTAACCTGCTAATAAATGCCACATACTTATTCAATATTTTATATGACGAGCTACAGAAAGATCTGTCTATGGGGTTTTGTAACCCTAGAATAAGCTGTGGAATCCTTCTCTATAACTAATTCCTTTGGAGGTTGGAATTTAAGGGTCTGAGGGAAAACTCCCCCCCCCCCTTCCTCTTCTTCTCCTTATCCTCCTCGTTTTCCGTTTCCTTCTGTCTTTTAAACTATACATCAGCATAGAAATAGGCCAGAGTGATCTTTAGAGGGAAAGATGGCAGATGGCAAGACATCATCTTACGTCCTTTGGACATGTTGTCAGTAGAGACCAATCCCCTGGTAGGACATAATGCTTGGTGAAGTAGAGGGACAATGAAAAAGAGGAGGACCTTAAGCAAGATGTATTGACACAGTGACTGCATCAATGGGCTTAACTGTCAGAAAAATTGTGAGGATGGCTCAGGACTGGGCAGTGTTTCGTTGTGTTGTGAATAAGGTTGCTATGGGTTAGAACTGAGGTCAAGACTTAACTCCATCTTAATCAAGTCCATTAATATAGGAGAGAACTCCTTCCAGTGGCATAGATTCCAGAAGTAAAATACACACATAAGGATGTATGGCCATATTAACTGACTACATCTCAAGGATACCTTTGTCATGTATATGGAGCAAAACTTTGAGAACATTCACTTGCTGATGAGCCATGATACAAAATGGGAAGAAAGAGTTGAATTCAGCCATTAATAATTAATAATGGAATGTACCATGTAGGAAGATTAGAAGGAGTCAAAAATGAAATGGAGCACATAAAGACCTATTTCCTAGGCATTTGTGAGCTGAAATTGTGACATTAGCCATTTTGAATTGAACAGCCCTATGGTTACTATGCTGGGAATGAGAAATTCCCGAGCAGTGGTGACATCCAGCATCAAAAGGAACATTTTAAGATATATCTTTAAGTACTGTGCTGTTGGTATTAAATAATATCCTTGTAGCTCTAAGGAAGATGATTTAAAACAACTATTATGTAAATTTACACACTC
This sequence comes from Echinops telfairi, assembly GCF_000313985.2. Taxonomy (NCBI): domain Eukaryota; kingdom Metazoa; phylum Chordata; class Mammalia; order Afrosoricida; family Tenrecidae; genus Echinops; species Echinops telfairi. Next base: position 29,502,360 of record NW_022107431.1, on the reverse strand, counting down.
ACACTAAAGTGAGTGGTGAAGAAATTGAAATTTCCTACCAACTTCTACAGTCTGAAATTGATTGAACATGTAAGCAGAATGCATTAATGTCCACCAATTATTATAATATGAAATTTAGAAACAAAGAGAATCAGTAATTGAAAGTATGTCTTTGGTGATAGACATGAAGGCATTTGTCACATGTTAGAATGTTTGGAGACCAGTGTGTAATGCCAGGTTAACTAGAGAAACAGACCCAGCATCACACATGTATGTGTATAAGAATGAGCTTTATATCAAAGAGAAACTATATAATGAGAAAGCATCTTAGCTCAGTCCAGATACCAAGTCAATAAAGTCCAATATTAGCCCATATGTCTGATACTAGTCTATAAATTTCTCTTCAGACTCACACAACACATGCAATGATGCTGAATGCGGGAATATCATGGGCTCATGGGTGAAAAAATTTTGTGGCTTCAATGCCAGTAGAAGCATCTCAGTGGGTTTTCCCGTGGCTCCTCCAGCTCTCTGGGTGTTTCAACAGCAGAAAAAGTAAAACAAAGAGGGTCTGGCCCTTCTCCAGGGAAGAAGAGGAAGTTCCCAGAATCTTCCCAGAGAAGGCCACACCCACAAGGAAACACGTGACCTGGCTGACAGCCTCAATTCCACCCCTACATTCTATTTATCAAGTTGGCATGAAATTATGTAACTACTACAACCAGTGTCTCAAACATTGGAAATACCTTTTTAAGCAGCATAAATGTGGAACCTTACACATACCAAGTGAGACTCAGTTGTTTAAATTCATCAAGAGGGGTATTTCATGGTTTAAAATTTGGAGAGGTATGTTTTCATATTGTATCATTTCACCATACTTATTAAATCTGTGTGCTGAGAAAATAATCTGAGAAACTTGGATATATGAGAAGCATGAAGCGTCAGGACTGGGGAATGGATGATTGACAATCTGTATATGCAGCTGACATGATTATTTTGTGAAAATCTAGAGAACTTGAAGCACTTACTGCTGAAGACCAAAGACTAGAGGCTTCGGGATGGATTACATCTCAATGTACAGAATTCAAAACTTCTCATAACTGGACCAATAACCAACATAATTAACAGAGAAAAACTGGAATTGTCAAGGTTTTTATTTTATTTGGGTCTATAATCAACACTCAATGAAGCAACAGTCAAGAAATCAATGTGTTAAGAAAAAATATGCCACCTTAAGAGCTAAGATACTCTGACCAAGTCATTGCATTTCCCATGGGCTTAGATGCATTGGCAAGCTGGAAAATCGATTGGGGAAATCTTAGAAGAATGGCCACATGAGTATTGTGGAGCTGGCAAACATATTAAAAGTACCATGGACCGCCAGAGGAGGAAGTCTTGGAGGAAGTACAGCCAGCATTTTCCTTCGAAACTAGAATGGCCAAGCTTCCTCTCAGACTCCTTGGTCGTGCTAGCAGAAGAGATCCGTGTCTGGAAAAGGAGAGCTTGCTTGGTGAGGTACGATGTTGACGGAAAAGGGAAAGGCCCTCCAGCAGCTGGATGGACACAGGGACTGCAACTCTGGGTTGAAGCAAAAGACTCGTGGCAATAGCACGGTCAGTCCGCTGTTTGACTCTGTTGCACATGGAGTGGCTGTGAGTCAGAACCAACGGGACAGCACTTCACAATTGAGTCCTCGAGCAGTTGCTCAAAGTAGAAGGTCATCTAGCTTGAGGACTTAACCCAGTAACTATTTTCAAACGTAACTGTTGTTTGTTGTTAACTGCTGTCAACTTAGTTCTGACTCAGAGTGACCTTATGCTAATAGAAGGAAACACGTCCAGATCCTGCCTCTGCACCATAGATGGAAACGATGCCTCAAATTGCTGTTATGTTTGAGCCCGATGATGTGGACTCTGTATCAATCCATCTCATCAAGGATCGCCCTCTTTTTGATTACCCTTCCACTTTACAAAGCATGTTGCCCTTTACAAGGACTGGTCTCATCTAATAACATATCCAAAGTATGTGAGAGGAAGTATCGCCATCTTCACTTCTAAGGAACATTCTGGTTAGACTTCTTCTAAGACAGATTCTGTTTGTTCTACACTTCTAATAATTAAAGATAATTTTCCAGAAAGAAGAATTTCCAAATTTCACAATATCTATCTAAATATCTATCTATCTCAGTATATAATATCTATCTATCATTTATCTAAAGCCTTAAAGAATACATATACAGCTGGTTATCACTTAATGAAATTTTTATATTTATGAAAAAAATGCTTCCTTTATAACTACTTGAGCAAAAGGTCAGTCAGAAACCAGAAACAAATGTCCTTTTTCTCTAAATTACTTAATCATATAGTTAATACTTTATGAAAGGTTTAACAGTACGTCTGTCCCTGTTGTCATGGTCTCCCTTATCCAGATGACAAATCCCTGTCATAGTCCTGCACTTACTTCATTCAAGATTTAACCAATGTTCTCATAAAGAAGAAGGAGTTGGAGGAGGGGGTGTAGGAGGAGGAAGAGGAAGGGAGGAAGGAAGGAAGAGAAGAAGGAAGGGAAGGGGAGAGGGAGGGAAATATGGAGAGGGAGAAGGAGAAAGAGAGAGAGAAGAAGGAGATTCATGGGTCCAAGTCTATGGTCCATAGTCACACTTCATATCTTACACTAAACTCACTCCTGGTTTAGAATAATCAACCACTCAAGATCTGAAAGGCAGCAATTACCCAAGGACAAATTTCAGAGGGTTAGGGAAGAAGGAAGAATGAGAATGAGAGCCACAGAGAAGAAGAACGAATGAATCATGGTACATTGGTGGGTTTGCAATGTAGAAATTGAGCAAAACATGTATGAATATAAAACTGATAATCTGCTTTGTAAATGTTACCTAATTCACAACAAAAAGTTAAAATAATGTTTTTTAAAGATCAAAGTAGACGTAGAGATTTGAAGGAAAAGGGGATGATAAGTGCAATATGAAGATTATCTATACACTGAAGAACCAAGATTGACAGAGAAAAGCTTTACGGAAAGAACCAACACTGCCAGCACCCGAAACTGTGAAAAAGAAATCTCTAAAGTTTCACCC
>NW_022107431.1:29490446-29499187 GCF_000313985.2 Echinops telfairi | reverse complement strand
CCCGCCAAAAGTAAGTCATGGAAAGACAACATGAGCAAGCAAAATATCCTAAAATCCCAATAATTAGTTTGTTAGTATGCATTTTTCTTTTATAATTTGATAGCATATATTTCTTAAAAAGATATTAGTTCAATGTATTCAGACACTTTAAAGACAATCCATTTTCCATATGATGGAAAGTAAAATATTATGCACAATAGAAAGCAAATATGTTGTAAAACACTGGACAATTTAAAATTTTGCTGATTCTTATAAGGAAGAATAATTACCAACATTGATTATTTGTTTACATTGCTTAGTTACAAAATAACATCCAATTGAGCTCATACCTCAACCCTGGAAAACGATGAAATGTAAAGCAACAATGAGAACAAAGGAAGGCGGTATCCTAGAGAAAAGGAAGTAAAAGAATTTTGCTTAAGGCTGTCGTTTAATATCTGCCACACCAATATTTCTGAAATTCTATAATAACCAAGGTAGATAATTCATATGTTGTTAACTATAACTCTTTAAAAAAATTCATATCTATTGTTTTACTCAATTAAAAATAAAACCACCCTGGCTGTCAAACCAAAAAAAACCACCTAATTTCATATAGTTCAACAGAAACATAACCTTAAGTGACTTTTTTTTCCTACATGTATCTCTTCAAACACAAGAAGTATTTCATTTCTCTTGAAACTTTCTCTCATAGTTTTAGTTTGACACTCCTGAACCTTTTGATTCCTATAAGCGACACTAATTTTACCTCCAAAGGCAGATCAAACAAGTCACCATATTTCAATTTACTCCTTTTCTCTCACTGACAGAGGCTTTGAAATAAAGATTTTTGGATCATGCTGACAATTTTGATTATATCCAAGTTTCAAGATGGGATCATATTTTCTGCAGGAGAATTCAAAAGGCATCAGGAAGTCAAGACCAAACTTCCTTTCCCTTCACTTCATTGTCTTTCATAGATCACCCACGTGTGAAAGCTTTCAACTTCACCACAAGCCAATGGTATTCTATGAAAAATAAAAAGAAACATAATCAAAGAAAGGGCCATCTTGCTGAACATGGAAACATAAGGCAAAAAGTAGACACTTCATTCATGGTAATTCTATAAGGAAAAGGAGAAAAGATACTAACCAAAGAATACCAACTCATTTAAGAATTCCAATTGTGCATAGTTTCATCTGTATTTCACTTGGGTCTCCTTGTGACAAAGTACCAACAAACAAGATCATCTGCTCAGCAAGTCACTAATTCAAACTCTCCTGAAATTCCTTACACCCCAGTATCCTCCCAAATGCTTCTCGTATGTGTTTTATCATGTGGAACTATATTTATTCTCTATATTTCTCTAATGTAGTGGGAAGAGAATATACCTTTAAAATATGGAATTATGAATAACACAAATTACTATTTTCAGTATAATTGGAATACCAATACTTATGAAGCACTGGAAGTATTCATTCATTCATTCAAGCCCAAAAATTCAGAAGACAGTTATTTGAACAACTGATTGGAAAAGATCTACATTTGTAGCCATTCCAAGAAAAGGTGATCCAATAAAATTCACAAATGATAGAAAAAGACTGATACCACATGCAAGTAAGATTTTGCTGAAGATCAACCAACATCGTTTGCAGCAGCACGTTGACAAGGAGCTGCCAGAAGTTGAGGCTGGATTCAGAACACATGGAAAAGGGGTAATCATTGATGATGTTGGCTGGATGTAGAGAACACTGGAAATATATTTACTTGTATTTCATTGACTGTGCAAAGGCATTTGACTATGAGAATCACAACAAAATATGCATACCCTTGATAAGAATAGGAATTTGAAATACTTCGAACTATGGAGAACCTGTGCATGGATCAAGAGGCAGTTGTGTGAACAGAAAAAGGGAATGTGGCATGAAGGCATATATCAAAGTTTTATCTTCTCACCAATTCTTGCCTCTAATGAGCATCTCTGATAGATTTCTATATCAGAAAATATCTCCAAGCCATCTTTCAATATCAATTTCCACTCTATATCCAACTTATGTTTCTGCTCCGTCCAGCTTCACTTGCAGCAGCCACTGTCCAGGAACGTTTCAAGAAGATTATCACCACCCCTACCCGCAGGACCGCCATGGAACTAGAACATCTGATGTCAGAATCTCTCTTTGTATTCTCTCAAAACTAACTCCAGTCAGGTGTCAAAGAAGTACTGGATCTCCAGTTACACTGCTCTAGAGTTTAGAAGACTTAATGAGATGATACATTTATCGTTACCAGAGCACATAATACATTGCCTCATTTAATTATATAACAGACTTGTTTTGCCAAAGACAGGTTGAGGAAATATTGAAATCAAGTGAATTTCCAAAATTAAAAAAATAATAATAATAACAAAGAACTCAGGCGAGGTTTTATGTTTAGAGTTAGGGCGTGCATGTGTGTCTATGTGTGTGTGAAAGAGATAGATAGATGTCGTTTTTGAAATTCTAACTGGATAATTATTGGTAGACAATAATATTTTACATTCCAAAGGAGATATTGGGCTACAATCCACAGTCAGCAAAACCAGCAGCAGCTCTGTGGGAGACGGAGCAGGCTTTCTACTCTCATAAATAGTTACAACCTAAATAACCCAGTGGGGTCACTATGAGTCGATATTGGCTCAATGGCAGTGAGTTTACTTTGGTTTTGGTTAAGGATGGTATTAGCTAGAATTCATAATTATGGTCTAGAATGAATTGAATGCATCAATTTATGGAAATTCAGTGAAGAATTAAGTAAAGAAAGAAAAACCCTTGGTGTCAATGATCTCAACCTGTTTCATCAATAAAGATTTCCTTTCTATAGGGGCAAAAAAAATGATATTTTGAACCAACGAATCAGTTCTAATTCAAAGTGACCCCATGTATAATAGAATGAAACACTGTCTGGTCTTGTAACATCCTCATGATCATTTCAATACTTGTATAGAGTATTGTAGCTGATCAGCTAATGGAAGGCATTCGTTTTCATTGACTGCTTTACCAAACATGATGTTCTGTTCTCCTTCAGGCATGGATCCCTCCTGATTGCATGTTGAGAAAATGACATGGGAGCCAAATCTTGCCCCTGCGCGCTACATAAAGGAAGAGAAGACTTCACCTATACTCTAGCCAAGACCAATTGTGACCACAGAGACATGCTTTTACCCTGCCTCCTCCTTTATTCAGACACAAAACATTCTTCCTACAACAACCTCTTTTGCTGCTGAGTTTTATAATCCATTTGAAAATTCATGGCCACACAGACCTCACAGGCAATATTAATGATTATGAGAATTTAATAGGGAAGATAACAGGTTACAAGATGTGAAGGATACAGATCATTTGTCTGTAAACTGTCTTCTCAGGCATGCTAGCAGTCATGACTCTCTGTGACCCTCAGCTTCTTAGACACATGGTCTCTTGACCTTTGTCTTGGAAAATATGTAAAATTTAGGAGAACCCCCTTTAAGACCAAATATTGAAAAAACAAGCAGAAATTTTAAAAAAAACAAAACAGAGAAATCTTATTGTTGAAAACTCCCTTTGACTAACTTGCAAATTAGAGTGAAAAGAATTTCAGATTGTAAGTATTATAAGTAATGACTGCATATGGCACTATTTATGATACTATTTGACTATTTATATCAATGATGTAAGATCATGGTAAATTTAAAAAGCAAGGGAAGTAAATTTTCCTGAAATATATCAAAGATAGAGAATAAAAGAGGGAGAAAAACCGACTTTGTTTATTCTAAATACCCATGTAGTCCATTTTCTCTGAACAAAGAGCATTGCTTGCACAAAAACAATTTCTTTGGTGGCTTGCTGTACAGTCCAACATTCCATCGTTACAAAGGTATGCCTCTGAGCTTAAAGTCTCAAAAATATTTTATTATCCAAATTATAATATCCATAAACTAACCAATATTTTTCTCTACCTGACCATTTGATTTGATCACTAAAATCAGATTATTTAGTGACAATGCAGTCAAGTGACAATGGAGATAAAATTTGAACTAGGAAGTTGTCCTTAGAAGCCAGTAGAAAGGTAATTTGTGGTGTACTTTAACTACTGCCTCAGGCCTGTCATCTGATTTCAGTTCATGTCCTAATCCATACTGGTACAACATGCCAGTAGGTTTTACACTGCTAACCACATGTTTGACAACTGAAACCCACCAGCTGCTGTTTGGGGGCAAGACTATCTGTTCCTGTAAAGATTTACTGCCTTTGAACCCTGCATTGAGTCGCTTTACGTCTCCATAGGTGAGATGACTGTGGTTTTGGTTGGCATGAAGCAGTCTCATGTGATAGGCTCACGACCAAAAGGAGGCATGGCACATAGAATGGCACAGAGGAGGCTCCCAGGATTTGGAATCAAAATGTTTACAATGTGAATCTTAAGGAGTTTCACTTGCTCAGGTAAAGAAAAGTAAAAGATAATAGCACCTCATCTCAGCAAATCTATCTTCTTATTAGAAAATGAATAATACGCCTGGAGAGTAATATGGTAACTTTACACATGAATTTGCTAATTATATCAGGGTCTCTGGATAATGATCCTTTATAGGAACTGAAAAGCATGTTTTATTTACCTCCAATTAGAACATGTCAAAAGAAGAGAAGGAAGCAAAACATACCCAATGTGAATATAATTGAATTAGCTGTCATTAAATGAAATTATTTAATATGATCTATAAAACTATCTGTGTACATACATGAGGGTTTTTTATATACATAATAGGGTTTCATAAAGTCAATTGAAAGAAATCAAATTAAAAACAATATAATTTTTCTATGACATGTTTGAAGCCTCCTCATAGATTTAGATACATAGATTATAGATGATGGCAGATGTAAATATAGACTGATAAAGGAGTCCCTGAATTGCATAAATGGTTAAGTGTTTGACTATTAATAAAAAAGTCAATGATTAAACTCATCCAAGATGCAACTAGAAATAAAGATTTGGTGATCTGCTTCCAAAAGTTGAAAATACTGAAATCGTAATTGAGCACGATTTTATTCTGCAGCACATGGGATAAACATGAGGAGGAATCAATTATACAACAACTTTTTTTTTAGTCTTCTTTCATTTTTGCTCTTTAGTTTTTCCTCTCCAAGCCAACTTTATTAACCAGCTTTATTAAAGATACTTTCCATAAGCAATCATAGTATTCAGGTTGGACATGAGTAGACAATCTTTAACAGTATACAACTTTCAAACTCCTTTTTCAATGGACTACCAATATCATTAAGCTGCTCAAAACCCGAATAAAGTCTTCCTCAGATGTTCTGATCATGGAAAGTTTAGAGTGAGGGTTGACATTTCACTTTCAGCACGTGAAACAAATTTCCAATGGCTGACCCTGACTTTCTGACACCTACATGAAGATCCATGAGCTTAAAAAGCAAAACAAACAAGCAAAAACACAATACAAAGGAAGCGCTGCTCTGTTGAGGGCTACCATTAGGAAGGCAGCTCTAGCAAGGCCAGATGGCCTGAAATAATAATAACTCATGTTCTGTGGTCAGATCCCAACAGGTCTCGGGATTTATGGGACTTAAGTGTGTGCTGAGGGCAGAGTGAGAAGAGGGTTTGCAGTTGTAAAAACAAATATTATTTTTCCATATCACAAGGTGTTCAGGCCACAGTGGCTAATACGTGGCAGCATCAGGAGATCTTTCCCTGATCTCTCAAAACCAGAAAGATGTTTTATCCACACCAACCCAGTTTTGGGGACTTTCCAATAATGGCATTTGCCTCTTCTCCCCAAAACAACAAGGAAGTGTTTTGTATGCTAACATCAGAGCTTTCAAAAACTACAACCAAATTTTGCATTTTTATAAAACTTGATAAAAATAGAAATTTAAACTGTAAAGACATCTGAAGTACACAGTTACCCAAAACGCACACAATTCACTTGATGCCTCCAAAAGCCTCAGCTTTCTGGGTCAGGTCTGCTTTGGCAGTCCCATTTTCCAAAAGGGGTTTTGCCATCCTTGCCAGCAGCAGCTTTCTCATTTTCCCCTTTGGGCACCGTTTCTCCTTTCTTTGCAGGGAATTTTTGAGCCTTAGGTTCTGGCTTTGGAGGAGCAGAGTTAGCAGGTAACCTTGCACATCTTCTCTGAGGTCCATCTGGTTTCTCTCCGTCCTCTTCAGCCTTCCTCCTGGGCATGGGATGAGGGCAGCAGAGGGCAGGTACTAGATGCACTGGCACAGCAGCGGAAGATGATCTTTCTCATTCCTTCTTCATGCTGCTCCCATTTTGACTTTTTAATGTAGTTATAGATTTAGATATATAGATGTAGCTAACAGTTAAAATTGGTTATAGAAAAGGCAGTAGAGGGAGACATGGTAAAAGGTAGTATAAGAGAGAGAGGGAGGTATAGGGCTAGAAAAATGAGGAGGGAGGAGAGAGAGACAGGCAGACAGACAGAAAGTACTTGTTAAGAGAAATACCAAATGAGGCCCAGCCTTATATGCTACCGCTGTCATAAATAGTTCCAGCTTTCTCCTGATTCAAATATTTACCTTCTACTACGTTCATTTAGAACCAATTCTATCTATAATGACAGTCTGAAGGAACTGCGTTCTAGATTTCTTTTGTTTACATAAACTTTGTCATAAGCCTGGATGCGCTTTCTACTCCCTTAATGAGTGACAGTCTCAGAAATCCACCAGGGCAGTTCTCCCTTGTCCTGTAGGGTCCCTATGAGTCAGGATCAACTCTATGGCAGTGAGTTTAGAGTTTTAAAGGCTGGGAAATTCAATATTCCCTTTTTCCACTTTCATAATATCATTTAAATATGTCCTTGACAGCGTAAACTAGCAAACAAACGGTATCCACTATGTTGTTTTCAACCTTCTTCTATCAGAACTTGAGTGACAATCTCTGCCATGTCAATAGCGACGGTCCTTTAAACCCACCGCCATCAAATCAATAGCAACTCAGAGTGACTCAGCATACGATTTATTAGATGTAACAGAACCAGAGAGTCTCATCTTTGAACAGGTGGCCTTTTGATTAGTAGCCCAGTGTTCAACCAACAGCCCCCACCCCCCACCCCCACTATTCTTTAGTTGCTTCAAATAGAAATCTCATAGATCAAAGTCCATATAGATCTAAGGTTTGTTTTTGCCTTTTTGCAACATAGTGCCAAAATGAGGTAAGCAAAGGAAGTCTACCTGTAATCATTTTCATTAAATAATCTTACCCAATAGCAGAAGGATCCTGCTGACTCATTCACATTTCTTATCTGAAACTAGAATGAAGTTATTTCATATGTCCTCTTGCCTAGAGGATTATGTTTGATGGAATGGGTGAGTCTTGTGTTCCCCAGGTTGTTCAACATGTTCTATTCTTGTCCTATTGTGGCCACTTTAATTCTACATGCTTCCTAAATGAGATCTTCTTATAGGTATCAATTGATAAATGTTGTTACTACTGTTATCTATGAATGCCTGGGTCTGCTGTGCCTTGGAAGCTGAGAAAAATAGTTGATTATATATCAAAGTGATGAAAAGAAGGACTGTCACACTAGATAGCTCAAAATTGTTCTGGTAGCTTCTTTTCGGTGTTGTCATCTCACAATAGGTATAAATCACCATTGTCTAGTTTAATCAAATCCCATTCAAGTATACATTGCACAGTGTCTCCGTGATGTTGACATATCTAACAAAATGGAAACAGTTCAGGTCTAATTTGATCACTATAAGTGGTAAACCAGTAATTACAAATGTAACACAAAATTAAATTTTAGTCAGTAGGATTTACTTTTGATACTGATACAAAGAACAGTGGTTAACATAACTGATTTTCAAAGCCAAATTTAGATAAGAAGCTGGCAGCTCATTCTTGTTTGTTTGTTTTCCTTGTCTTTTGTTTTGTTTTAATACTTCCAATATATTTTTCCCACTTGTTCTAAAACTGTCTTTCTGGTTTACCTTAGTTCACTAATGTTATTATAACAGAAAAATTACAAGTGAGTGGTCTTAACAAACAAACTTATTTTTCAGTTTAGGATGCTAGAGATCTGAAATTAGGATGCTAGATCTAGGTAACGATTCTACATGGCAGCTCTGGGGCAACACCACAATTTCAGCTTCTATAGTGTTCTTGGTTCTTGAACTCTCCCAAGACATGTATTTCCCCACCCCCCCTTTACCCTACGTTTGATTTCTTCTGTGGCTAATCTGCTCCTGTATATCTTATAACAGGCTTATACTAGCATGGTTTAATTTCAATAAAAAATTAAATTAAGTCCTATACTCAAATGGGATTGCATCCATTACATCCATAAAATGTACAATGCAAATTCTGGAGTCATAATTCAATTCATTATGTTAAAAATATTCAAAATTGGTACAAAACACACTCTAATTTAACCCTCATGTCACTTTATTCTTAGTGCTAGACTGTCAGCCTGATTGAGTCTAATATATCCTAAGGTCAAAGGACAAAGCAGGAACTGACCCTGGTAGAAATGCATCATCTAGACACGGACAAGTATTTGACATTTTGTTCGATGAAATAGGCACAAATGGGCTAGCTTCTCAGTGAGTTTATGTGGATTTCAGGCACACGTGATAGTTATAATCCCATTTAATTTAACTGAGGGAAATACAGTTTGGAGGCCCTGATTTTATAATTATAAAAATGTTTGGGGAAAAATGTTATTAGGTTCACTCGAGACCTCGTGACTCATAGCAATTCTGTGCAAAAC
>NW_022107431.1:29487714-29490346 GCF_000313985.2 Echinops telfairi | reverse complement strand
CAGCTCTGGGGCAACACCACAATTTCAGCTTCTATAGTGTTCTTGGTTCTTGAACTCTCCCAAGACATGTATTTCCCCACCCCCCCTTTACCCTACGTTTGATTTCTTCTGTGGCTAATCTGCTCCTGTATATCTTATAACAGGCTTATACTAGCATGGTTTAATTTCAATAAAAAATTAAATTAAGTCCTATACTCAAATGGGATTGCATCCATTACATCCATAAAATGTACAATGCAAATTCTGGAGTCATAATTCAATTCATTATGTTAAAAATATTCAAAATTGGTACAAAACACACTCTAATTTAACCCTCATGTCACTTTATTCTTAGTGCTAGACTGTCAGCCTGATTGAGTCTAATATATCCTAAGGTCAAAGGACAAAGCAGGAACTGACCCTGGTAGAAATGCATCATCTAGACACGGACAAGTATTTGACATTTTGTTCGATGAAATAGGCACAAATGGGCTAGCTTCTCAGTGAGTTTATGTGGATTTCAGGCACACGTGATAGTTATAATCCCATTTAATTTAACTGAGGGAAATACAGTTTGGAGGCCCTGATTTTATAATTATAAAAATGTTTGGGGAAAAATGTTATTAGGTTCACTCGAGACCTCGTGACTCATAGCAATTCTGTGCAAAACGGAACAGACCTTTGCTGGTCCTGCACGTTGTTATGTTGGAGCCCATCACTGCAGCCACTGCGTCAGTCCATCTTGTCAATGGTCGTTTTCTCTGAGCTTCTGCTGTACCACGCGTGGCGGCCTTTTCCAGGGCTTGGTCTCTCCTGGTACCATGTCCAGACACATGAGGAGAAGTCTCTGTCATCCTCGTTTTTAAAGAGTACTCTTGTTGAACTCCTTCCGATTTGTCTGTTCTTCTGGTGCTTGACATACCTTCAATTTCTTTGCCCACACCATAATTCAAATACATTAACTCTCCTTTGACTTTCATCATTCCTTGTCCAACGTTCATGTGCATAGGAGGCACTTAAAAATAACAGGTGTTGAGTCAGGCCCTATAAGTCTTCAAGGGGACATCCTTGCTCTTTAACCCTCGAGTGAAGTCTTGTGCAGCAGAGTTGTGCAACACTATAAGTCGTTCGACTGCTTGATGCTGCTACCAGGACCGGTCACTGTAGATCCATGCAAAATGAAATCCTTTACAATGTCTATCTTTCTCTATAGCTCATGATGGTATCTATTGGACAGAAGTGAGGATTTTGTTTTCTTTACATCGAGTGGCGATCCACACTGAAGACTGCATCCTTGATCATCGTCAAGTGCTTTGGGCACTCCTCTCTTTCAGCCAGCAGAATTGTGTCATATGCACATTACGTTTTCCATAAGCATCTGTCTAATCTTGAAGTTGTGCATCTCTTCATATCACCCAGCTTTTCAGCATACAGATTAAATGAATATAATGAAAGGATGCAATCCTTTCTCTTTAGTAATTCCCATTGTGCTCATTGTTATCCATAGTTCATTATGATTAACATATTCAAATGGCTTGGCATAATAAAAACACTCACAAATAAGCATCTTTTGGGTTTCCTCTGCTTCCAGCCAAGATCCCTCTGACAGCAATGTTATCTCTTGCTCCATGTCCTCCTCTGAATTCTTCTTGAATTTCTAGCAGATCCCTGTAGATTAACTACAATTGTTAAATTACCTTCAGTAAAAATCTGATTTACATGGGATATTAATAATATTGTTTGATATTCTCTGCAATCGATTGGATCACCCTTCTTTGGAATGGGCACAAATATGAATCTCTTTCAGTTGATTGACCAGGTAACTGTATCCAAATATCACGACATAGAGGAGTTAGTGTTTCTAATGCTGTATCATGTGGATTGACTGCAATATTTCATTTGTTGCCTTGTTTTCTGTTAGTGTCTTCAATGCAACTCAGAATTCTTGCTCCAATATCATAGATTCTTTATCATACATTACCTCTTTAAAAAAAATACTTTTATTGGGGGCTTTTACATCTCTTATCACAATCCATACATCATCCAGTGTGTCAAGCACATTTGCACATATGCCACCATCATCATTTTCAAAGCATTCTCTTCCCACTTGAGCCCCTGATATCAGTTCCCCATTTCTTCCCCCCTCCCCCTCCCACAAACCCTTGATAAGTGATACATTATTATTTCAATATATTACATCATCTTCTATCGCCCCTCACCCACTTTTCTGTTATTCTTCCCCCTGAGAGCGGGTTCTAGATTGATCCTTGTGATCAATTCCCCCTATGTCCCCATACCATCCCCTAATCCTCTTGGTATCTATATTCTCATTGTTGGCCCTAAAGGGTTTTATCTACCCTGGATTCCCTGTGTTTCAGGCTCTTGTCTGTAACAGTGGGCATTTTCTGGTCTAACCCAATTTGTAAGGTAGAATTGAGGTCATGATAGTGGGGGGAAAGAAGCACCAAAGAATGAGAGGAAATTTGTGGGTTTCATTGGTGCTGCACTGCACACTGACTTGCTTATTCCTTCCCTGTGACCCCTCTCTAGGGGGATGTCCAATTGTCTACTGATGGGCATTGAGTCTCCAATCCATGCCCCCCCACACACAATTTACCTAGGGTATGATTTTGTTTTGGGTCTTGGATGCCTG
>NW_022107431.1:29486162-29487523 GCF_000313985.2 Echinops telfairi | reverse complement strand
TCTTCTCAAATCGCTCTCTGAAATTTTCTGTTCATCTCTTATACTTCATCATATTAGCTGCTTTTATGTTTTAGCTACTCTATGATCAAAAACAATTTCTGGAGTCCCGTCTGATTTTCAGGTGAGATATATTCAAAATCCTATTTTGGTTCCTGTGGACTTGTTTTAATTTGTTTAGCTTTAACCTGAACTTGTATGTGAACAATTGATTATTTGTGTCAGTCTGTCTCTGGCCTCATTTTGACAGTTAATATTGAGCCTCTACATTGTTTCTTTGAACAGATGTACTAAATTTGATCCCTGTAAATTTGGTCTAACAAGATCCATGTATACAATCACCTTTTGTGTTGTTAGAAAACAGTAATTTGCCATGAAGAAGTGGTTGGGGTCTTGCAAATTCCTATCATGTGATCTCCCATTTTGTTTCAATCTCAAAGACCATATTTTCTAACAACTGGTCCATCTTTGTTCTCAACTTTTTCATTCCAATCATATTAATTAATTAATTAATTAATTGATTGATTAATTAATTAATTATGTTTCCAGCTGAAGAAGTAGGTAAAATTCTTCAATTTCTACAGCACTGGCTTTAGTAGTTGGAACATAAATTTGAATAATAGATTTATTAACTGTAATTCCTTTGTGGTTTATAGATATTATCCAATCAAAGATCACATTGTACTTCAAGGTCCTTTGGGATGATGAATGAGATGCCATTCATGTTGAAACGCTCATTCCCTACAGAAACCATACCATTGTCTGATTTAAAATGGCCAATATCTATATTTCAGCTCACTCATGCCAAGGGTTTTCATCTTTTCAGTTTTTTATAAACAGTTTTCTTAGCATATATTTCACATATCAAAGAATTCAAAAGTTCAAATAATATTAATAAGAGCTGTACCGTCATCTCCACAATAAACTTTAAAACATTTACTTCCTTCTTGTAGCCATTGTCATCCCTCTCTCCTTGTCCCAGCCTTCCTTGCAGTGCCCTCAAGAAACCATCCATGCAGTCACTATCGCTACAGCTCTACCTACCCTGGATTTCATATACAGAAAACATAGCAAACAACATTAAAAAAAAAAAAAAAGAAAAGAAAAAACATCACAGTCAGCATGATGGCAAGGCGATTCATATCCCCATCCTGTGGCCCAAGGGATTCACTGGACGCTTAATCTATGTGTGCACCCCGTGAATGGATTTTGGGTTCCATTGTCATCCATTGCCTTCAGAAAACCCAGGTGTTCACAACTTAAGTTCTCATACTATGTTCCCCTTTGAGTTTGAATTTTGTAATTCACCATCCTTAAATCACACAGGCTGGTGTGCTTCTGCATGCGCACAGGTGATGCCTCAC
>NW_022107431.1:29484418-29485403 GCF_000313985.2 Echinops telfairi | reverse complement strand
AGCACCCATATGTTCAGTGATCTCTTCATGAGGGTGAGCATCAAGCAGGGTCTAGTAAAAAGAACTAATCTTTCTCAGATCAGGGATAGAGTTAAGTGAGACTCCACCATCCATTCACATATCTACTATCTGACATATGTCTCTGGTTCACTTTAGAGTGATTATTATCATTTTATGTTAGAGAACTTTATCAGTCATCCTCCTGGGGCATACGGTAATTCTATTGATAGTGTCATTAATTTAGCCAATAGAGTAGAATTTAAAAACACTGCTAAGAAAAGGACATTATGAGATTGTGGTCTGATTGTGAACCTTGATACATGAATTGTTGACTTGTAGAGGTTAAAGTCTTAAATGACTGGACACTATTTACACAAACATTGGGAGTTGGTGATAGAGCAAAACTTCCAATGATATTAATTCACAATGGCAGAATCATGTCTACCATGTAAATACCATGCCATAAGTAATCAAGGCAGGGATAAATGTAGCAAGTCCATGATAGTCTATGGCTAATCTTCATTGGGCACCAACAAGCACAACTTCACATTTTTCCAGTAAATTTCACTTTCTGGTTATTAATGGATGTAGGTACCTGTTTTTTTTTTTTTCTTATTTTGAATCATGCTCAATGATCAAACAAAGGTTCCCAAAGCTATACTCCAAACACCTCATCATGCTCGATTTTACTTTTCTGAGACTGTTTTTCCTGTCATATTTTGAGCACTTTCTAACCTGAGAGACTTATCTTCGAGCAAATAGATCTGATAATGTTTTGCTGTGATTCATAAGGATTTTAGGAGCTAACTTCTCAACACTGGGAATACTATTCCTTCTTTATAACCTGCTCTTAATCTGAAAGCTCCTTCGAAACCCATTCAATGTGGGTGATCCTGCTGTTATTTAAAATACTGGTGACATAACTTCCAGCCTCAGAGTAACAGGTAAGCCACCACTGTGCAACAAACAGAAAGACAAATGATGA
>NW_022107431.1:29469729-29482552 GCF_000313985.2 Echinops telfairi | reverse complement strand
ATGTTTGCACTTGATCAGGACTATCCTTCCTGTCTGACAGGAGGGCTGGGCGAGTGTGGATAGGAATTATGAACAAGAATAGTGAATGTACTTGAAGAGGTTCAGTGACACCATCTTGTCTTATTGGAAAATTAAATCCCAAAGCAACTGGGAAGTGAAAGCTATGAGTCATTTCAGAAACTTTAAAGGAGCATGAAAACTACAAAGTTGTTGAAAGGAATGAGATTGGGATATGAATAAAATATTAGAAGTCTTATAAAATTAACCATCTTGATGTTTCCAGGGAAAAGATAATACATTCAAAGAAATCTATCCTTGTATAAGTAATATAATCAATGTTAATGACTAAGTATATATTTAAGTACTGAAATTCCCTATGTAACAGGTGAGGATGGAAAAGCAAATGATTCTATTTAATAAAAAAATTTCAGGAAATTTGAACCAAGTATGTTTGCATTTTGCCTTTCATAACTTAATATATAATCAGGAGAAAAAGATAATGTGTACAGTGGGAAGCACATGGAATTTGGATTTTATAGATTATATTGTTTTCATAGTTATATAGTCTTATGAAAGCTATTTAAAAACTGGTGTCCTCAGGTTGCCATACAAAATTCAGCAAACTCCTCCCGTTACAATTGCTGCACGCAGTTAAAGGGAGGGTCACTGCAGTATAGTCTAGTGTTGCAGCATCAGGAATAAGATGCTTTGTGGGTCCATCTCGTAAAGCCACAGTTAATTTGTCACTGATGTCTGGACTACATTCCGAACTGTTTTAAACCCATAGATGCCAGATGCTTGATAAACCAAGGAGATCTAACTCACTGCCATCGGGCTGATGTCAGCTCAGAGTGACCTTAAAAGACAAGGGTAGAACTGCTTCTTTGGATTTCTGAGACTTTAACTCTTTAATGAATAGGAGGCTCCATCTTTCTCCCACAGAGCAGCGGGTGGTTTCAGAGGGCGGACTTGTGGACTGCAGTGCATTGCAGAACCACTCTGCCAATATGGCATATTCAAAGTCTTCCTGGTGACTAATGAGGAGGCAGATAATTAAAATACAAAATTATAAGCAAAGCCTTATGCTTTTCTCTGAGTTATGTTTCTTAAAATTTGATTAAAATTTGTATGTAGCAAACTATAAAGAAAATTTTTCTATATATCAAGAAAATAATACATTTTTTAGGTTCATAAAATAATAGAACTATTTAAATAATGGCTACCGATAAAAGCTAAAGGATTTTCAGAGAGATAGGCATTGAATCTATCACAGAAAAGATCATCTGTAAAGAGAGGTGGGAAAGAGTAAAATAATCATAAAAATGCAGTTGATGTTACTTTGCAATATCTTATACAGTCTAGCACTTGAAAAGAATTGAATAATCAGTAAATATATAAAGTGCAGATAAAATTGGAAATTAAAATAAAATGTAATCATAACTTTTTCAAGCTAAGGCAATGAAAAGAGCATGTATTTTAGCTCTAAAACCTAAAAAGAGACCCTGACAACTATGATGTCCATATAAAAAGCACTGAGACATAGTAATTTATTCATTTGTTCAGTAAATATTTATTGAGCATCTATTACAGTCTGAGCACCATGATCAAAACAGTGACTGCAAAACAAACAAAACATGCATAATTTTGTCCCTATGTAGCTTGCCAAGAAGTCAGGCCCATAAAAAGCCCATTAATATTGACTTGATTCCGAATTTCAGTAACCCTATAGGACAGAATTGAACTGCCCATAGGGTTTACCAGGCTGTCTGTTTGTTTGTTTTTACAGAAGCAAATTGCCACATCATTTTTCCTGAGGCAGCCGGTTACTAGCAGTGCTTAACCACTGTGCCCCTGGGGCAGACAAGCAACAACAATGGACAAAAGGTGAAAGTCACATTCCAAACGGTTCAGACCTCCAAGGAGGGATGGGGATAAAGCATGAAGAGTGAGGGTGAAGTGACAAGAATCAGCCAAATGACATCTAGAGGCATGGGTATGTTCACTGTGTCTACTGTAGTTTATTAACGCTCAATCATCGAGAGCAAATCATCGTATTTTCTTTTGTGGAGTGAAGCAGTTGTTGAAGGGAAATTCATTGAGTATTTGAAATAAATTTTCTGCAGTAACTGAAGAAATGTCACCCTATTGAAACACCTTAAAAGTAGTACCCACAATGACATCCTGCACCCACTTGAGAAAACAGCAAGAGGCCACATCTGGCATCTGGTTACACAAGGAGAAGGAGAATTCAATTCTTCAGCAGCCCAAGGCCAATTGTCACAAGGCAGAGGCCAGACTGCTTCCCTCCACTTATTTGACCCTCTTCTGACACCAATTCTTCCCCCCACATCAATTTAACGCTGGTTCCCATAATTCATCAAGAAGGCCACGTAGAACTCATACAACACAAAGCACATGAAGAAGGGATCTTTTGTTTTGTTTTGTTATTTTCAGGGAAGTTAAAATGTCACCATAAGCCAGGATCGGAAACATGAAGGATACAGTCGTCAGTCCCCAGCAGCATCTCTCCTCAGCAAACAGACAAGTTTCTTTCAGGTCCTTGGTCTCTCAGTGACTGGTCCCTTAGTGTCTGCCTCTGTGGGTTAGAAAGCTCGCCAGTTGATCCACCTCTGTCGCATGGGCTCAGCAGCTCAGCGCCTCCGCTGTGTCTCAGTGTGGCTCCCTTGCTCTGTACCACGGTCTCCAGTGCAGCAGCCTTGGTCTCAGTCTCTGCCGCTTCACAGGGGAATTTCCAACAAGATCCCTGGTGGCTCTTCTTCCTAGATGATCCTCCTTCTGAGATGGCTCTCTCATAGCCAGGGGAATAAGAACCCAGAGTGACCAGTCCCCTCAGTTACTGCTTCACACACCTTATTTGCATAGTGCCACTCAATCATTTGGTGGGCGGTATAGATACTTGGGTGGACTTGGGTGACATTTGTGTTAAGACTTCAGAGTATCAGCCGTTGATCACACTAATGATGCAACAGGAAAAAGATGTGTCAATTAGCTTCCTTAAAAATATATATATACAGTCTTGGAAAACTAACAGACAGCTAAATTCTGTCCTAAAATACTGTTATGAGTTATAATAGACTCAACATTGGTGCATTAGTTGAGATGAAATGTGTTTATTTAACTTATGAGCCCAAACCCAACTTCTTTTTCATTATCCAAACAAAAAAGAGAGCTATTAACAATTGCTTATAAAAGATGAAAAGAAATCTATGTTCATGTATAAAAGCTCTTATAAAACTATATATAAAATGCCTTAGCTTGTATCTACCAAAACCCTGAAGTAAATAAAATATTTTTTTAACTGGAGAACATGTAAACAAGCTGCATGCAGTACATTCTTGTGACTGAATACCATTCAACAGCAAGAAGGACTACACTACTGGGACATTCCACAACATATACCATTCCAAATGTATTATGCAACATGAAAGAAGTCTCAAATTACTCTATGTATGATTCCATTTTACAATATTCCTTCAAAGACATAATTATTATAGGAAGAGAAAACAAATCATTGACTCCCAGTGCTGACCAAAGGGTAGAGATTACTATTTTGGACTAAAGGAATTATTCAATATCTTGATTGTTAGGGAAGCAGTCACATGACCATGCTGGGAAAACAAACAAACACAAACTCCACTGCCATGGAAACGATGCTGACTCTCAGTGGCCCTGGAAAGCAGGGTACCACGGCCCCAGTGCGTTTGGAGACAGGAAGTCTTTACGGGAATGGAAAGCCTCATCTTTCTTCCAGAGTGGTTGAACTGCTGACCTCTCAGCAGCACAAGGCATAAGCCCTACAGCCACACACTAAAATGCATGAGTGTTACCATGTGTACATGATTCCCTAGTTTAAAAATAAACATGTCTCTGGGGCTCTGGTAGCGTAGTGGTCCCACTTTGGGCTGCTAACTGCACAGTCAGCAATTTGAACCAGCAGAAGCTCTGAGGAAATAGATGGGGCTAGTTACTCCCCTAAAGTGTTATAGTGTCAGAACCTCACAGAGGCAGTTCTACCCTGCCGCATAGGGTCGCTATAATTTGGCATGGATAGGATGGCAGTTGGTTTGGTTTTTAATCATAAATTATTTAATTTGTGACTGAAATAGAGACTCAGCTAGAAAAAATGAGGCAGAAACAGATTGAGATCTGAAAAAGGCTACCCCAAACTTTCCCTGTAATCCACTCCTTCAAAAGTAAATATATGTGGGAGCGTGTAAAATATTAATGAGCCTCATTGACACATGAATTGATTGTGATCGAAAATTTATTGTTCTGCAGTGTGTTGCATGGCGGTTAAAGGGTCACTGTGTAAAATAGTTACGTGATTCTATATGTGAGAGAGCGCAACGAGAGACTAGCTGCCACTGAATTCATTTCAACTCATGAAACACCATGCGTATCAGAATCGTAGCTTGCTCTGCAGAGCTTTTGATAGCTGATACTTCAGAAGGAGATCACTGTGTGATTTGGAGCTAACCCCAATCTCTAGGTTAGTAGCTCAGCACTTCACTACTTGCATGGTTGACATTGTATTCTGGGCAGTGTTTTCTCTCTCATTGGTTTAGTTCCTCCATTGAGCTGATGAGAGAAGAGGTGTTTTCATGTAAGGACGATGGAAAAAATGTGATGAATGCATAGATCAAGAAACTTTTATATTTAAAACTTGCATTCTATAAATATAATTTCTGACTATTTATAACACTCAACAAGAACAAACTGGGCTAATGAACATAAACATATTAATTATGATTCTTCCATTTCTTTTCCCTAGTGAGATAATCATACCAATGTTTTCAAGGAAATTATCTTACCTGTAAAGACACTCTTTTATTTGCCTTACATCTCATCATGGGATATGCACCTGCCCTTAAACAAATAAACAAATAAAACTCCTACATAGGAAGAGGCTGCTATCTAGAGAATGTTTACTGTGGAATATCAGTATGACAGGCCAGTTGCAAAGATTTGGAAGGGTCAAACATAGGAGGACGCAAGGGAAAAATGATAAAGCATTTTTGTTTCTCAATTCCCAAGTATTCCTTCAATAGTTTGTTGTAGCTCCCAATGCAGTGGTTTGAAGTCCAAGAACATCCACTTGATAAAGATTTTGAAGAAGAAATCTTATCTTGTATATAAATAATAATTTGACAACGGGAGCCTCAGTGCCAACTTTAAATACTTTGTCAAGTTTGGTTCCAAATATTAGAATAGTAAAAATGTTCCAAATAGTAAAAATGTTGTTTATAAGTCCAATATACACATCAGTCATATTCTTGGTGTCTGAGATGAAAACATGCCATCTTCCCTTCTAAGGCACAGTCAGCCTTTCGTTCTTCAAGACGGACTTGTGTGTTCTGGAAGTCCATGGTATTTTCTGTATCCCTCACCAACACCATCCGGGATAGGCATCAGCAGAGCTTCCAAATGAAGACAGAGTAGAGGGAAACGCTTGGTGATTTACAGTTCAAAACCAGCCAATGCAAATCTCATGAATAACAATAAAAATTATCGAATAGAGGGAGGATGATGAGCACCTTAGGTTGGAAAATAAAATAAACTCACTGCCATTGAGTCAATTCCACCTCAGAATGACCCCATAGTACAAGGCAGAGTTGCTCCTTTGGGTTCTGGACCAACATCTTTACGAGACCAGACAGCATCATCTTTAATCCTTGAGTAGCTGGTGGCTTTGAAATCCAGTCTATGATGTTCATCCCCTGCTTAACCAATATATACTAGGGTTCTTCCAGGTTCAAAAGCACTCAAAATATGAGAGAGAATGTACGGCATCCTCAAAATAAGCTCAGATGAAAAGATACACATGGGATACATCCTCCAGGATCTTCACTGAAGTGGCACAACTCAAAATGAAGAATAACGGCTACGACTATCCATTAGTAATGAAAATGTGAAATAGATTATGAATTGAACATGAAACGAAAATCTCCATAGCTGTACCATTAAACTGCATCATGATAAAGGAGAAAACCAGTTCTCAACTATTTTATTCTATTTGGATGAACGATTAATGCCCATGGAAACAGTGGTGCAATCATCAAGTACTTGGGCATAACATCTGCAAAAGACTTCGGTAATATATACTTTTTAAAGCTATCACTTTGGTGATTTAACCCAACCTAATCCAAAACAGGGTATTTTCTTAGATAAGCAAAAGCTAGTCAATGAAGAAAAGAAAACAGAAGACATTATGAATTCAAATTGTGATGTTAATGAGGAATATTGATTATAGGATTATGGACGGCCAGGAAAAAAAGTAATAGCCTTACAAGAAACAACCAAAATCACCTTTAGATGTTAGATGTTAGGATGACGAGCTGTGCCTCACTTGCTTTGGGCACTCACCAGGGAAGACTAACTGCTAGAAAAGGATATGCAGTCGGTGAAAACGAGGAAAGTGCTGGATAAAACAGGTCGGCATGTTACTCCCCGCAATGAACTCAAACACTATAACAACCATACAAAAAAGCCCATGACTGGAAAAAGTTTTGTTCATTCCTAAGGTCTCCGTGAGTTGAAGTCAACAGGACAGTAAGTACTTACAACAAGACCAGCTATTGAGTCAAAATTACTTTTGAACAGATTTGTGGGAGGTAGACCAAAGGTCTTCTAGGATGGTGGTTTACTGATTACTTGTTAGGCTGCCAACTGCAAGGTCAGCAATTCAAAAGCACCAGTGGCTGCACAAGAGAAAGACAACACTTTCTACTCCTTTCCACAGGTCCAGCGTCAGAAACCCACTGGGGCAGTTCTACTCTGTCTTATACGGTTGTTATGAGTTGGAATCGAATTGGTGAAATGAGTTCAGAATTTTTTGGAGAATGGCACTATATGTTGGGCAGAGGATTAGAAATAAAGAGTTAATTAAATTCACAAAGACTTTTTACAGTTAATCTAAAGAATGCAGGACCTAGTAAATATCATCCTTTGTTTTCCCGCTGTGTGTTCTGAATTATTCATTATGAAGAAAAAGAGGATTAAAATAGATGAAGAGGCAAATGTCACATTGATTACAGAGGAAGGCTAGACTGAATAACTTAGCAAAAGTGGGTTTTGCAACAATGGGCTTAATTCCAATTGTCAGAATTTGAGAATTTCCCCATGTATCCCATAGGCAATGCTTTAAAAATATCTCCAAACTCTTTAGTTTATAAGATTCATTTTAAAATTGTGGCATGGTGTAACAGCACAGAAGCTGTGCTATTTGGGATAGAGGAAAAGATGGAGCTGCCCTCTTAAACTCATTAATAAAGTCCTTGCTATGTTCCTGGAAGAAGTCAGCAGTGTTACATAAATGTAGAACTGTTATGCTGAAGTAAAACATTATATGCATCAGCTTTGTATTTATTTACTCCTATCGAGAAAGTGCTGATGAAGCACTGGAAACATATACTTGTCTATGTCAGCATATTTGGAAGACAGCTACTTGGCCAACTGACTGGAAGAGATCCTTATCTGTGCTCATTCCAAAGAACGATGACCCAAGAGAAGGCTCAAAGTATAGAATGATATAATTGATATCACCAGCAAGTAAATTTTAAAAAAAATCCAACAATGGTTCCAGCAACACAGTGACAGGGAACTGCCAGAAGTTCAGGCTGGATTCTGCAGAGGACATAGAACCAGGGTAGCACTGCTGATGTCAGATGTATCTTGGCTCCAAACAGAGAATACCACAAAGATGTTTACTTGTGTTTCAATGACTGTACAAAAGTATTTTACTGTGTGGCCCATAATAAAGTATGATAACCTTGAGAAGGATGGGAGTTCCAGAACATTCCATTGTGTTCATGGGGAACTTGTACGTGGATCAAGAGGCAGTTATGCGAACAGAGCAAAAGGGCCTACTGCATTGTTTAAAAGCAGGAAAGGTGTAGGTCAGCCTTCGAGCCTGTCACCAGACAATCTTCATTCTGAGCAAATCAGCAGAGAAGCTGACACAACTATGCTTGCTGTAAGCAAGGAGTACTTAAGACCCTTGTTGATGAAAATCCAGTGTTGTAGTGTTTAATATGGATTACAATATAAGGATGAACATAATGCTCACTATTGTACCAATGGCAAATGATAGTGCAACCAATGACAACGTAATAACTGGAGAAAAGGTTGAAGTTATCAAGGATTTAAACATCCATGTGTCCACAGTCAGTGCTCATGAAAGCAGCAGTCAAGAGAGTAAAGGATGCATTGCATTGGGTAAATCTGTTGCACACGACCTTTTAAAGTGTTGAACAATGAGGATGTTACTTTGAGGATGAAGGTGCACCTGACCCGAGCCATGATAATATCAATTTCATCATATGCATGTGAAAATTAGACATCAAATAAGGAAGACTGTGGAAGGACTGATGCATTTGAAATTTGGTGCTGCAGAAGAATTTTGATAATATTATGGATTGCTAAAAGGAGAAACCAATCTGCATTGGAAGATAAGGCCAGAGTGTTCCTAAGAGGCGAAGATGGCACGACTTTGGCGTATTGTCAGGAGGGATCCGTCCTTGGAGAAGGCTGTCATGTTCGGTGAAATGGAAGGGAGTGACGAAGAGGAAGGCCCTCGAAGAGATGGATGACACAATGGCTGCAGCAGTGCGTTGAGGCAGAGGAACAATTGTGAGGATGGGACAAGACCGGGAGCATACAATGTTTCCTTCTATTGTATGCAGGAACACTGTGGATGGAAGCCAACTCCAGGGCACCTAACAAGAAGTTTCACCAGAGCGTTGCTTCTTACACTTGAAACTATGACTTTACAGCTTTATCATGGCAAATTTAATGAACAAATGGTTGTTTTCCTTATCATCTGAAGCATAACAAAAACAAATGCTCCACTTCACAGGCTGTGGATTGCTGCCTTACATTCAAATACACATACCATTCCAATGTTTACATCATTTATATGCAGAACGTTCTGTTATTGCAAAAAGCTATCAGACTATTAAAGGTGATATCGTGAAATATGGTGATATTGTTTAATATTGTAAACTTGTAGAAACACAAACATTTATTTCCATCTCCCCATGACTATTTAATTTTGTTATTGTTGTTGAGCATAGATTCTAGTAGGTTTTTTCATACAATGAAAGTGTTATACATGAAATATAAGAAAATGCTATATATGATGTTACTTTTGTTATGTGCTTTTAAATCAGCTCTAACTCACCATTACCATATTTACAACAGCACTAAACAATGAACCAGTCCTGCAATATCCTTACAATTTTTGTTCGGTCTGAGCCCATATTGCAACCACTATGTCAATGACTATCCAGCAATAATGATTTAGCTTTTCAGGGATCATTCTCACTTGTTATATGTCCAAAATAATTTTGATGAATCTGATCATCTTAGTTGCTTCTATGGAGCATTCTGGCTGAACTTCCTGCAAGACATAGCTAATAGCTAGTTCTTCTGGAATCCATGATATTGTCAAAGTTATTTTCCAATATCCCAACTCAAATACATCAATTATTGTCCAGTTTACCTTATTCATTATCCATCGTTCACATACCTTACAAAGTGACTTAGAACACCGTGACTCAGGGACACCTCAGTTCTCAAAGGGGCATCTTTGCCCATTAACACTTTAAATCGCTCATGTGCAGAAGATTTGCCTGGTGCCATATATCATTTTAATTCTAGACTGACACATCCATGACTGCTGATTATAAATGCAAACAAAATGAAATCCTTAAGACTTGAAATTTTTTCTCTGTTTATAATAATGCTGTTTATAGGTTTAATTGTGAGGATTTGGGTTATCATTCCATTGAATTGCAATTCCTTTCTTTCTTTATGAAAGCTGTATTAATTGCATTTTTCAACCTTAGGGTTTTCAACAGCTTATAATTTTCAAAGTTCTATTTTAAAATAACTATATTGGATATTTAAATACATTTTTTGGTCTTTTTTCTATTTGGGAAAGTATTATGATAGTATCAATGACAGGAGAGAAAAAAGAAAACCTGTAAGTCTACTATAAAATAATAAAAATTAAATGGTGAAGGTCACAGTTATAGGTTTTATATAATCCCTAGTTCTTAGCAATATTATGTATTTTAAAATAGTTGGATTGACATGCAATTCACATATCATACAAGTTAATCATTCAATCATATTTATAAAAGTTATATAATCACCACCAAATCAATTTCAGAATGCTTTCTTCTCATATTCATTTTTGTTAGGTTCCCATTTTTCTGCCACCCAACCTCCCCTGCCATCTCCTTAGAAAATTACTAACCCAGTTACTTTCTCTCTAACACATGGACCTAGCCAGAAATTCACATAGAGATAATAATAATTCACATAGAGAATGAGTTGCAATTTTTATATCAGCAAGTACTTAAAGTTCTCGTAGCTTTCAGTAGCAAGATTATGTCACCTGCATATCATAGATTGCTAATGAGTCTTTCTCTGATCCTGATGGTATCATCTTCTTCAAAGAGTTTGGTATCTCAGATTATTTGAAGTTTTAGGCTAAAAAAGACACTCCACCTCAAATATAATTTAAGGAAAACAGTTGTTAAGTCTTAGAGGAGAGAAGGCCACAGATATATCATCCAGTAAGGAAGGCCCTTAGCAAGAGTTTAAAATGGTGTCCAAGGCTTTGTTGAGTTTTATACTATTTAAAAAGGCATGGAAGGGCAAAGAAAACTGTCATGAAAGCATGATTGGTGTATACATCACAATTATAGGTGGGACTACAGAAGCAAAAACAGGACTATGATTGGAACACATACATTATATATGCTACATAGAAGAGCTTACACAATTGGTCTAGAGTCTTCTAACCAAGGCAGCCAGGGCAAGAGTGATAGGACATGACTCATGACTATGTGACCCCCTGTATTGTCACCAATACTTTGACCTCTATCAATGACACGCCCAGGCCATCCCCTAAGAGGGACTGCCCATTCATGAGCTGACTTGAGAGGGGTGAAGGTAATCTACTTTCCAAGGCAGTTTGCCTTAGGAAAGGATTATCTACATCCTTTGATAATGATCAGAAATAATTTGATGGAGGCCTACTCTATGTGGGGACTCTGCAAATGGATTTTGGCTATCACTGCGATCTATAGCCTTACACAAACAGGGCTACTCAGAATTTAAGCGCCAGTATATTGTTTATCATACATATCATTCTGGTGTTCTCTGCATTCAGTCAAGATTCATTTGATATCAGCAGATACCATTTGATATATTAAGCTTTCATTTGATATATTAAGTTTCTGGTAGTTCCCAATCCATATACTATTTCATCCAATTTTAAACAATCTTCAAGCAATAGTTTACTTGCATATGATATTAAACGTATTGTATGATACTTTCTGTATTCTTAGAATTGGACACGAAAAATGGATCTCTTCCAATTTATTGACAAGGCAGCTGTCCTCTTGGCATAGAATAGTGCTTCCCCGATGCTGGAATACTGGAAAATATGCCACGAGTACCACAAACACCATCAGGATCACCCAGATCACCAGGATTGCATGGAGCTTCCAGACTGAAAACCGACGACACAGCAGAAAGAGCCTGTCTAATTCCGAAGCACTAGCTCATATAAACCTTACGAATAGCAGCAGAATGCTGTCAGACACGATGCAGAACAGGAGCTCCGCAGGTTGAAGGCACTCACACTACAACCTGGGGAAGAGCGTCCTCCTCGAGGGCTAGTCACCTTAGTGACAAGGACAGAGCAAACCATTCAGAGCCTGCAGCTGCTGTCATATGCATGTGAAAATTAGACATCAAATAAGGAAGACTGTGGAAGGACTGATGCATTTGAAATTTGGTGCTGCAGAAGAATTTTGATAATATTATGGATTGCTAAAAGGAGAAACCAATCTGCATTGGAAGATAAGGCCAGAGTGTTCCTAAGAGGCGAAGATGGCACGACTTTGGCGTATTGTCAGGAGGGATCCGTCCTTGGAGAAGGCTGTCATGTTCGGTGAAATGGAAGGGAGTGACGAAGAGGAAGGCCCTCGAAGAGATGGATGACACAATGGCTGCAGCAGTGCGTTGAGGCAGAGGAACAATTGTGAGGATGGGACAAGACCGGGAGCATACAATGTTTCCTTCTATTGTATGCAGGAACACTGTGGATGGAAGCCAACTCCAGGGCACCTAACAAGAAGTTTCACCAGAGCGTTGCTTCTTACACTTGAAACTATGACTTTACAGCTTTATCATGGCAAATTTAATGAACAAATGGTTGTTTTCCTTATCATCTGAAGCATAACAAAAACAAATGCTCCACTTCACAGGCTGTGGATTGCTGCCTTACATTCAAATACACATACCATTCCAATGTTTACATCATTTATATGCAGAACGTTCTGTTATTGCAAAAAGCTATCAGACTATTAAAGGTGATATCGTGAAATATGGTGATATTGTTTAATATTGTAAACTTGTAGAAACACAAACATTTATTTCCATCTCCCCATGACTATTTAATTTTGTTATTGTTGTTGAGCATAGATTCTAGTAGGTTTTTTCATACAATGAAAGTGTTATACATGAAATATAAGAAAATGCTATATATGATGTTACTTTTGTTATGTGCTTTTAAATCAGCTCTAACTCACCATTACCATATTTACAACAGCACTAAACAATGAACCAGTCCTGCAATATCCTTACAATTTTTGTTCGGTCTGAGCCCATATTGCAACCACTATGTCAATGACTATCCAGCAATAATGATTTAGCTTTTCAGGGATCATTCTCACTTGTTATATGTCCAAAATAATTTTGATGAATCTGATCATCTTAGTTGCTTCTA
>NW_022107431.1:29465768-29469629 GCF_000313985.2 Echinops telfairi | reverse complement strand
ATAAAGTATAAATATAAGGAAATTGGAAGTCATCAAAAATGAAATGGAACCCATAAAGATCAATGTCCTAAGAGTTAGTAATCTGAAATGAGCTGGTGATAACTATATTGAATCAGACAACCATCTAGTTTACTATACCAGGAATGAAGAATTGCAAAGAAAATGCATCATATTTGTTTGTTAAGTACAGTGTTATCTATGGTAAGATGATATCTAGATGCTCATAAGAACTATTATTCAAATTCACACACCAGCCAGTAAAGCCAGTGAGGAAAGTACATAGGAATTCTATCACCTTCTTCAGTCTGAAATAGATGAAACATAACTAGTGTTTATACACAAGGATCTCTCCAGAAGAAATTATGTAGAAAAGGCCATGGAAAAGCCCAATATACCCAGACAAAACTACCATGACCATTCTCAATAGTCAAGCCTTTGCTTCATTCTACCTCATGAGGTCTTGACAGATTAGGCCTAGGGCTATAACATTCATAGCCTTCATAGCCAACAGGGCCAAAACAAAACAATTCAGTCAATTCTGACTAATAGTGATTCTAGGGAATGCAGTAGAATTGCTCTGTGAGGTTTTTCAGGCTGTCAATATCTATGGGAGGAGTCATCCTAGTGCTTCTCCCTTGGAGGGATGGGTGGGCTCCAGCTGCTAACCCTGTGGTTATCTGTCCAAAGCTTAATGCACTGAGCCACCAGCACTCCTCTAGGAGGCCTACCACAACAACATTTTGAAAATTTAAATAAACACTACTGGTTATAGCTAAAGTCCAGAGAAGCAACTAGTGGATACACATATTTAATCTAAATTGGTAATAATAAAATTCAGTGTAAGTAAAAATTAGCAAATTTTGACTTGCTCTTAAAAGATTCTTAGTTTATACATTTAAGTAATTGATTGTGTTAAGCAAACAATTGTGGAAGACTTTGATAATTCCAATGCAATTGTTTTATGGGCCAAAATACAGATTAATAAATGGTTACTGTATCCCAATGTGTGGTAGTTACATAATCTGTTGTCAACTTGAGAGCATTAAGAATGAAGGGGTGGCATTTAGCCTGTCAATCAGGTTGCAGCTTGATGACCTCATTTAGAGGTGCTAAGGAGATAAATAGCTCACTGGAGGCAAGACACAAATTCACTCCCTGCGAGACATTCCTATTGACAAGACACATGGAGCTAACCTAGACTCCTGGAGCTGGAGGAGCCATGTGGAGAACTCTGACAGTGTTGGGGTGCTCCTACTACCATGGATCACAAGACTTTGCACCCATTGCCTGTGATTGTCCTGCATTTGGTGTCATTGCATGTGTCCTGTGAATCTCAAGAGGAATTCATGGGTGAATATCAGATTTATGGGCTAATGTTGAACTCATGGACTTGATCTGGATTGGGCAGAGGTGTTTTATGGATTCATAATTGCTTCATGATATAAAGCTCTCTCTTGTACACATATGAGTGTCTATGAATTTGTTTCTCTAGCCATCCCAGACTAACACACAATTCATGGTTTTGATTTGATGGGTTAAAAGCAATAATTTACATAATAGAGAGTTGCAATTAACTTATCTGTTTGATAAAATTAGAAGTGACAAATAGGAGAGACACTTAGCCTAGCAATTTTGAGTAGCATGAAACCAAGCCATCAGATAGACCCTTGTGAAATTGAGACATGATTCACTCAAAAAGGAGATTAAACAGAACTGAGGATTTTGACAGTCTGATTTTAAATCTGCTAGATTTAAAACACAGGAGATCCCCATGAATGTGCTGCTCTTGGTTTGTGAGCTGCTAATGTTAAATATTCAGGATTTGGGTAAATATGTTGATGTCCCCTTAGCAGTTGGACATCCTTTTAGTAACCAGGATGGAAACATATACATCATGTAATCACCAATGCTACAAAGTAGCCCTACCAACAATAATGGAAGGAACCGTATCTACAACAATGAATTGTTATAGCCAGAAGGAAGTCACATAACTTCTAAAGGATAATAACCACATTCAATAATTCCATATGTATTTTGATTACTAGCCTAAAAAGAAATATTGTTGTGTATCTTCAATAGCTGAGCTAAAATTGGCACCATTTAACTTAAGATTTGTGCCATATTGAATCATGTAAAGATATAATTAGAAGAATATTTAAATGTGTTAGGAAGTAGTTGAACTGAGGCTAAAATTCCATAGATGGTACCCAATGGGCATATAAATAGCAGACTGTGAAAAATACTGCAAGCATTTACTTATATACCTCCTCAAGGGTGATGGAAATGTAAAACACAGCTATACCTGCAGATTAAACTATTGGGTTTTCCTGTTGAGATATAGTAAAAAATGCTAAAACTAAAAGATTACATTCCTGGATTTTTTTCCTCAGTGTGAGAGAAACAACAGATGGTTTGTTTGTATAGTACAAATAGTACAATGTCATTAATTTGTAAGTGACTGGCATAGAACAAATATGATTATCGTAGCCTTTCTTAGAAAAAGCCATTTTCTTACTAGAGGTTATAGGAATTATGCAGAAATTGTTCATATCCCGAAAGAAAACATGAACATATGAGAAGAGTTTGTAACCTGAATATATTACAAGCATTATTAAATAATGACTAAGAAATAAAATGTTTTCATTTTATTAATCTCAATTGAATGACTATATGAAAGAGACATGAAAATTATTCACAGAAATAACAAACATCTTTCTAAAGAAGAAAATCATGTAAAAGAATGCCTTTTGATTCCCCTCTAAAAGTCATAAATTTAGCAAGAATTCCATCTATGAATAGAATGGAATTTATGTCCATGGAAAAGAAAAACACTGCGGGAGCAGCATACACTTTGCATTACCATATAACACATCCATGGTTAGCACGTAGGAACAAACTGTCATTGTGGTGAAGGGCCACTGAGCCTGTTCTGGCTGAGTGATCCTCGGTATGGCTGAGCAAAACACTGCCTCGTCATGTGCCATCGTCACAAGTATGTGTGGGCCTATTGTTGCCGCTACCGTGTCAATCTATCTATTGATGATCTTCCTCTGTTTCAGTGCCCCTCTACTTTAACAAGCATGATGTTCTTCTCCAAGAACCGGCCTCTCCTGATAACATACCCAAAGTACATGAGACAAAGACTCGGTCTTCTCGCTTCTAAGGAATATTCTGGATGTCCTTTGTAAGTTCTTCTAGCAATCCACGGTGTTTACAATATTCTCCATTAGCTCCATGATCCAATGTGCCCATTCAAATGAAAGAAACTATATGAGTTATTAATTTATTGATAATCTATGCCTAGATTGTTTTGCAATTGGTCAGTAAACTAGTACTCTCATTCATTTATGATTAATGAAACCAGCTTATTTTATAGCAATAAGAATTGCTATAAAAAAAAATAAAAATTTCTTCCAATCTTTGTTGGAAGAAATATTGCCAGAGTACGCCTGAGGGGCTAGCATGGTGGGACATTGTCTTACACACTTTGGACACATTGTCAGGAAAGACCAGTCCCTGGAGAAGGACATCGTGTTTGGTAAAGCAGAAGGGCAGCAAAAAAGAGGCAGGTCCTCAACAAAGTGGGCTCAAATGTAATAAGACTTGTGAGGACGGCACAGAACCAGGCAGTATTTCTTTCTGTTGTCCGTGGGGTGGTTATGGGTTGGAACTGACTCATGGGCATGTAACAAGAAGAGAAAGAAGTAAGCAATATAGGTGAGCATATGAAAAAGGTAACTATAATACCAGTTCTCCATATTTTGAGGTTATCATCATCAAATTTTTATATATTGTTTAATGCCCATGTTAATGAACAAGTGTCAAGGATGCAGGTGTGCACATGATGTGCTTTTATGTAAA
>NW_022107431.1:29433662-29465668 GCF_000313985.2 Echinops telfairi | reverse complement strand
TCAAATTTTTATATATTGTTTAATGCCCATGTTAATGAACAAGTGTCAAGGATGCAGGTGTGCACATGATGTGCTTTTATGTAAATTGTATGCGATATTTAATTTTGGGGCTCTTGGATCCTCCTTTTCCTGTTCTGCTTCTATTTTATGCTTCACCTTTTCTCTCCTTTACTCTCTCCTAACCAATGAGCCAATTTTGCCACATAGTGATTTTTGGTTTCTCCTCTCATAGCTTTCCTTGTGATTTCGTCCTCATAAACAAGCACAAATAGTCAGCCATAGGATATTCGAATCACAGTTTCTTTAGCAAAAAGTAAACTATTCTTACTTTTCTAATACTTTTCTGTGCTGGTTGTTTTTCTCATTTAAAAATATACCAAGACACAGCTTTTTATTTTTATATTTAGCTTTTTAATGACTGCTATGCCCTGAACTTGGCCGGAGTGAGATTTGAAAATCATTAACAATCTACAATCCATCAGGGGCCATGAGGGATGGTGAGGGAGAGGAAGGAGGGAGGGAAAAAAGGAGGAGCTGATCCCAAGGGCTGAATGGAAAGTAAATGTCTAGATGGAATATATGTACAAATGGAATATATAAGAACGATGGAATATAAGTACAACTATGTCAGATACAACTGCTGTATGGTTTGTGACAAGAGTTGTAAGAGCCCCCAATATATTGGGAATAAAAAAGACTCTTCATTTTGTTTCCATTTTATTTGTGCTTTAATACAAAGAAGGCACATATCCTTGTACATGTATCTTTATATGTTGATGTGTGCAGCTATGCGGGATCTAACTTTAGGACTACACGTGGAGGCATTACTATATAATTTTATCCAAATGATTATCATGTCCACTTCCTAGCTATCATCTCTGAGAATAGTATCATTCTCCTTTTTTCTCATTGATCTTAAATTTCCACTTAAAATAATTTATGGCTGTTGCAATTGAAAATTAAATTTTAAATTATATGAGTCACTTAACATATTTCAAAGCTATTTCTAGTCAACTGTAATACATCATATTTTATTTAATAGTTTTATGATGTCGCAACCAGTAAAACAAGGTTTTTTAACCATTATCTGATTATTTTATCTTGTGTTAACTCATGTAGTACTTCAAAATATTTTTGAATAAGAACAGTGATATCATTTCTGTCTTCTCTCTGTTTAATGGGAATGCTTTAAAATTTTATTTTTCTGGGGTGGGGGTGGTGTTGAGTTAGTTTTAATTAATTAGTATCATATTCAGCACTTTTTTCCCATTTAACAGAATTTTCTTAGAAAGTTTTATTTCTATACAATTCCTATTGTATATTCGTATACTTTTAGTATTTTGTGTCTTATTATTTGTTCATTTAATAAATTTTTTTACCATTTCCTATTATATCATGATCTCTATCATGGAATCAAATATTTTTGGTTATATGATCTACTTTTTTTGCTAGAAATGTGGATTTTACTTGCCAATATTTTGTAAAGGTATCTGCTTCAATATTATATATATTATACAATTTTTTTAATAATTGGCATTGAGCTTTGGTATTCATCTAGCCTGGGTTTGTAAAAATGAATTATGGAATTAACAGAAACATCCTCACTGCTGCATCAATTCCAACTCATCATGACCCTAAAGGACAAAATAGAACTGGCCCTTGAGTTTCTGAAACTATACATTTTTACTGGAATAAAAAGCCTCATCTTTATCCTGAAGAATACCTGGTCTTTCCCAACTGCTGACCTTGTAGGTTGTAGCCTAACGAGTTACCCACTCCACCATGAGGGCTCGCCTCAACAGATTTGAATAGCAATTCCTTTTATTAATGTGAATAATGCTCTAAACATTTACTTTCCACCTATGACAATATTCTTTTTCCAATTTCACATTACACTCAAATTTGTCTACCCTATAGGAAAATCAAAATCTACTTTTTCTCCATCTGCTTCCATGAGATTATTATAACATTTTATAGAATGTCATGCCTTTTCATTTTCTCTTACTTCCTTACCTTATACATATTTTTTCCTCTTTAATTCTAGGTTAAAATGAGCTATTTCTCATCTTGTATTTCAAAAACCAATATTAAAAATACATAAACAAATATATTATAAAATAGTATGTATAAATAGACACACAAATTTTCCAATTTGTTAAATAGTTTCTTCATAATTTCTTCAGTTTCAGTCAATTTATGATATGGGCTTTAGAGTCTTAAATTTCTGCCAATAATTTTATCTGTGGAAGTGAGTGATATTTGGCAAAGTGTCCATCCATTTCAAGAGTGCATACAGAATAAGTTAAATCTCTGGTTTCCAAAAGTTCAAATGATGCATGTAATATCAATCTGATTTCCTCCCCAAATTTAATTTCTTCTTACTTCCTTGGAACTGGTATGCTATTTTGTTGGTCAGGATTTTTCCAGGCTCTAACTGAGAGTTTTTCTCCTCCACCCAGCCCCCACTTTGGGCATACTTTCAGGCTAATGCTTGCCTATACTTATTATCTCTGAACCATTTTACCCTTTCATTTTGCTAGTAGATACCTTTCCTTGTTGCTTTTTAAAGTTGAAAAGCTTTCTTATTACATATTTATTATGTTTTCAAAATTTATCTTTATATTTTTACTCTCTGTCAAAATATCTTTTTTAGAAGTTCTGCTTTGTGAGTTGCTGACGGTTCTGATGGTCTTGTTTTCTCTGTCTGATGACTTAGAAATGACATTGTTTTCCTTGGCTTAATAATCACATATTAAAACAGGCAGCTTAGGAAAAACAGTAGCTATTAATTATGAAGGAGCCACTGCATGAGTGTTAGGGAAAAGTAGTCTCTGCCCCAGGTAAGAAGTAATCAATGAACCAGGTAAGAAGTTCTTATTTCTGGTTAGGGATCATGAAGAAGTTGCTAGCCTTTTCTGTCCTTTCCACTGTCATGACCAGCACTCACTAAGCCTCAGATGTAGGAAGCTCTCAAGACAATACCCCATGTATCTTCAAGATATGTGATACAAATACAAGATATCAGGCTGTGTACCTAACGCTACATGAGTGTTGGCACAACTTTGTCCCTAGAGTTACACGTTAATGAGGTTCAATCTCGACTTCTTTCACACGAGCTCTCACACTTGCCTACCAGGCTCTCACCAATATCGAGTGTAAAGAGTACACCTGTCGTCATCTTTTTTGCAAAGGTGGGATAGACAAATCTTAAGACTCTGTCTCAGCCAGACTGTATATCAAGAGCCAGGCCACATGTCAAGGAGGGATGTAAGGGAAGGATGGGGAGTGGTAAGTAATGGGAAGATATTGATAAAGAATAAGTGGGACACACAGGAACATTGTGATGTGCAAGATTATACTCAGAGGTAAGACTGATGTTTGTTCACTTTAAAGAAGAAAAAACGATAATGCCGAGTGTTCTTTATGCGATCATCTGGACGGTGTCAATGGGGTTTGCCCCAAAATGTGCTGTGACAACCACGTTAACAATTACCTTCACTTATTCATGTGATGTCTTTAATTCATCATTCTTTAATAAATAGCTCTCAAATATATAATATTTTCTTTCAGATACATGACAGGTATGTAGAGATACAAGAGCAAAAGAAGGGTTTCAGCTTTTAACTTTGAAAGAACTTTCAATATTCTTGGCTAGCAACATAAGTCTAGTGTATCAGTTTTCCTTTGATCTTCCTTATTCAATATCCAATTTGCCTATGCTTATAAGGCAATTGAAAACACATGGCTTGGGCCAGGTGTACCACTTGACACTCCTCAAACTTGCTCTTTGCTTTCAACTGACTTCTATAACAGCTGATTTACCCAATGCAATACGTTGCTTGACCTCTTGCCTGTTGCTTCCATGGGCACTGCTCATGGGTCAAAGCCAGATAAAAGACTGGACAACTTCATCATTTCTCCACTTACCAGTGATATTACCTATTGGTCTAGGTGTGAGAGTTTGGGTTTCCTTTATATGGAGTTGTAATCCATTCTGAAGGCTTCAATCCTTCATCTTCATTAGGAAGCGTTTCACGTGCTTCTCACTTTCAGCAAGGAAACTGTGTCATTTGTATATTGCAGGTTGTTCGTTATCCTTCTTACATTTTTGATGCCACATTCATCTTCATATAATTAATTCTCTGATTATTTGCTCAGCCTACCTACTGAAAAATATGGTGAGAGGACACAATCTTAATGCTCACTTTCTCTGATTTTAAGCCATGCAATATCCCCTTGTCCTGTTCACATAACCGACTCTTGCTCTAGATACAGTGTCCTTGTGAGCACAATGACATCTGTATTCCCATTTCTTCTCAAGACTATCCATAGTTTGCTATAATACACTCAATTAAATGCTTTTGCATGATCAATGAAACACAAGTACACACCTTTCTGGCATTCTTTGCTTTGAGCCAAGATAATTCTGATGTCAGCAATGATATCTCTTGTTCTATTTCCTCTTCTAAATCTGGCCTGAACCTCTGGCAGCAGCTTCCTGTCCATATACTGCTGCAACCATTGTTGGATGATTTTCAGCAAAAGTTTACTTTCATATGATGTCAATTATATTGTTCTATAATTTGAGCATTCTATTGTCACCTTTTTTTTTTGGCAGATGGGGCATGGATACAAATATGGAGATCTAATCAGTTGGCCAAGTGTCTTCCAAATGTCCTGGCATAGAGGATCAAGGGCTTCCAGGGCTTGATTAGATTTGCTGAAACATTTCATTGGGTATTCCATTAATTCCTGGAGCCTTGTTCTTGGTTAATGCTTTCTGTGCAACTTTCACATTTTCTTTTAGCACCACTGGTTCTTTATCAGATGCCACCTTATGAAATGTTATAATATAGACGAATTCTTTTTGATACAGTGATTCTATGTATTATCTCTATGTTCTCTTGATGCTTCCTGCATCCGTCCATATTTTTCCCATAAAATGTTTCCAGATTGCAACTCAGAGCTCTATATTTTCTTGAGTTCATTCAGTTAAATACATGTTGAGCATGTTTCTCACTTTGGGTTTTCGAATTCTAGGCCTTCACACATTTCATTATATTTGTCTTTACCTTCTTGTACAGCCCTTTGAAATGTTCTGTTCAGCTTTTTAACCTCATCCTATCTACAATTAAAATCAGGTTTGAGTGTCTTTTCTGACATCCACTTTTATTTGAGGAAATAAAATAATAAAAATGCCACAAATCAGACTCTACTGAATATGAAAGAATCAATCATAAGAAAATTGAAGCGCATAAATATCAAAACCACTAGCCAATAAAAATAGTGTTTCTTTACAATATATTGAAGATGTCACAAAATGAAAAATGTAATCTCCAAAGGAAATAAAATTAAATAACTAGCTAATATAAATGTATTTTAATAAAATTAATAAAGCAACAGTAATGCAGTATATGGATGTATTACAAAACTTGCAAAAACTATAATTTTCATAAGGTGGAAACTTGTCAGAGAGGGAAAATAAAATATATGTTATGAGAAGGAACAACAGAAAAGTTATAAGAATGTACCTGGTCAAAGAGAGAAAACTTGTGAAAACCTGAAAAATGGGCAATTTCATGACACTCTTGCTCTGCGCTATATATATTTTGAAGTTGTCAAGGATTTCACCTTACTTGGATCAATAGTCACTGTCTGAGGAAGCAGCAGGTACGAAATAAAGCCATCTATTGTACTGGGCAAAGTTGCTGCTGCACAATAAAACTATTGAAAATGTTAAAAGGCAAATATGTCACTTTGAGAACTAAGGCTCCCTAGCACCAGTCAAAGTCTTTGAAACTGCATATTCATACAACAGCTGGACAATGAATGGAAGCCAGAGGGAGAGCTCGTGAATTTCAATTATGGGGATGGATAAAAAATGTGGACTGATGAGCTAGAAGAACAAACACATTTTAATTGAAAGAAGTACAGTAGAGAGCTCCTTAGAAGCAAGGGTAGCGAGATTTGGTCTCATCTACTTTGGACATATTACCAAGAAGGACTACTCATTGAGGAAGATATCATTCTAGGTAAAGCTCTTAAACTCATAAAAAGATGAGAGTTTTCCATGAGTTGATTCTGACTTACAGCTACCCTACAGGACAGGGTAAATCTGCCCCTATGGGATTCTGAGACTGTAACTCTCTATGGGAGTAGAAAGCTTCCTCTACTCCTGAAGAACGGCTGGTGGTTTCAAACTGCTGCCCTTGTGGTTAGTAACAATGTTAGACAGGGTTCTCTAGAGAAACAAAACCAGGACACTAATGAGATATATATATATATATAAAAAACATAAGAACACATATATATAAAACATAAGAACTAAACAGTTAATTAATATATAGAGCATACAAATGGCTCAGTGCAACTCACTTCTGTGAAACAGCTAATACACTGGCAGTCCTTCAAGGCTTGAAGGCCACTGGGTAGTCCTCTGTAGAGCAATTCAGGCTATCCAGCCACAGGCAGCAAACAGCAAGGCAGGTCACCAACAACCAGATAACAGGGTCTGACAGTCCCCAGCTCAAGTAATGTATACTCCAGTAGCACTGCAAAGCAGGTCTTGAAGGAATCTCAAACGACAGTGACACAGTCCATGGGTTAGGTGTCCCACAGGTAGTGTAGCTTGCAAATTGAAGCAGAGAACAAGCTAAGGCAGCCACACACTGATCCAATCACCAAAGAGCCAGACGCAAGAAAGGCGAAGCTCACAGAGCCCTTTATTTATCTGCCCTTCAATTAATCCCACATGTGTTCATTTGCCATGTTGGCACAATAAACCTACCAATCACAGTAACCCAACGCATAATCACTGCATTACCAGGGCACCTTAGGTAAAGGTATGTTAGCAAAAAAGACGAAGACGCTCAACAAGATAGTTTGACACAGCGGCTCCAACAATGGACTCAAATATATCCAATGATGCTGAAGACGGCACAGGGCCTGACAATCTTGTGTTCTGTTGTTCTTGAGTCACTACGAGTTGAAACTGACTGAACAACACCCAAAAACAACAAATTTGTATTCTACCTAGTAGAGTATTATCAACTAATAAGTAAAACTGTGACTCATAAGGAAAATTATTAAAGAGCAAGATCTCCTAATTTTTTTAAAAATTGGTGAAATGTTTTTAAAAGTTTAATAATACATTTGAATACCTAACTGGGATTTATTCTCAACAAAAATAAAAAGTCAATTAAAATTGACAGAGGAAAAAATAAATTACTTGCACAAAATTAAGTGACATCCTCCATCAAAATTTAGTAAGAGATTGCACAAAGAACGGAGGGTCAGATCATTTTCTCATTGAGACCAATCCAGACTCCAAGAGGCTGATACTTTCTCTACAGATTTACTAGTTCGGAGCTCAGATGGTGAAGGCAACCGTCCATACTAAGCTTATGGGACATCTGTAGCCCAATGCAAAACATAACATGAATGGAATTTATGTAAAGTGATAGAATCATCTTTAAACATAAAACTCTAAAAGGCCAGCATTAAAATTTGTTTCATACTGAGATTTTTCAGTATTCTAATATCTACTATAGAAATTCAGCATATTAAGATAAAAGGATAAAATAATATTGCCAGTGCCATAGATTCTCAAAGTTATTGGAAAAATATTTACTGCTGACAAGACACTTATTAAAAGAGAATAGTCTCTTAAGATTATGAAAACATCCAATCAACTGCCATCGTGTTGATTCTAACTCGTAGCAACCCTTCACAGGTTTTCAAAGGCTTACTTTTTATTTTTGACAGGCGCAAACAGCCTCATCGTGCAGTGATTGGTGGGTTTGAATGGCCAACCTTGCAGGTAGCAGCCCCAAGTTTACTCTACGGTCCCACCAGGGTCCTAACACTTTGAAAAGTATGTGTGCATTTAGAATGAAAACCCAGCGCTATCCCTATCCGAATAATGACATAAAACAGTCCTCAAATGGTGGCTCCTGCATCTGCAGCACCGATGGTACCTGGCAACTTGTAAGAAATGAACACCTTAGTGTTGCTTTTCGGTGCTCTGGAGTCAATTTTGACTCATAGCAACTCTATATGACAGAACAGAAGGGTCTTCATAGGGTTGCAATCTTTACAGAAGCGGATTCTCAGCTTTCTCCCAAGGAGTCACTAAAATCAGCTTGAGCTCACAACCTTTCAGCAGCCCAGCACTTAATCCAGGGCACCACCAGGACTCCTACTAGGTCAGAGCTCTTGGGTTGGGGCTCAGCAGTCTGCATCTTAACAAGCTCTCCATAAGAATCTTCTACATATTAAAGATTAAGAACCGCTTGTAGGAGCAAATCACATCAAATTCAAGGACAATACAAAGAGCCTTTAGTACCACTACTGTTTAACTTTGTTATGAAACATTAAATGATTTTACTGAAGTACAGAATGAAATATGCATGGGAAATTTGGAAAGCAAGAAGAACATCATAATTTTTAAAGATTAGATGATTATATGCATGAAAAGTTTCAGCAAATCAAAGTTTTAAAGCCTAGCAACCACAGGAAGATTCAACCAGATGTCTGAATATAATTGTATTGTGTAAAAATAAGATATTTTTTCAATGTAGACACTCAAAATATTTCTATTAATCCTTTATATTTTCTATTTACTACAATAGCATATTTCAGTAAAATCTAAAAAAACAATATACTTTCTAGAAATCTCCTCAATAAAATTGCCAACAGCATTTTGGGAGGGAAGGTAACATAAGTTGGCATTAAAAATTACAAAGTTCTTTTGAAAAATGATAAATAAACTGGTATGAATTCAATTTGTGTTGTAATATAAAAAAGCTATAGCAATTCTAAAACTGATGAACTGGCACAAGAATAGACAAATGTCACAGACACATAAATATTTAATAAACAATAAAAATTTCACTTCATGTAATGAAGAAATATAGGTTGATCATATTTTGTTGAGCCAGCTCAGTTTTTTACTCAGAAAAACAAAAGAAAACTTGTTTTTTTAACTTATAATTTACACCAAATTAAAAGCCTGTTGAATAAGTGTAAATGTCAACAGATAAAAGTTCTGAAGAAAGATGAGCAATTTACAATAAAAAAATTAAAAGCTAACCCTGGAACCAGATGTCCTACAAAATAAAATGGATACATTTGACTACATGAACAGTAAAGCCTCTGGACAGCCAAATATTAAAATGGAAATAATATTATATAAATTAAAACCTTGGGGAGGTTACTATAAGATATACAGATGTACAATTATATGCCCTGACCATACTTATATATTACACAGAAAGCATTTTAAGTGCTTAAAATTTAATCATCAAAATATCAAAAACTGATAGAAAGACAAGTAAATATTCACAGATATGAAAATTAAATTATTTCCAAAATTGAGTGGTATAATATATGTAATCAA
The DNA here is from genome assembly GCF_000313985.2 of Echinops telfairi. Taxonomy (NCBI): domain Eukaryota; kingdom Metazoa; phylum Chordata; class Mammalia; order Afrosoricida; family Tenrecidae; genus Echinops; species Echinops telfairi. The sequence goes on along the minus strand of NW_022107431.1, from coordinate 29,456,271 downwards.
ATATTATCAGGAGTTTGTATTGGGGAAAATAGCTTCAAGAGCAACTTACAATATCTATAAAGCTTCTAAAAGATGCCTGCTTTGAACCAGAAAGTCTAATTCCACTAATTTGTCTGACAGATATTTTTATCCATATACTCAAGTATAAATTTAACATAGCATTGATTACATATAATCATGTACATATAGTCATGCATAGATATAGATGTGGATATAGATAATTGCCACAGCATTGATTATAAAAGGAACGAAACAACTTAAGGAGTCATTAATAAAAAGGAGACTGGTTAAATATACATAAGGCTGCTGTAAAAAGGAATGAGATATCCTTATATTTTTAAAACAAAAATATAATGACAAATTAAGAAAAGAATAAGATAGAGGGCAGTCTCTATTAGTGAACTCTAAATTTTAGTTAAAAATTTTAAGTGTATCTATTTGAAATAGATTTTATCTCATCTGAATAAGATTTAAGGTAAGATTAGAGAGGTAGATGGCTGATACAGAGACAGAGGCCACAGCCGTGGAAACTGTGTGGTCGTTCTGTTCTATCACGAGAGTCACGCTATGTTGAAACGGACTCAATCGCAGTGGGCTAGTTTGGGTTTACTAACTTGGATAACTAATGATGATCTAAATTTGGTTACATGTAACTAGCTGTTATGCACTGGAAAATGAAGCAGAGAAAAGTTAAATGATTGATCAAAGTTAAATTGCTGGTAACTGACAGAGAAAGAAGTGAAACACAGAGAGTGAAGATACAACAACCAAACTACTAAATTAATCATCTAGCAAAATTCCAGCATAGATTAGACTGTCAGTAAGCCCTTGTTGTTTCTTCTCTATTTCATGATTGAACTGAAACTTGAATCAATCAATATCAGCTTAAAAGGGGCACTACATCAGCAAACCACAAAAATGTCTAATTGTATACTTGTACTAACTACTTAGTTTAGACTACAGAAGGCCAGGCAATGCCTTTTTTTTCAGAAGTGCCAAGGACAAGAAAGCAGAGCCTGTCTATTTTAATGGCAAAAACAATGAAATATTGCTCTGATAACCAGCATGTTATATTACGAACGAAGGTAGATGAGAGTTTTGAAGAGGTTCTAGATTAAACTTGAACAGACACATTTAAATCCCAGGTCACTAAAAACAGATTTCAACTTCATACACCTTCAACAAAAGGATTATAAAAAACTCAGGAATACAATTTTGAAAACTTGCATTAATCCCCATTTTAATATGCATGATTTTTGGTGAATTAAATATTATTCCATTTTTAAAGCACTTATGAGATTCAAAGATAATATATAATAAAACTTCATGATCTGTGGAAAAGGTCATCGGTTACTCAAGTGAAAGTTTAACCTGAAGCTAAAGAAAAATTAAAACAAATCCATTAAGAGCCAAAATACAACCTTTAATATATCCCATCTGAATTTAGAAACCATCTCCAAAATAGATCTGACTGAAAACTAATGACTGGAGACCAGATAAACTGTGTAATAAACATCAAGGACTTCATACATGAAGAAAGTCAAAGGCCTTTAAAAAAAAAAAAGACAGGGAAGGTATTATGAAAGACCAAAATGAATTTCAGAAGAAACTCTAAAACTTGTACTTGAACGTACAGTAGCTAAGCAAACAAAAGAAATGGTGATGAGTTGAAAGAAAGACCTCCATGGACAGGTTGATAAGACATGTAATGTATTATAATAAAATATGCAAATACCTGGGGCTAGAAAACAAAAAAAAGAGCGCATCGTTGGCATTTCTCAAGTGGAACAAATAGAAGAAAAATAAATCTAAGTCACAAAGTGTAATGCTGAAAGATTCTACAGGGGAAATATTAATGCTTCAGAAACATCATAAGATGATGGAAGGAATACAGAGTCACACTATCACAAATTATTGGTTAATGGTTAACATTTTCAGGAGTGCCATATAATCAAGAACTTAGGGTATTAGAGGAAGAAGTGCAAGTTGCACTGAAGTTATTGGGGGGAAATTGACAGCACACCACTTGAGATGCTTTAACAAACGGAGGCAGCGCTGAAAGTACTCCCTTGTCTGTGCCCAAAATGTGGGAAAACTGCAGCCGGACAGCTCCTGGAAGAGATCCACAGAGCGCACATTCCGGGAAAGATGACCTTCCAGAGGCAGAGAGGTCACAAATGCCCATTTCAGTAAAAATTTTCTCAAAGATAATTGAGAAATAATCACAACAGTATATCAATGAGGAACTGCCAGAAATTCAAGTTGATGTCAGGACATAATCCTTGATATTACTCTGTACATGTTAATAAATGAAATACTTGGCATATTAAGAGGACATGAAATTCAATATTTATTTATCACATACTATATATGTCTGTGTTCAATAATCAGAGTGTTTCTAAATGTATCTTACAAGAAAGCACCATAGGGTGTTTATCAGAACATTATGTTTCTTTTTTCAGTCTATGTATGAATCACCATATAAGAAAATTGATCAATTCCTCAAGAAAAGAAGTTAAATTAATATTTAGATAATAAAATTATATAACCATATTTTATTTTCTCCTTTTTGATTGGCTTTCTTTTAAACAACTTATTGAAGTTGCTATAATTCACTTGCTCTTGGCGAAATGATGCTATCATTACATAAGTGATATAAATAGTTCTGACTATCAATGTTGAAAATTCCAGAAGTATATAAAATATGCATGTGATAAATTGTGTATATGATAGCAATTATACATTCCTTTCATTTTGAACTAATGAGTTTTCTCTTGTTATTCAAGTAAAAACATGCCAGTGACAATATAATCAGTTGTCCTATAACATGTCTGGCCTGATCCTGCACAAAGTGATCCACAAAGTGTCTTCGGATCAATCATAGTGTTCGAATTTGCATCGTGATTTTTAAATCATTCTCACATCCATAAGGTAAGAGCAGCCATTCGGTGAATGGCGAAAACACAGCATCAATGGACAGAAATTGAATGTACAGGTTTTTACATATTTTTAAGATAAAAAAAACACATAAAAATCTGTGAATGAACTTCCACAGAACATATTAAGATACATGAGTGAAATAATGTTAGATGGCTTTGTAAGTAACATTTATTTTGCTAACTCTTGCCTGAAGGTCAAGATTACATCATCAAACTAGTATTTTGAATGAAGTTTCAAATATAAAGATTTTTGTTAATGTTCAAATCCAAATGTAATTTTTACTTAATAAATTTTACTTGTTTTCATAATATATACAATTTATACAAGTGCCTAAATGTGGTGTCTAAAATTTTTTAAATGGCATACTTTTATTGTCATGTAAAGTGAAACAACAAAAATTAAGTGGAATCATAAAACAAAAACTCACAGAGGATAACAGGAAAAAGACTTTTGAATCCATACAGACAATTCAAAAATTTAAGTTTCTTTCATAAACAATGAAACAACAGAACCTTGAATGCTTGAGTTTTATGTGTGCAAATCATGTCACTAGTCCTGTCAGCACTGAAATTACTAACAGCGATTAGAATGAAAGAGAAATTGTGGCAGACTCTGCCTCCTTTTCTTGCTGTGTTGTTCATGCTGTTCGGTGCCATCAGTCAGTCGTGACTCACAAAGACCCGATGTCCCATAGCGAACAGTCTGGTCCTGGACCATTATCACAATTGTTCTCAGGTTAGACCCAAGAGTTGCATCCACTGTATCAATCCATCTTGTCAAGGCTCTTGCTCTTTTTCACTGCCTCTCTACTTGACCAATCTGAGGACTGGTCTCTCCAGATAGCACGTACAAAGTACACAAGAGAAGTCTCACCATCCTTGCTTCTCAGGAGAATTGCAGCTGTGCTTGCTCCAAGACGGATGACTGTTCTTTTGTAGTCCGTGGGACTTTCACTATTCTTCACCAGCACCATCATTCAAAGGCATAGTTTTTTCTTTGGTCCTTTTTCCATGTTTAATTTTCACATGCTCATATCCTATTGAAAATACCATAGTTTGGGGCAGAACAACTTTGTTCTTAAAGTAGCATCCTTGCTTTTCTGTGCTCTACATACGTCTTGTGCAGCAGATACAGCCAAGGCAAAGCATTTTTTGATCACATGATTGCTGCTTCTATAAGCATTGATTGTGGATCCAAGCAGAGCAAATCCTTGACAATGTCAATCTTCTCCATTTACCATGATGCTACCCGTTTGTCCAGTTGTGAAGATTTTGGTGTTCTTCACATTGAGTTTTAATCCCTACTCAAAGCTGCCATCTTTGATCCTCAGCAAGCGCTTCAAGTCCTCCTTACTTTGAGGAGGAAAGGTTGTGCCATCTGCAAATCACAGGCTATTAACAAGCCTTCTTCCAATTCTGATGCCACATGTCTGCTTTACACAGTTCAGAAAGTAGTGTTTCTAATTATTTGCTCCTCTATCAGATTGACTAAGTCTGGTGAGAGAATGCAACCCGGCTGCACACTTCTGCTCATCTAAACAAGGAAGGGTTCTCGTACTGTATTCACAGATGCCTCTTGCTTGATGTCCATGATGTGTGTGAGCACAATGAGGGGCTGTGTAATTCCTGTTCTTCTCACAATTATCTACAGTTTGTTATGATCCACAAAGTCACATGCCTTGGGAGTGTCAATGAAACACATATTTGTGACATGTGTTTGGTATTCTGCTGTGATCCCAGATCCATGGAACATCGGCAATGATATTCCTTGTGCCACGTCCTCTTCTGAATCTAGTCTGACTCTCCAGAAGCTCCCCATTTGTGTACTACTTCCACTGTTCACGTATGGTCTTCAGAAAATTTTGCTTGTATGTGATATTAACGATATTGTTCTATAATTTGCTCACTTCATTGGGTCACCTTTATTTGGAATGGGCACAAATATATGTCTCTTCCAGTTAATTGGTCCAAGTAGCTGTCTTCCAAATTTCCTGGCATAGGTGAGTAAGTGTTCCCAATGCTAACAGCTCCATTGCTCAAACAATTCCATTGGTATCCGTTACTAGAGTCTTGTTTGGGGCTAATGCTTTCAGTCCAGTTTGAATTACTTCCTTCAGTATCATTGGCTCTTGTTCATTTGCTACCTCTTGAAATGATCAAATGTTAGCAAGTTCTTTTTTGTTCAGTGATACTGTAAATTCTTTTCATTTTCTATTGATAATGCATCATGTAATATTTTGCCCTTAGAATATTTCATGATTGTAAATTCAGGCTTGAATTTTTTCTTGACTTCTTTCAGTTTCAGATATGCTGAGTATGCACCTCCTTTTTTATTTTCTAGCTTTAGGGCTTATATATTTCATTATAATATTTGACATTGCCTTCTCAAACTGCCCTTTGAATTTTTCGATTCACCTTGTAACTTCATTGTTACAAGGTAACTTGTAACTTGAATGTAACTTCTCCCATTTATCTTTGATGCTCTCTGCTTAAGAGCAGGTTTCAGAGTCTCTACTGACATCAACTTTGACCTTTTCTTTTTCTTTTTTCCCTTTCTTTCTTCCTTCCTTTCTTTCTTTCTTTCTTTCTTTCTTTCTTTCTTTCTATTTAATGACCCCTTGCTCTTTCAATGAATGATGATCTTGATGTCCTTTCTCATCGGTGTCAAATCTGTTCAAGATGTTCTCAAAATTCAAGTGGGGTACACTCTTGGTTGTATCTGGGTGTCATAGACTTGGTTCAATGTTCTTTAGCTTCAACCCAAACTTACCTATGAGCAGTTTATGAGCTATTCCATAGCCAGTCCCTAGCCTAGATTTAACTAGTCGTATTGAGCCTCTTCATTGTCTTCCCACAGTTGTAACCAATTTGATGTCTGTATATTCCATCTAAAGAAGTCCATGTGTATATTTGTTGTTTGTGTTCTTGAAAAAAAAAGGTATTTTCTATAACTAAATCATTGGTCTTGAAAAATTCTGTCATGTGATAGCCAACTTCATTTCTATCACCAAGACTACATTTTCCAACTATAATTCCTTCCTCTTTGTTTCCAACTTTTACATTGCAACGGCCAATAATTATCAATGCATAATGATGGCACGTTTGATTAATATGAAGTAAATTGAAGACTTTGGTAGATTGCCTCAATTTCTTCATTGTTAGTGTTTGTGGTTGGTGCATAAATTTGAATAATGATTGTATTGATTGGATGTCCTTGAAGGTGGAGAGATATAATCCAATCACAGACAGTATCATACTTCCAGATAAACCCTGAAATATCCTTTTAGACAATGATTGCAAAGTCATTCCTCTAGATTGTGCCAATTTTGGCATAGTAAATCATATGATTTTCTGATTCAATATGGCCAATACCTGTCCATTTTAACTCACTAAAGCAGAGGGTCCTCAAACTTTTTAAACAGGGGGCCAGTTCACTGTCCCTCAGACCTGTTGGAGGGCCAGACTATAGTTTTAAAAAAAACTATGAACAAATTCCTATGCACACTGCACATATCTTATTTTGAAGTAAAAAAAATTTGGGCCAAAACACCCGGCGGACTGGATAAATGTCCTTGGCGGGCTGCATGTGGCCCAGGGGCCGTAGTTTGAGGATGCCTGCACTAAAGCCTAGGACATAAATATTTACATATTCTATTCCATTTTTGACCACTTCCAATTTTCCTGGATTCATACTTCACAGATTTCAAGTTCCCATTATTAAATTATTTTTGCAGCCGATTCCTCTTATTTTGAGTTCTGTCCCATCAGGAAATGACGGTTTCTAAGCCTCCACTCCCACAAGCTTTCCCAGGATCACATCCCCATGGTTGACTCCACTCAGAGAAATAAGCTCCTCCTCAGTTACAATCTAAGTGTCCAAAGACCAAAGGGTCCATCCTCAGGCTTTATGTCCCACAATGATCTACTTCTATTCATGAGGGCTTCAAGTTGCTGTCGGTGTTTCAAAGCTATGCATAAGGTTTTCAGTGGTGACCTCCTGCAAAGTGGGAAGCCAGGTACTTCTTTGTTGTCTGTTCTTAGTCTTGAAGTTCATAATATATGACTTGTACAATTCACTATGGTTGATAAACACGACAACAGTTTAATTCATAGAGATTAGAAATCACCTTTTTAAATGCAAAAACATGATTTTGGCTTAACCCATGAACCAGAAACACAAATTAATGAAGAACATCAATTAGTATTAGAAAGCACTATTACAGCATGTTGTTGCTCTCATGAATGTGAGTTATATTTTTAAGTAAGAAGTTAAAAGGTTTGGGGTGTATCTAGATTTGCTCAGATTGATCCATTTTTAGCAGGTCACATTTCAAAATAAGAAAGGGAAAACCATCATATATTTCTAAACATATGAAGAAATCATAAACTTACTAAGTGATAAAATTCAATCAACCGGTTTCAGTAGAATATGTATAACACTATATCGGCCTGTCTGTATATTCCACAACTGGTACTTATTATATTCACCCACCATCCACATCATCAAATCAATTCTGATTCAGCACACCCTATAGGATTGCAGACCTGCCCCTGTGGGTTTCCGAAGTTATAAATCTTTATAGGTATACAAAGCCTCACATTTGGCCCAGGGATCTTGTGTATTCTAGCTGCTGACCTGAAGAAGCAGTTCAATGTGTGACCTACCATTACCCCCAGGGCTCCTTGCTTATTAAACAAAACAAAAAAAAGTAAATATGGATTGTTTAAAGTTACATAAATATCTATAGATGGATTGGTAAGGAAATTTCCAAACTTGATTTTTCTAAGTGCAGACAGTCATCCTACAACAAAACTGCCAATAGGCCAGAACCTCGTAAAAAAGTATGCAATACTTTTTAGGAAATAATAAATATGTCACTTTTAGACCATATACTGGATGGTTGCTTCATCTTATAAAATACAGTGCAGTTGAGTATTACCTAGAAGCAGTTTGGGTTTTTTTTCCCCCTACTGTTCACTTACTGTATAAAATTTTTTTGGTCCTGTCCATCTACCAATATAGGAGCCCAATGTGATAGTGTTGGCCTGTGATCTACCCGCAAGGTCGGCGTCTTGAAAGCACCAGGCACTCCTAGGACAAAAACAGGGCTTTCTATTCCCCCAAAGAGTTGAGTCTCAGAAACAAGATGCAGTTCCACACAGTCCTACAGGTTCCCTACGAGACAGCATCAACTTCATGACAGTGATTGATTTACCGATAGGGAGTTCTTAAAACAAAAATTGTCTTCTCTCCTGTCTGTTCTTAGTTTGAAGCTTCTGCTGAAACCTGTTCACTTTGGCTAACCCTGCTGGCTTGTGAAGTAAAATCGTTTCGTTTCTAGCATCACAGCCACACATTCTGTAGTTTGAGCATTTTTTAATGTGGCAGTTAGCTAATTGCATAGTCATTCTTCATTTTTACATAACACCGATTATCATAAAATGATCTCATCTTTGGGACCTAGCTATGTTGATAAATAAGAAAAGGATATTTTTATGTTTGTTATGCTGATGAATATATTATAGCATTCTCACCAGATAAATCAATTTCTCTAAGACTCAGAAGCAATTAAAAAATATACAATGATCTCTACCAATCATTAACAGAGTATTCCCATAATGCAAGAGAAGAATTTGAAAACCCAGCAAAACAAATACTACTGAATGCTGAGTATTGTGCAGAAGCATTAGAATGAAACAATATATGATGGGAGTGTTCCAGAACTATCAAGTGCCATGGCTCAAATTTACATAACTGCCTATTAGACAAACTTGTATAGTCCATGAAGAGATGGTTGATGGTGTACGGGTTCTTTCTCACATTTTTTTCCACTTTAAATAACATGGCTATTACATAGGGAAGAAAAAATCAAGGAACCTAAGAAATTCTCACTCGGTGCCATTGAGCTCATGCCAAACTCAAAGTGAGCCTGTTGGACAGGGTAGAACGGCTTTGTGAGTTTCTGAGCGTGTACCTCTTAAGAGAGCAGGAAACCCCATCTTTCTTCTGCACAGCTTCTGGTGGTTTCAAACGACGGACGCTGCATTTAGCGGTCCAAGTACAACCCACAGACATATCCTGATGGCAAGGAGCTCTGTGGTACACGGGTTAAAACACTTAGCTTCTAACTGAGAAGTGTTGGTTCAAATCCAAGGGTTCCCAAACCTATTTAGTATAAAGGCCCCTTTTCAGAGAGAGAGAGAGAGAAAGAGAAAAAAAAAATACATTACTCAGTGCGTTCCTGGCAATTAAGTTTGTAAGATTATAGAATGGAAAGGATGAAGTGTAGTTACCTGATTTTTCAACCCCCTGGATCACTGCAGTGCCCCCAGGGTCAGTATTGCCCACTTTGGGAAACCCTGGCTCAAACCAGTCATCTGCTCTGCAGGAGAAAGGCATGGCAGTCGGCTTCCATACAGACTGACCACGTTAGAGACTCTATAGGCTATTTCTATGAGGAGACTTCATAAGGTTCATTAAAAATTCCATATTCTGGGAACTTTTTATTACTCCTATCTTGTCCTACTCAACAATAGGTCTTGTTTGGGGATCCTAATGAGTTAAATATGTCTTTATCGAGAAACATGGAAGTTTATTTGTTTATGAGAACAGGATCAATACATTCAGGAAAGACAAACTTTACTCATATAGGCAGTTATTATTCTGTAGTAGATCAAATATAACTTTTTCCCAATATTTAAATTATGCATATTACTAACTTTAATGATGCCAAACTGAACTGCATAATTTTCATTTTCAGTTTTAATCAGAGGAAAAGACCCTCAACACACAACTCAAAATAGACTCAATTAATTATCTTTATTTATTATGGGATTAAATATTGTTTGCCAGCTTAATTGTGAAGAAATCACTGAAGAATTTGTAATCCTAGAGAATAGAAAGAAATGTTTTAATTATATGAAAGATGAAAGATCAATCTAAAATTAAAATATAGATACTATAACATTTTTCTGATCTTTACATTTTTAGTCATGATGTTTTTCATTTGTTTTATTTCAATTATAGCATTTATTATGAGAAAAATAAAAATCAAACTATGAAACATTTAAGGCAAAAGTAGTGGAAGTCAATATTTCATTATAGAAGACCAACAACATTTTATATTGATTGTTAAAACAAGTTTGCAGACTCATTTTCTTTGTTATATAACATGCACATTATTTTAGTAAAATTACATAACATGTAAAAAAAAAAATAGTACCCTGAATCCAGTAAATATTTTATAATCCAGTTCATATCTTTCTGAAAAAAAGGTACACACCACATGTGTGTTGCAGCACCCCTCAGAAGAACAGAGCAAAGCACTCTCGATCCCATGCCATGCCCATTGTTTGAGCTCATTGTGGCAGCCACTGGGTCAAGACTCATCCTCTTTTCTGCCTCCCCTCTTCCTCACAAGTATGATGTCCTTTCCAGGGACTGCTTTTTCCTGATAACCCAGCCAAAGTACATGAGACAAGCTGTCAACATCTTTGCTTCTAATGAGCAAGCCGACTGTACTTCTTGCAAGACAGATTTGCTTGTTCTTTTAGCAGTCCATGATACTTTCAATATTTTTCATCAGCACCATATTTCAAATGTTTTGATTCTTCTTTGTTCTTCAGTGTTCCCCTTTCATATGCATATGAGGTGATTGTAAATAACATGCCTTGGGTTAGGCACAGCTTAGTCCTCAGAGGTAAATCTATGTAGGTCAAATCACTCTTCTAAAAAGTTTATTTCAACAAATGAAATTCTTACAATAATTAAAAATTGTAAACCTTTGACTGGAAATTAACTTTTGTTTTTATTATTTTTCATAATGGAAGCCAAAATGAATATTACTATTCTTCTATAAAAGCCACTGAAAATAATAAATTCAACAGGTTAGTTATCTTAAGTAAGCAAGGTCAGGGGCCAGAAACTTTTGATAGCACTTTCTGAAAGCAGCCATACATTACGTTAAAAGGAAGTCAATGAAGCCAGTCCATAACATTGCAAAGTGCTGGGTTCAACAGACTTAAAATCAATAAAGCCATTGAAAACAATATATTGTTCTCATGAATACACTCAGTTAAGTAATCGTGGTTTAAATTATTCTGCCTGTTGGAATATAAATATTTCACTGCTTTGGATATAATATTTAGATCAAACTCTCATTCATTAACCTGCCAGAATAATTAGAAATGGTCTATTGATTCCCCAATCAATGACACATTTTCAAAAATTCTTGAAAGGTTTATTTATTAAAATATTCTGTTACAGATAAATTCAATGGTTTCTAACTACTCAGCTAAAGGGCGAAATTAAATATTTTACATCTAAAGACCCTGCATAGTGGAGAAGCAAAGTTTGATGTCAAACTGCACATGCCTTCATAATAATGATTACTATTTCTGAAAGTAACTTTAATAAATAATGACTAAAGAATTTTTTAAATACATAAATATATAAGGCATAAAATTTACAAATGATTTCCTTATATTTCAAGTGAACACACATTTATAATTATATGTCACATATATTTAAACAAAATATATATACTCTAGAATTTTGCAAAATAATTGCACTTATTTTTAATTGGTAAATATCTATAATCTTATCTCTTTATATGTTTAAAGGTACACATTAAGATGATTTGCTTAATTTAACATATACTTAGAGAAATAAATTCATTTTCAAGCATAGGTAAAAGTTGTAGGTGGGTGGTTACCATTTCCCAAAAACCCATTGCCATAGAATCTATTCCAACACCTTGTGAATCCAAAGGATAGAGTAGAACGTTCCTAGAAAATATGCAATACGCTATAATCTTTCCAAAACCAAACTGCCAAACAGTTCTTCGTGGAGCAGCTAGTGCAAACACTACCTGAAGCACTGGCAATTCTATCTGAAGAAGTCCAGCATGACTGTTGCTTAGAACTGAGGACTCTGAACCTTTGCCTTGAATACTATTTACATTTTATCAGGAGGGAGAAGGACCTTATATTTTGTTATAATGTGATTCCGTACAAAAGAGAAAGACTCTTAATTAGATCAATTGAAACATTGACCTGACACAGTCTCAAACCATGGATCAAATTACTGGTCTATCAATTAGTGACTAAGCACTTAACCACTGTGCTGCTACAAATATGATCTACCTTTGTCTCTGTAACCCTGAGGCAGAATAACTAGAGGGTGCATGGTTACTACCACCAACTACTCTGAAAAAAGTCATGTTAGAATTGTGTTGTTCTTCTTGAGTGCATCCGTTCAGTTCCCACTCATAAAGACCCTCTGTAAAATAGACTGAAACATCGCCTCCTTTGGAGCCATCCTCATTGTTACAGTTGAACCTGTTTTGTAACCATGGTGCAAATTGTCATCCAATTGTTACAGTTGAACCTATTTTGAAACCATGGTGCAAATCCTTCTCATGAAGATATTTCTTTATTTCATTGACTCTATTTTACCAAGCATTATCTACTTCTACAGGGACTAGTCCCACCTAATAACATGTCCACAGTATATGAGACAAGTCTAGCCATTCTTGCTTCTAAGGATCATTCTAGCTATACTAATTTCAAGATAAACTTATTTGTTCTTTTGGCAGTCCATATTTTCACTATCCTTTAATCATAGTAGAGGAGTGAGAATAGCCTTGATATAAAACAGAGAACAGTGGAAAGTCAATTAGGGCAGAGGTGGTTAGATAAAAATGTAATGTTTGATCTCCCCTTTGACCCATTTCAAAGTTGTTTCAGTTAAAAAGAAAAGTAAAGGAGAAATACACATGAATGGATTGTGATAAGAGTTGTATGAGCACCCAATAAAATGATTTAAAAAAAAGAAAATGCATTCGAAAATGGATTCTTGCAATTGCTGTTATATTAAAATTTAACACTTGTTATTGATCTGCCTTTTGATCCATTATAAATTCATTCTAGTTTTTACTATGCTTTGCTTTCTTTTTGAATGATTATTTTGTTTTATTTTTTATTGTTGTTAGTTAAAATTTTGTTGTTGATGTTGTATATGAAAATCCATGCGAGATAAATCTATAGAGACAGCAACTGAGTGGATGATTTCTTGGGCATCTGGCCTGGGAGGTCAGAGAGCTAATAACAGTGATTACCAAAATGAAGAAAATGTTCTGAAATTAATTGTGGTGATGATTTTACAACTTTTTACAATGTGATTGAATTATTGCATGGCATTATATGTGAATTATATGTCACGGAACACATTTTTAAAAGAGTAAGAGTGTTGGCAAATATACAAATCAGAGGGATTTTTACTAACTTTTCATTACGTTACTTTAACATTTTTACTCCTATTAAATTTTTGTTTTATATAATAAAAAACAGTAAGTTTAAAATTTCTTCTACATTCATTTCAATTTTCTTTTTTCTTTGTGTTTTTAATTACTTTCTATTTTCTTTGGTGTATTATGTCTTTGATGTCATGGCACAACTTGTCTGCTGATTGAACATTAGTTTATAAAACATCAAATCTTTTCAGGAAATGGCGTTTTCAATTGAGGTGAAATATACTCAACGTCATACTTTGGCTTCATTATTTCTTTTCATTTTCTTTGGTTTCCAATCCAACTTGCATATAGCAAGCGATGTTCTTCCCACAGTCTGGCCCTGGCCTTGTCCGGAAGGGTAATATTCAGGTTCTCCATTGTCTCTGTGCATTCCGTCCAGTGAGGCACATGTGCACGTTATGCTGAGGTGCCATCCAGTCGGCTCTGAAGTATGTGATTCTACAGCCAATAGAACAAATCCCCGCCTATTGCTGAGCCATCCTCACAAGCGTTCTTTTATTGGAGCCCATCTATGTACCCCCATGTCAATCCATCTTGCATAGACCTTCCTCTTTCCCACTGCCCCTCTTCACGACCCAGCATGATGTCCTTCTCCCAGGACTAGTCTCTCCTGAAAATGCGTCCAAAGTATGTGAGAAGAAATCTTGCCATCCTCGCCTCTCAGGGGCACTCTGGTTATATTTCTACTACGACAGGTTTTCGTGTTCTTTTGGGAGTCCATCGTACTTTCATTGTTCTTGGCTAGCACCATAACTCAAACACATCCATTCTTCTTCGGTCTCCCTTCCATAATGACTGACTGTCACGTGCATATGAAGAACATAATGGAGAACAGCAAGACTGGGTTCATGTGTACTTTCGTCCTCAATGTGAATTATTTTCTCTTCAGCACTCTACAAAGTGGCGCAGCAGGTCAGCCCAAGGCAATTGGGTCATTTGATCCTATGCCTGCTGCTTTCATAAGTACTGATTGTGGATCTAAGGGAGACAAAATTTTTGACAACTTAAATCTTTTCTCCATTTATGATGATGTTGTGAGGATTTGGATCTGTTTTCTATTGAGTTGTCATTCATCCTGAAGCCTGCAATTCATGATTCATCAGCAAGTGCTTCATGTCATCCCTATTTTTAGCAAGCCAGGTGATGCCATCTGTGTGGCACAGGTTGCTAATAAGCCTTGCTCCAATCCTAATGCCATATTCTTCTTCATTGAATCCATCTTTTCAGATTATTTGCTCAATTTTCAGATTAAATAAATTTGGTGAGAAGATACAACTCTGACACATACCTTTCCTGATTTTAAACCAACCATTATTCCCATGTTCTCTTAGTACAACCTTATCAATGTACAAGTTCCATACGAACACAGTATTCTGGAATTCCCATTCTGCCCAAGGTTATCTGTAGTTTATTATGATCCACATAGTCCACTGCCTTGCCATAGTCAATAAGACACAAGTAAACATCTTTCTGGTATTCTCTGCTTTGATCCAAGATCCAAAGGACATGAGCAATGGGATCTTTTGTTCCAGGTCTTCTTCTGAACCTAGCCTGGCTCTTTGGTAGCTCCCTGTCAATTTATTGCTGTAACTCTTGTTGTATGATCTTCAATTTCAAATAAAACAATTTTACTTGCATGTGATAGTAATGATATTGTTCTATATTTTTCTTATTCTGCTGGGTCACCTTTATTTGAAATGGTTACAAATATGGATCTCTTCCAGTCAGTTGGCCAAGTAGTTTTCTTCCAATTTTGTGGCATAGATGAGTGAGTGCTTCCAGTGCCTTTTATCAGCTTATTAAAAATTTCAATTGGCATTCTATCAATTCCTAGAACTTTGCTCTGGCTAATTCTTTCAGAGAAGCTTGAACTTCTTCCTTTGGTCATATTGGTTCTTGCATATATGCTAGTTACCTTTATGTTGTTAAAAAAAAGGTATTTGCAATGGATAAATTAGTTGCCTTGCAATATTCTATCATTCAATCTCTGGAATTGTTTCTATTATTAAGACCATATTTTCTAGCATACATTCTTCTTATTTGGTTCTATATCTTGCATTCCAACCATCATTAAGTATCACTACATGCTCATTGCACATTTAATGGACTTCAGACTACATAATTTGGTGCACATCTTCAATTTGTTCAGCTTTGGCATCAATGGTTGATTTGTAAATAAGTGGATCTTTTCCTTGTAAAAATGTGGATTCTATCCTGTCACTGACAGGATTTTACTTCAAGACGTACCTCGGAATGTCCTTTTTGATGATGGATGCAATACCAATCCTCTTCAATTAATGATCCCTGGCAAAGTATACAATCTATATGCCTTTACCATTCAAAATGATCAATGCCGGTTCATCTCAAATACTCAGGATATCAATTGGCACATATTCCATTTCATTTAGATGACTTCAAGGTTGCTTAAGCCACACATTCTGATCACATGTTCTGATCACAAATGGATGTTTACAACTGTTGCTCTCATTGACTTAAGCCACATCAACAAATGGTGATGACTTGGCTTGGAGAACGCAGCTCTTGCCCAGTTAGATTTTGAGTGTCTTCCAACCTGAGGGACTCGTCTGCCAGCACGATAGCAGAGTTTTCCACTGCTACTCATATTTTCATTAACCAGTTTTTTCAGATGTGTATCACCTATTCCTCTTTCCAAGGCTGTTTTGACTAAAAGTTATACTAAATTCTGCCCTCTATGAGTGACCTTGCTTGTGGCATAGAATACAGCATCACACAACACACAAGTCACCACAGTAAGACAAAATGACAGATGAATTGTGGTATCTGACATTAAGCTATATTTAAAACGAAAAAACCTTTTCATTTTAAATATTTGACATTCGGTTATTTTTAAAATGAAAAGGTTAATATTAATGGATTAAATGTTGAATTATTCATTAAAGAAAAATTCTAGCAGATAACTTTCAGAGTGAATATCTTAGCTTTTTAAATCCTGCATCAGCTGTGGCTTTTATTAATTTTTGCATTTCATTTTTGATATGTACATTTATATAGGACAAAAATCCAATAACTTACATTGGTTTTACAAGTATTATCTAATTAGTCTTCTCAACAAACCTTTAGATTATTCACTATTATTACTAGTCTTCGATCTTCGACTACACAGCAGAGTTGCCGGCCTTGGGACCACAATCTATTACTCTCTGATTAGCAGAGCAGAGACAGTGACCATGCAGGCAAGAGAGGCTTGTGAAGTCTTCTTTGATACCATCTGCCCCTTCTAAATCCATCTCTTCTTTTCTACCCTGTTCAATGACTTGTTGCAATGGTCACACAGAACTCATAGACCATGTTTAAATGATGTTTTAGTAAAGAAGTGATTGGTTACAAAGATCAGAAATGTTCAGGATATAATTATCCCATCAGTTAAGTATCTTCTCAACAGTGCCCGCAACTACAACCGGGCACAAAAGCCCTCTTTGCCACGCCTTCATCTTTCTGGGACAGGTGTTACAAAATTCTGTAAACTTCCAAAAAGTCCCTGGAGGTATTTGACTGAGTATTCAGCAATACTCAGTCCTGAGAGCACTCCGATTTCTCCCTCTATGGACAGGGAAGTCCAATTTGCTAACTCCTGCCATCTCCTGGTCCTGCTGCCTCTGCAGCAACCTCTGCTCTGCTGCCTCTTCTCACCATCCCTAGCAGTCCCTGACATCATGCTTTCTGCCTCATGGACCAAGGTGCTTCAGCACAATAATCTTGGGTCCAAATGACACACTCCATTTCCAACTCTTCTTCCTGATGGGCCCGAAATCTCCCTTTTGCTTTTGGATAGTTCATTTTAAGCCTACTGGATGACAAAACTGGCCAATCCTTATGTTGGGGTACTATACAGCTTATTTTCAGAGCTCACTCCCAAAGAAGCAGTGTGCTCCATATTTACATTCTTAACAAGTTACTCACTGTCCTTGGGAGTTCATAAGCATTTCGCAACTGCATAGTCCTACCCAGTCATGAGCATCTCACATTTAATCAAAAAATAAAACAAACTGATTGAATGAACTATAGCCTTACATCTCCTAAACTAGAGGATAGCAAAACATCATGTCACATATGTACTTTGGACCTGTTATCAAGAGAGATCAGTCACTGGAAAAAGGACACCATGCTTGGTGAAGGAGAAGGTAAGTCAAAAAGAGGAAGATTCTCAAGGAGATGGACTGATAAAATGACTGCAGCATTGGGCTTCACCATAAAAACAATTGTGAGGATGACATCGGACCACATAGTGCTTCCTTCTGTTTTGATAGGGTGACTCTGAGTTGCTGCCCTCTCATAACTAATAATACCTGGAGTGACAAGGGTCCTTTAAAGCAACAGCCCCTAAGACAAGACAGTGACCTCAATGAGTAAAATTTAAACTTAAACCCAAGCATTTTATTTTAGGTGGTTTTTTGTTTGCTTGGTGGTTTTTGTCAGTATTTAGATTCAGTGACCATTGAAAATGATAAGAGAATGTTTTGTTTTGACTTTGTGCTAAACTTTTCTCCATATTTCACACAGAACAGCAACGATATCCCTTAAAATGGCAAAACAACAACAACAAAGACACACACACACAGATGGAATGTGTTAGTGGAAAAACTGAAGGAAGAATCCTAGAGAGCAGTGGGGCTGGAGAGACTTGAAAGTGACTAGGAAGCTGTGCCCTACAGAAGCGAGGCATAAAGCAGAGGGGTCGGAAAGAGGTGACTTCTAAAAAGGTAAAGCAGAAAAATTCTAAGAAGTAGTCAAGTCCACTTGGGAAAGGGAATTGTTAAATATTACTACTTTCTCCTGGCTACAGTAGAAGCATTGAACATAGTCATTCATTAATACAGATCAGCATATTATTCAATGTGAGTAAGTGAGAGGAAGTAAAATATGAGGCTAATTCATCATTCTCTACAGCTTCTGTAACAATAGAACATGAATCAACAATACAACTAATTGGAGAGAAAAGGGCTAGAGCTTAGCCAGCCCGATAGCTGTGATTTTCTTGGAAAGATTGGAAATGAAGGCCATTTTATTGCATTTATAAATGTGAGCCCTTTATAAGTACATTTTGAAAATGAATAAATCTGTGAGAATATACTCAAAAACAAAATGTTCAAGTGTATTCTAGAATAATTTTTAAGCAAAATAAATATTAATGAATTTTAGAAATGAATAAATCTCTAGGAGAATATTTAACAGGTCTGAAAATGTATCACTACAATAAAATTATTGTATTTGCTTTGAACAACTTTGTTCACAGTCAGTGAAGATTACCATAATTCAAAATACTTAGGACTGTGAGACCTAGATGAAGCAATTAAGCATTGGACTGCTAACTGAAAAGTCCTAAAAAGTTTGGGAGTGACCTGGGTAAAGGAAGCCTAAATTGTGCCACTATTCTCAATATATTTGAAAAACTTTTAAAATGGAAAACACTGATTTTTCTGTGAATTAAAAAATATTTTATAGCAAGACCTTATTTAGATCTTAATAAATATAAAACAATATTGCTGCTGTTGGTGTTGTCATCGAGTCAGTTCTGACCCATCACAACCCGATGTACAACAAAACAGAACACTGCCAGCCTGGCCATCCTTAACATAGTTTCCATGCCCCTTGTCGCCACTACATCAATCCGTCTCATTGAGGGTCTTCTCTCCCTGCTGCCCCTTGACTTTACCAAACATGATGTTTTGATCCACTGATTGATCTCCCCTGACAACAGGTCCAATGTAGGTAAGACAAATCCAGTCATTCTTGCTTCTAAGAAGCACTTTGGGCGTACTAATTCCAAGAGAGATTGGTTTGTCCCGCAAGCAGTCCATCATACTTTCAATGTTCTTTGCCTGCAGCAGAATTCAAATGCATCAATTTTCTTTGGTTTCTTATTCAATGACTAACTTTCACATGCATATGAGGCAACTGAAAATATCATGGCTTTGGCCAGGTATAACTTAGCCCTTAAAATATCACCCCTGCTTTTCAATATTCTGAAGAGGTCTTGCGCAGCAGTTTATGCAATACAAAATATCGTTTGTTCTCTTGACCACTGCTTCCATAAGCATTGATTTTAGAGCCAAGAAAGTTAAAATCCTTGACAACTGTGTTAGTCTGTGTAGACTGGAGAAACAAATCCAGGGAGACATATGTGTATAAGAGTTTTATATACAAGAGCAGTTGAATATTGGGAAAACATCCCAGCCCAGTCCAGATCAAGTCTGTAAGTCCAGAATTAGCCCATATGTTCAATACTAATTTATAAAGTCCTTTTCAGACTCACGAAACATATGCAGTGACACCAAATGCAGGAAGATCAGAGGCCAGTGCGTGGTAAGTCTGTGGATCCGGAGTGGGGAGAGGCATCTCAGTGCTGGCAGATTCCTTCAGCTCAGGGCACTAGCATAGTTTCATGTGTCTTGTCAGCTGCAATGTCTCTCTGGGAGTGAGTCAAGAGAGTGTCTCCTGCCTCTCAGGAAGAATATGGGAGTTCTCAGAATCTTCGAGAGAATGCCATGCACACAGAGGCCTCATTGGCTATATCCAAATTGACAAGCTAGACTCCACCCCTCCACTTTTAATCTTTGAATTGACACCAGATTATGTAACTACCACAACAACTTAAAACTTTTCTTCACTTACCATGATTTTTGCAGCTGTTTCTTCTTGCCTCAAGTTACAACCTATCAGCAAATGAAGACCCAGAAGACTCCACCTCAACAGGCTTTACTCCATTCACATCACCATGGTTGCCTGAAAAGAATCTCTTAATCAATCACATTTTAAGTGGCTTACAAACCAAGGGGCCAATATCTGGCACTATACTTGTTTCTAAGGATCACTCTGATAGTAATTCTTCCAAGACAGATTGATTTGTCCTTTTTTGGAAGTCCATGATACTTTCAATATTCTTCACCAGCACCAGAGTTCTAACCTTAGGTACCTATAAATATGACCTTGTTAGGAAATAGGGTCCTTTAAGACATTTCCAGTTAATGAGGTCATCATACTTGAATATAGTGGGAGCCCAGGTAGTGCTGTGAGTTAGACTTCAGACTGCTAACTATCAGACCCACCACTAGTTTGATGGGAAAAGATAAGTCTACCTTTTTAAATAAAGATTTATAGCAGCAGCTCTCAACCTGTGGGTCGCACTCCCTTTGGGGGTCAAACGACCCTTTCACAGGGGTTGCCCGATTCATAACAGTAGCAAAATTATAGTTATGAAGTAGCAATGATAATAATTTTATATTTGGGGGTTGGCCACAACATGAGGAACTGTATTAAAGGGTCACGGCATTAGGAAAGTTGAGAACCACTGATTTATCACACTGAAAACCCTACATAAAAGTGCTATGAACTGAAATATCATATCAATTCAGTCCATAATGTGTACCGGGGCTAATTGTATGCCATTATGAGTTGGAATCAACTGGACAACACCTAACAACAATGGAAGTGGGCTTTTGATCCGGTGTAAATGGCATTATTCTAAAAGAAGAGAATAGACACAAAGACAGACAAGAGATGGCCATGTGGAAATGGAAGCAAACATGTGAAACGATGTATCTAGAAGTTGAGGAATGCCAGGACTCAGATTTTTACCAGAGCTAAGAAAGATGATATGGACCAAGTCTTCACAAAGCCCCCAGAGGATATATCTATAGATATCTCTATACCTGCACCGGTATTAGTATCTATATCTGTAGCTATACCCATATCTATCTACATACACATATTGCTAGATGA
The DNA here is from genome assembly GCF_000313985.2 of Echinops telfairi. NCBI lineage: Eukaryota > Metazoa > Chordata > Mammalia > Afrosoricida > Tenrecidae > Echinops > Echinops telfairi. The sequence continues at coordinate 29,435,258 of NW_022107431.1, read as the reverse complement.
CAGAGTCGGTTCTGACTCGCAGCAACTCTATGCATATCAGAATGAAACACTGCTCATGTTGCATCATCCTTACGTGTGTGTGTGTGTGTGTGTGTGTGTTACTTGTTCTTACGTTATATGTATATTTATACATACACAAGGAGGTTTCAAATAATTTGTGGACAATGGAATTAAAATGTACGATTTTCCCCACAGAATTTTGTTGTCCCTCTTATGTGTGTGCATGTGTGTGTGTGTATCTTTTTCTTCTACAATGAGGTTGTTTTGTTTTTCCATTTCAATGAATTGGTCTTTTTTTACCTAGGTTGTTTACTTTGTGTGTGTATAGTTGTCTGTAGTAATATACACTCTTTAATTCCTCTTATTGGTAATTTTCTTTTCACAAGTTTTTTTCCCCTTGGTTAGTCAAATTTGCTTTAAGTATAAGTAGCATATTTCCCATAGAAGTAGTTAATCCTAAAATGTTCCAACCAAAGTTGATGGGTGGGGGGTGGAGTGGGAGGGGGGCGCTAAAAAACAAACTTCAAAAGGTTATTTATCCTAGCTGAGATGAAAATAATAACCTTATTTTGAACAGTAATGTAGCATGATAAAAGTACTTTCTAATACATGTAAAATTGCTAGAGTGTAAGGAGAGATTTTAATAACAAGGAGAAGCTCTGAGACTCGGATAGATATGATAACACTCTGACCTAGGTTAGAGGTACTGCTAATCATCATAAAATTATTACATAACTTTTTTTTTAAGGCACAAAGTTGAACAGAGATTAGAACCATGTGTATAGCATGCTATCAGAATGATATTTCTTTAGCATGTTAATGTAGAATAGAAAATAAGAAGTTATTAAACAAATAACAAGGTGTTAGTCCAGGTTGACTTCAGAAGCAAATCCAGAAACACTCATATGTGTGCAAGAGAGAGCTTTATATCAAGAAGTAATTATGAATGAAGAAAACATTTCAACCCAGTCCAGAGCAACTCCACAAGTCTGATATTAGTCAATATGCCTAATACCAGTCCATAAATTCCGCTTCATACACATATAACACATGAAATGATGCTAAATGCAGCAAGATCACAAGCCAGTGGGTGGAAAGTCTTGTGGATCCAGTGGTGGTCGAAGCATCTCAGTGTTGGCAGGGGTCTCCATGTGGTTCCTCCAATTCCAGGGTTCTGGCTGCCATCAGCATAGCTCCATGTGGCTTGTCAACAAGAACGTGAAGCAGAGAGTGTGTGGTAATCCTCTCAGGAGAAAAAAAGGAAATTCCCAGAATCCTCCTGGTGGGTACTACCTTCTGACCTGATTGACAAGCAAGATTCCACCCCTAGATTCTATTTATCAAGTTGACATGAAATTATGTAACTACCATACAAGATTTTCTAAATAGCTAGAAAATCTGAAAATGTTAGGGGAAAAAATCTAATTATTAGATAAAAGTGATTGGAAGTAAACAAAGGTGAAGTCTTGAATTTAGTCTGAGAGGGTTTTTTTTTTTTTAAATGTGTACATAACAAAGCAGGTCAGGGGGGATTCAGCAGAAACCATGAAGAGGAGAGAGTAGAGTAATATTCCAAAAGCTGAAAGAAAAAAACAC
>NW_022107431.1:29431464-29433179 GCF_000313985.2 Echinops telfairi | reverse complement strand
ATCTGTTTCTTGCAAGAGACATATCTTAAACTTGCAAACAAAAATAGGCTAAGAATAAAATGCTGGCAGAAAATATAACAGGCAAATGACAACCTTAAAAAAGCAGCGGTCATAATCCTACTCTGTGAGAAAATTGATCTCAAGGTTCAAACCATAAAAAAAGACAAAGAGTGGCACTATATAATGCTCAAAGACTCAGTAAACCAGGAACCAATGAACGTAATAAATATATAAGTGCCTAATGAGAGATCTGCGGAATTCAGCAAACTATTCAAAAGATGAAAAAATAAATCACAGAGTCAACAATCATAGTAGGTGAGTTTAATACACTACTATCAGAGAAAGATAAATCACTGGGAAAGAAGCTAAGCAAGGGGGCTACAAAGCTAACCACCACAATTAGGCACTTGGACCTGACAGAAATATATAGTTTTCCAGCCAAACTCAAAAATATTCTTTTCAAGCACTCAAGGCACATTTTCAAAAATAGACCACATGCTGGGGACTCAAGTTCAGCCTGAGTAAATTCAAACACATTGAGATTACTCAGATGTCCTTCTCCGATCACCATGCCACAAAACTGGAGATTAATAAAAGGACAACCAGAAAAACAAGGGAAAACAATTTGAGAATGAAAAACAATCTTCTGAGACATGAATGGGTACTTTCCCAGATTAGAGAGGACTTTAGGAAGTTTCTAGAAACTAATGTGAATGAGAACGCAACATATCAAAATGTATGGGATACGTTGAAAGCAGTTATCAGGGGTAGCTTGATAGCAATAGATGCTTATATGAAAAAGGAAGAGAGACTTATGACTGAAACACTATCATGAAACCTCCAGCAACTTTAACAGAGTCAACAGAATAACCCCTCCAATAGCAAAATAAAAGAATTAATGATAATTAGGGCAGAGTTAAACCAGTGGGAAGACAAAATAATGATGCAAAAGATTAACGCAGCAAAGAGCTGGTTCTATGAAAGGATCAACAGAATCAAAAGACTGCTGGCAAACCTAACCAATGAAAGGAAGGAGCTTTGTGTCTTCTGGTCTCAATACTATAGCCACAGGGATATCAAGGTCATTGAGAATAATTTGGAGGTTGCCAAGGACTTGTTTAAAAGTGCTTGCAAGTCTGACTGAGAACTCTGACGTTTAGAAATAATACAAAAATATGAGTGTTTAAAAAAAAAGGAAGGAGCAAACATTAATAGCCAGGGTGACGGATGGAACAGAGAAAAAACAACAGAGTCAATATGATTAAAAGGATAATCAAAAAGTACTATGAAAGTCTCTATTCTAATGAATTCAGCAACATGGAATACATGGACAAATATTTGGAAAAATGATCTCTTCCTAAATTATCCCAGATAGAGGTGAAGTAGCTCAACAAACCCATAGCAAACAAAGAAATACATATGGTTATCAAGAAGCTACCATTGAAAAAAGGCTCCCAGGCCAGATGACTTCACAGGAAAGTTTTACCAAGCATTCAGGGAAGAGCTGACACCGATCCTCCACAAATTATTCTAGATCATAGAAAATGATGGCAAACTCCCAAACTCATTCAATGAAGCCAGCATAAATTTTATACCCAAACAGGGCATGGACCCCACAGGAATAGAGAACTATAGACCAATATCTCTAATGAACTTAGATGTAAAATTCCCTAACAATATATTGGCCAATAAAATACAAAAGTATATAAGACATG
>NW_022107431.1:29429175-29430326 GCF_000313985.2 Echinops telfairi | reverse complement strand
TGCTTGACACAATGGATGTATGTATGGATTGTGATGAGAATTGTATGAGCCCCCAATAAAATAATGAAGAAAAAAAAAGATTACTGGTAGTGACAGAGGACTACGAAGGAGAGGGGCAGGATATAACAAACAGAAGTTTATTGATTTGCTATATATATCAGACAAGACCATGGAAGAGGAGATCAAGAAGGCAGTACCCTTCAAAATAGCCAAGAACAAATTGAAATATCTAGGAATATATTTAACCAAAGAAACAAAAGACCTTTACAAGGAAAACTACAAGATCTTAAAATAGGAAATCAAAAGTGACCTACACAAATGGAAGAATATCCTATGCTCATGGATTGGAAGACTAAAACATAGTAAAGATGTCAATTTTATCCAAGGCACTTTATAAGTTTAATGCTATCCTGATTCAAATACCAACAACCTTTTTCAAAGAATTGGAAAAACTGACCACCAATTTCATATGGAGAGGGAAGAAGCCCAGAATTAACAGAGAACTCCTCAAGAAGAAGACCAAAGTTGGAACGCTTGCTTTACCCGACTTTAACACCTACTACACAGTCACAGTGGTCAAAATAGCATGGTACTGGCATAATGACAGACACTCAGACCAATAGAAAAGAACAGAAACTCAGAAATAGAACCATCAGCATATAGACAACTGATCTTTAATAAGCCCCCAAAGCTTCAAGTGCTGCTGAAAACAATGGATATCCACATGTGGAAAAATGAAACAATATGTTTACATCACCCCATGCACCAGAACAAACTCAAGGTGGATGACAGACCTAGAAGTAAAACCCCAAATTATCAGAACCATTATCGAAGGAATCTGGACAAACCTAAGAACCTTGGTCCAAGGAATACATAGGGTAACTGCAATAGGGAAAGGTATACACACAGGTGAACCTGAAATTGACAAGTGGGATATACTAAAGATAAATCACCTGTGTGGGTCAAAAATTTCACCAAAAGTGTAACAAGGCAACCCACAGATTGGGAGAGGATATTTAGCAATGACACAACAAAGGACGTATTAATAAAATCTACAATACCATCCTGGCCTATAAAAAAAAGATGAAAACAGTTAACTCCCCGAGGAAGTGGGCAAAAGAACTGAAAAGAAGCTTCACTCAGGAGGAGAC
>NW_022107431.1:29402899-29428200 GCF_000313985.2 Echinops telfairi | reverse complement strand
TACCATGCATCACTAAAACAGCACTAGTGATCACATGAAATGTCATTTCATGAGAAGAGTTGGAGGAAATTATGCTAAGCTAAGTCAACACATTACAAAAGGACAAGTACAACATGAGTCCCCTGAGGTAAGTATAATCAGCACTGTAGGTACAGAAGAAAAACCACTTATCTCACAATATATGGATTGAAGTACAGGCAGTCGGGTGGAGGACAGACTAAACCCAAGGAGGAACATGTTAATCCAGCACAAATAAGGGGAAACGGTGGGGAGGTTAAGAGTGAGAAGATGGCATGGTGGTGGGGAGGCAGAGCAGGGAACTAACCCATGCAGGGGGAGAGTATTGGTTATGTCTCCACTGAATCGGGAGTATGCATACAGACCCCACCATGGTGCACCAAACTATGAGGGCAACGTAACCAAAAGAAAGAATGCATGAAAAGATTGGGCTACAGGGCCGACCTCAACCAGAGCCAAACAGACCCACTCCCCAGTCAAGAAGTACCTATGACAGAGAACAATGCTAAACTTACAGGTTGGGTTGAGGGGCCAGCATATCACGCCCACATAGAAGCAATGCAAGAAGAAAAAAAGAAATAGAGACAGTCGGTCTAGACCCCATATCGGCACACCAAGCCCAGAGGGTGGCATCCCTACATGGAACTGCTAAGGCACAGAGAGGACTATAGGGCTGACAATAGCTCGTGACATGTTGTCCCCTTACTGGAGCATACTGCAACAGAGGACAATACTGGGGGCACACAGCAAGGAGGAAAAGTGGTCTGAACACCTATAATGGGGCAAACCAAGAAGTGAACATAACAGAGCAGTAATGGGAGCAAAACCAAGCCACAACGCCCCTAAAGAGCCCCGCCAAAATAGGCTTGAGGCTAAGAAGGGAAGTTCCCAAAATTCCCCCAAGACCAGTGGACAGATAATCATAAAGGTCAGTGAACAAACCTGGAATTATGCATTTAAAATTTTTTTCAATGGTTTGTTTTCTATTTGTTGGGTCTATGCCATTGTTGGTATGCTTACTTACATAAGACAGGCATGGGAAGCAAGCTCAAGGAGAAAGCAACGGGAACAACAGTTCCGGGGGGATTTGGTGGGAGAAGGGCACGAGGGAAAGGTACGGTGGGTAAGCAGCACCGTAGACAGGGGAACAACTAGGGAATAAAAATCGATAACAAAGATGATAATTGAGATCCTGGGGTGCTGGAGCAACAGCAATCTAACTGAGAGGAAGTACTATGAGGCAGAAGTAGGGCGAGCGTGATGGTGGAGCAGGAAGAAGGTAAAAGGAAACAGAGGAATGATATAGGAATCAAAGCTATGGATAGAAGTATAAGCATAGGTGTGTGTATATGTAAGTACATTAAACCATAAAAATATAGGTATTGGCCTATGTGCATACATTTATATGGCAATATACTGAGGTAGTGAATGGACTTTGGGCCTCTGCTCATACCCTCCCTCAATACAAGAAAACTTTGTTCTAACAAATTGGCATTCTGTGATGCTCACCCTCCTGGCACAATTGTTGAAGACAAAATGAGTGCATAAACAAATGTGGTGAAGAAAGCGGACTGTGACCGACTATTCAAAGCTATAGCATCTGGGGTCTTAAAGGCTTGAAGTGAATTAAGCAGCCATCCAGCAGAGAAACAACAAGCCCACATGGAAGAAGCGCACCAGCCTGTGCGATCATGAGGTATCATTGGGACCAGGTCCCAGTCTTCAGAAGACCCTTAACAAACAAACAAAGAAAACCATATGGTTGAGAACAAGGGGGATCAGAGCAGAGACCCAAAGCCCATCTGTAGACAGTGGAACATCCCCCACAGAAGGGTCACAGGGAAGGGATGAGTCAACCAGGTTGCAGTAAAGCACCGATGAAGCACACAATAATCCTCTGGTTCCCTGAGGCTTCTTCAGCCCCACTACCATGACTCTAGTGATGCCTCTCACTTTGAAGCATGTACCCAGGTATAGATAACAGATAAGAAATACTTTGAAAGCAGTGATGGCAACATATGTACAAATGTACTTGAGACAATGGATGTATACATGGACTGTGATAAGAGTTGTATGAGCCCCCCAAAAATGATTTTAAAAAAACGAGAAATCTCTATTGTAGGACAGAAAGTAGCAAGTATAGAAAATAAGGGGAGATATTTTCTTGTGTTTATATTGTAAAATAAACGTTTCAAATGTAATCTATAATTGAATATAGAGTATAAAATGATTAAGAGGACTGTGAAAAATAAAGAGATAAGAGCTCACGATACACGCAACCCAGGAGCAGGAGTGGGAATAGTGATACCAGATGGATAGGGAGAAGGGGGGGGTGGGTGGGAGAAGGGGGAACCGATCATAATAATGGACACACAACCACACACACCCCTCCAGGGGGAAGAACAAGAGAAACCATGGGGGAACGGAGACAGTGGTCGGTGTGAGATATGAAAATAATAATTTATAATCTATCAAGGCGTCATGAGGCTGGCGGGGGGTGGGGTGGGGAGAGGAGCTGATACCAAGGGCTCAATAGAAAGTAACTGTTTAGAAAAGAATGATGGTACCATATGTACAGATATGCCTGATACAATTGATGTATGGATTGTAATAAGAATTGCAAGAGCCCTCAATAAAAGATCCAAAAAGAAAGCAGGGTGCTTCTAATTTGAGAGAGACAGAAGGGAATGAGGATTTTTAGCTTTCTATACCTGAACTCAAGGTATGAACTCAAGCATGAGACATCCAAATAAACTATGTGATACATAATTGTACATGGTTTGGGTTTTGGAATAGGTTTAGTGAAGAGAAATCTTCTAGGTCTTTGTTTTCATAGAGTCATGGCAAGAAGGCTTAGTGATGTTGTGATTTAAACATTTAAATTTAGGCTGCTAGCCTAAAGGTCTACAGTTCAAACCTATCAACTGTCCCATGTTAGAAAAACGAGGCTGTGTTCTCCAGTAAAGATTCAGAGTCCATGGAAGCCAACGTATAGAGCATCTCTTCTGTGTCCTATGGGTCACCATTGACTCAAAGGCAATTAGTGTAGGCTAACAAGTTTATTATTTACATTTGTTACTTTTACAACCTGACTTTGTGTCTACTCAATACTCATCTTTTAATTCTATACTCAGTGGGTATTTGTTGAAAGATTACTAATTGTCTAAGTACATCATGCAGCACTTGATCATTATAAATATGCATGAATATTCATTTTACAGAATAACTTTACAACCCAACCAAAGACATCTAACAGAAATGCATCACACCTGAAATCATACAAATATGACAAAACTTTTATAGAGTACTTGAAAATAAAATCTCTAAATTAAATACAACGAAATATTTGTAGGAATTTGCTACCCTTTTCTTACTGTGCTACGACTATTACAAAATTTGAAGATGTAAAATGTTTTTTAAACAAAATGCGTTCATTTCACAAAATGGATATTCACAACACTGCATTTATACTTGAAAGCTCAGAATAATTCTCCGTAGCTCCTGCTTGGAAAAGGTATTAATATAGCATTTTGCTTTTAACTTTTTAATGACAACACAGAATTTTGATGCGGTATGTTAACAAAGAATGTTTTTTCTTAAAACACACTGCAGTGCAAGTATAAATTACGTTTCATGATATTCTTTCATAGTGCTTCACATTTAAGGATATTCCACGCTTGCTTTATTTATTCAACTTTATACTCTGATTAATTGGTTTAAACACTGTTCTAATTAATGGAGAAAGGGAAATGACTATTCCTCCCAGGGCGAAAGTTACTTCATGGTATCACTTGGACACTAGAAAAATCTGAATCATTCTATGGGATATAACAGCACCCAAAAGGAAAAGTAGGTAAATTCTCATCCTTCTGTACTTCTAAACCGTTTTCAGGAACATCAGGAAATGGATCTTCCTTCCTCCACGTCTCCTCCCACATCCTCCAAAGGTGGGCCAATTAGTGGCCCGCTCACTTGGAAACTTTACAAGATTTCTCTGAGTCTATCCTTGGTTGCAGTTAGCAGCTGCAAGGTTATGCCAATACCGGTTTCACCCTCCAGGAACATAAGTGACAGCACTTAGAGAATCTTTTGTCCCTTTTATGGACCTTAATCACGCTGGTGACTGTATTATTTTATTGCAGATCAAGTTGAGCCTTTATCATTAATCCCTATACTAAAAAAAGAAAAAAACAAACACACAAGATTTTCCCTATTCCAGAAATTATCAAATAAGATCAATTACTAAGCATTTTTGCTTCTGAAGCAACTTATAATTTTGGGTTTAAAATCAAGCCATGATTGAGCTTTGGGTGTAAATTATAAATTTTACTGTCTGGTTTAAATGGATCTCTTTCAGATGTAATCCCATGATCATCTATTACATAGAAATATTTGTACTGACATTACTTGATGAAAAATAAATGTGTTGATGTTTTTACATCTGGTTTAAATACAATGTGTCTTTAAAGTATATTATTGAAACATATCTCTTTTGTATGGCATTGGGTCACATTAAATCAAATTCCATCTCTTTATACAGATGAGAGGAATAAATCACGTTTCAGATGAATCCAAAAAGAACTGGCCAAACACCAATATAATTTTTTGTTAAAGAATTCAAATTGCATAAATATTCAAATGTTTCTGTTTCCCAAATGAGTGTTCCTAGTATCATTTCTGGTTTTGTTTTATGTATTTATTTATTTATTTATTTATTTCACATTATGAGTTCTGACATTTGATTATATCTAAATCCATCAATGAGTATAGACTTTGGGAATAAATTGTTTTAATCAAGTAACTGGGAGTGAGTCATCCTACAGCCAAGTTGTAGCAGGGCTCATAAATTGATGACTGGTGACTGTTCAATATGATTATTTTAATGACAATTTCATCATTATGCATATGAATGCTACTGTTTATGAATACAGAATAAAATCATCATGATAACTACAGTGTTCAGCTCCCTAGGACAATTTATTTGAATTCCAAAACTCTGATAAAATGAAAATTGGATAATGTAGCATTAGAATATTACAGCTATGCAGACAATAAGTATTAGCCTCTTTAAATTAATGCTTGAAAATCAGGTGAAAAATGAAAAACAAACAGCAAGACTAAAAGAACTAAAGGTGAGGGAGGAGGAGGAAAGGAATCAAAGGAACGAGAATAAGATAAAATGTTATATATTCGAACAGGAATTTAAGATAATCAAGTATCCAGCAAAGGAATAGTCAGAAACAATAAGTCTTGATAAGTTCCATCAACAACTCCACGACAGCAGAGGTGTAGCCAACATGATTCTCCTTAGAGGAGATAGAGGAAAAGATATAATCTGACATTTCAATATTTATCTATATTTACATTCATTATACCTACTTAGAAAAGATGTTTTCTTTGGCTCTAACTCCTACTGACCTTAAGTAACCATAGAAGGAATCAGTGCCTAACCATGTGTCCTCCTCTAGTTGTTATTTGTGAGTCCCATTTTGCAGCCCTCTTAAGATATGTCATCATAAACCAAGTCAAAATTAGGGACCTTATCATCATCCTCAACTACATCTTTTTTACACAACATATCCTTGTCTTCAAATTCTAACACAAAACTTTTGTCAAAGAAATTCTTGTATGCATGCCTTTTATAAATGTTTGTGAACTTATCTATGATCATCATGTGCCTTGCAGAATTTTAAATAGTCTTCTCTTTTCTAACCTCTTTCCTTCTCACCCAAACAACACTGTGTCCACAAATGTCTTTTTAAACATACAAATGGTGGTATTCCTAACTAGACCAAAATATGTTGATGACTTAATATAAATTACTCAGGCCCTCATTTCTAATTCACTTCAATTCTTCTTCCCAACAAGTTTTAACCACACAAGAAAATTTCAGATTGAATGCATTTACTAATCCATCTAAAATGATTGTCCATATTGTTCGTCTTTGAACATTGTTAATAGCTCCAATGACAGGTATTTGATCAAAATTTTCTTCAAATCACTCAGACAAAACCTAGTTTTCCTTATTTTGTGTCCCAAATCAGTTTAATCATTAAAATAATACTTTTTTTTCATGATTTCCCAAAATTTGGGGGGTCATTAAGCAGGGGAAATATATATTTGCTGATAACTTTGGTAAAAAAATGCTATCTAGTCCAGCTTAATGCTCCAAATTCATATCCAATTTAAGAGTCACTGTACCTCTATCTCCAGTGTCACTATATCTTTTTTCTATGAAGTCTCATATTAACTACACCTGTTGATTAAAATTTGTCATGGTTTCTTGCTTCTGATTATTCCTTTTCTGGATAGTTGATTGTTTTAAATTCCTATTCCATTATATCAATGTAAAATTGATATTTAAGTAGAAACTGATTTTTTTTTGTCTCTACATTTCCAAACCAGAATTTTTATAAAGTTAAAAGAATATGGAGCCAAATTTGAGAGTGGATAATTTAATGCTTGTATTTTCTTTTTATTAATTATTAAAAACTTTTATTGGGGGCTCTTACAGCTTGTATCACAATCCATACATACATCAATTGTGTCAAGCACATTTGTACTTATGTTGCCACCCTCCTTTTCAAGGCATTTTCTTTCTACTTGAGCTCTTGATTATCAGCTTGTCATAAAAAAAGCTCCCTAGAGTATAGTCATAGGGGATTGACCTAAGACTCAATTCACATAAGGATCCAGGAAACTGATTTGGGGCTTCCACTGTCATATACATACTTCTACAAACTGGATGTTTATAACTTAAGCTCTGATACCATTCCTTCCTTCAGTGTTAGATTTTATTGTTTTAATACTTGCATCACACAGGCTAGTGTGCTTCTTCCATGTGAACTTAGTTGATTCCTCACTTAGATGCTTATTATCAAGCAATGAGCATTGTAAAGTTGATAATGGAAGATGAAGTTAGGTTAAAATGCAATACCTTATGTGATATGTAGTTAGTCTACACTTGTTCAGTCAACCTCTATCAATAGCGTTTTAAAATTAGTATCATGGGTTAATCAATAATACTATAAACATAAGATTTTTGCTCTAGGGAGATAATTGATACAATTCTGTACCATAAATTAACAACAATATCTCTAAGGTGAACCAGAGGCAGATAAAATCAACAAACAAACAAACAGAAAACCCCATAGATTCAAGAATAGATTTTGGGCTTATACTTAATCCTAGCTACAATCTATGAACCATTAGTTCTTACAACATGGCCTGCTTGATACTCAACTTCATGAAGGAGACACAGAAGATACGGGTGCTATAGCAAACTGTGGTGAAGTAATTTGATGGTGCCGGCTATCAGATAGCATGCCATCTTGCTCTTTTAAAGGCTTGCTTAAAGACTTGGTTCTGAACAAACAGTCATCTAAATGAGAAGTCAACTAAGACCACATGGAAGAAGCACACCAACATCCATGATCCAAGGATCTTAAATTATATAATCCAAATCCAATGGAGGGAATAGTACCAGAGCTTAAATATTGAGACACTGGTGTGCAGCAGGCTATGGATGACAGTGAAAGCTGTCTACACAGCGAATAAGCCTCCAAGTGATTTTCCTCTGACCGTAACAGAGGAATGGGAATAACCTGATTATCAGACAGAGCATTGAAGGGATGACTATAGTAGATTAAAATGATACTTCTCTATTGGAGGTTAAAGCCTTGTGACTTGAATTTACTTCTGATAGACTTTGGGCATGATCTGGTTTTTAACATTTTCTGGGATTTTATTTTCCATACTGGGGCTTATTTCTGCTGTAGATTTCTGTGGACTTTGATGGGGAAGGAGGGGACAGAGAGCTGATATTAAGGAGTTCAAGAAGGAAGAAAATGTTTGAAACTGGTTTTGGTACCCATTGTCCAACACTGATCGATATGATTGAACTATGTAATGGTATAATGTCTAGATTAGCTCCTAATAAAAGGGATTGAAAACAACATAAATTTCCAGATTAAAAAAACCCCAAAACACCCCAAAATAATATCTTATCATTTGTTATCAATTTTGACCCATTTTAAAAGTGCTTCCATTTGGAATATTTTCTGCTTTCTTTTAGATTAAGGTTTTTCTCTGTTTCATCTAGTCATTGTTATTGTTTTTTTCTGGTTCATTTCCAGTTTGTGTTTTTGTATAATTTTCTGTATGAGTAATCCATCTGGGATAGGGTAGTCTAAAGAGATAATAACTGGACTAATAATTACCTCGAGGCATGGGAGGGGAGACTGGGGGTAAACGGATCTAACGTATCTAACAACGAGTACAATAAGAAAATGTTCTGAAATCAATGGTGGTGATGATTATCAGAAGTCATCTTAATATGATTAAAATATTAAATTGTAGGATAAAAGAAGAATATATAAATAAAGCTGTTTACAATACAAAGACATACAAACAGCTTAATTTAAAACAAGAGAAATTTATTGTCCTTATAGATGCTGTGGTTATTGTTATGTGCCATCGAATTGATACTGGCTCATAGCAATCCTATGTACAACAGAAAGAAACACAATCCTGTGTCATGCTCACAATCATTTTTTGTGTTTGAGGCCCTAGATTCAGTCTATATTCAGCCTCTGTGTCAATCCATCTGTTAGTGGTTCTTCCTCTCTTTTGCTGCCTTGCTAGTTTAGCAAGCATGAAGTCCTCCAGGGACAGATCTCTTCTTACAACATGCCCAGAGTATGTGAGATGAAGTCTCACCATCCTTGCCTCTGTGGAGCATTAAAGTTGCACTTCTTCCGTGGCAGATTGCTGGGTCCTTTTGGTGGTCCATGGCACTTTCAATGTTCTTCTCCAGCACATAATTCAAACTCAGAGATTCTTCTTTGGTCTTCCTGGTTCAATGTCCAACTTTCACACACTTATAAGGCAATTGAAAATACCATGGCTTGAGTCAGGTGCACCTTAGTTCTCGAAGTAACAGCTTTTTCTTTTTTTCCTCAACACCTTAAAGAGGTGCAACAGATTTCCCAATGCAATGCAATCTTTGCTCTTTTGACTGCTGCTTCCATGACCATTGATTGTGGATCCAAGCGAAATGAAATCCTCGACAACTTCAATCTTTTCTCCCATTATCATATTAACTATTGGTCCGGTGGTGAGGATTTTGCCTTTCTTTATATTAAGTTGTAATCCATACTGAAGCTTGCTATCCTTGATCTTCATCAGAAAGTGCTTCAAGTGTTCCTCAGTTTCAGCAAACAATGTTGGCCTTTTGCAAATTGTTAATAAGCCCTCCTCCCATGGTGATGCATTATTCCAAGTAATCTAGATTTTCTGATCGCTTGTTCAGCATATACATTGAATAAGCATGGTGAGAGGTTGCAACCCTGACACACACCTTTCCTGTTTTAAAATCATGAAACATTCCTTTGTTATGTGTGCACAAAAGCCTCCTTATCCTTATATAACTTCCACATGAGCACGATGTAGTGTTCTAGAATTCTAATTTTTATCAAAACCATCCATCGTTCATTGTGGGCCACACAGTCCAATGTATTAGCCTAACAAATAAAGCACAAGTAAGCACCTTTCATTTTTCTCTGCTTTCAGCCATCTGACGTCAGCAATGATACCTCTTGTTTTAGTTCGTCTTCTGAATTTGACCGGAATCTCGCCGGTTCCCTGTCCATGTCCTGCTGAAACCATTGTTGGATGATCTCCAGCAGACTTATACTTGCATGCCATATTCATAAAATTGTTCTGTTGTGTAAACATTTTTTGGAAAGAGTACAAATATTGATCTCTTCCAGTCAGTTGGCCAACTCATTGTCCTCCAATGAGTTCCTAGCATAGACAAGGAAGCACCTTCAGGGCTTCATCAGCTTGTTGATACATTTCAGTGGGTGTTCCCTCAATTCCCGGAGCCACAGTTTGGGCTCATGCTTTCAACACAGTCTGCACTTCTTCCTTCAGTACTATCGGCTCTTACTCATGTGCTACCACTTGAGATGGTTTACCGTGGACAAGTTCTTTTTAGGATGGTGACTCTGCGTATTCTTTCCATCTTCTTTGGATACTTCCTGCATTTAGTATTTTTCACATAGAATCTCTCAATATTGCAAAAGAGGCTTGAACTTTTTCTTCTTTTCTTTCCATTTAAGATACGCTGGGGGTATTTTCTCCTTTTGGTTTTCTAACGTTGGGTTTTTGCATGTTTCATTATAATACATTGCTTTGCTTTCTTGTGTTGTCCTTTGAAATTTTCTCCTCAGCTATTTGACTTTATCATTTCTTCCATTTGCTTTAGCTGTTCTGCATTAAGAGCAAGTTTTAGAGTCTCTTCCGATGCCCACTTTGATCTTTTACTTCTTTCCTGCCTCTTTAATAACTTTTGGCTTTCTTCATGAGTGACGTTCTTGATGTCCTCTTAGGGCGCATCAGGTCTTTTGTCATTAGCGGTCAATGGATCAGGTCTGTTCCTGAGATGTTCCGGAAGTTCTGGTGGGATATACTCATGGTGGTGTCTTAGCTTTCATTGACTGGTTTTAATTTTCTGCAGCTTTACCCGTTAACTACATATCAGCAATTGTCTGTTCCAGTCAGCCGCTGGCCCAATTTTAGTTGCTAATGTTGAGCTCTATTGACTCTTCCCATAGATGTAGCCAAACTTGAGTTACTTGTATTTATCTGGAGAAGTCCACTTTACAGTTCTATGAGTGAAAATGATGTCATCTCTTCTACCTATTGGTTGACTGTTCAAGTAATCAAATTATTTTAAAAATCTATAAAAAAGATTGCCTGTGGAACAGCACAAAAATACATTAATGCATTGTTTCCCATCTGGTTCCTTGTTTCTGTTGTTGCTTAAGCACTTTAGACTCAGTTCATATCATAGTGATCCTATGAATACTAGACAACAATATTGCTTGATTCTGTCCCATCTTCAAGTAGTAGGTTTATCTGAGCTCATGTTGCAGCTACTGCATAACT
The DNA here is from genome assembly GCF_000313985.2 of Echinops telfairi. NCBI lineage: Eukaryota > Metazoa > Chordata > Mammalia > Afrosoricida > Tenrecidae > Echinops > Echinops telfairi. The sequence goes on along the minus strand of NW_022107431.1, from coordinate 29,417,232 downwards.
TCATCTCATTAAGGGCCTTTCGATTGTCTTACTATCTATGATCTCTGGTGGTATAGTAGTTTCAAACCACGCTGTGATCCTCATGGTCAGCAGTTCGAAACCCCCAGCAGCTCTGCTGGAGAAAGACTGGCTTTCTACGTCTGTAAGCAGTTACAGTCACAGATGCCCACATGGCATCATTATGAGTCAGCACGGACTACATTGCAGTGAGTTTGGGGCTTTTTCTACATCTATTTTACCAAGCATTGTGTTATTGAAAAAGATATTTACTATGTACTATTGCGCAGTTCTATTTCTATTATCTCGAGCTTTGTTTCTGTCGTGAAGGACATATTTTCTAAATTCTGTCCCTTCCTCTTTGTTTTCAGTGTTTCATTCCAATGGCCGATAATTATCTATGTATCAGATTGAAGATTTCTTATAATTCTTCATCTCATGCTTTGATGGTTGGTGCATAAATTTGATTGCCTTTCCTTCAATGAAAATAGATATAATTCTATCATAGACATCATGGCACTTTGAGCTAAATCTTGAATTTTATTTTATTTTTCATTGTGAGGATAAATGCAATACCATTGTATTAGGCTTGGTTGACTCGATAAACAAATCCAGAGACACTCATATATGTGTAAGAGAAACCTTTATATCAAAAAAGTAGTTATATATCAGGAAAACATCCCAGCCCAGGCCAGATCAAGTCAATAAGTCTGATACTAGTTCATATGACCACTACTAGTCCATAGATCCCTCTTCAGACTCATGCAGCTATATGCAGTGATGCAGAATGCACAAAGACCACTAGCCAGTGGGGGCAAAGTTTTGGGGACCAATGAATACATTGGATCCAGTGAACACATCTGCAGGGCTCACACAAGTTTCTGCATGGCTCCTCAATAGGAAGGTGAAGGCAGAGAGGAAAAGGGGAATTCACAGGGCCCACTTTAAGAGAAGGCTATGTCCACATGGAGACACAATAAAGGTCTGACCTGATTGATAAGCTAGACTCCACCCCTACATTTCAAGTTGACACAAAATTAACTACCGCACCATTCAGCATGATTATTTTATTTTATTCACAGCATAGTAAACCATATGATTTTCTAATTCAAAATGGACAATACCAGTTCATCTTGGTTCAGTATAGCCTAGAATGGCGATCTTTATGAGTTCTACTTCACTTTTTACAACTTAAATTTTTCTTAGATTCATACTTTGTACATTCCAAGTTCTGATTATTAATTGATGATTGCAGCTGTTTCTTCTCATTTGTATTCATGCCCCATCAGCAAATGAAGGTCCTGATGACTTTACTTCTACAGGCTTTCTCCCATCCACCTCATTGTGGTCAGTTCTACTTTGAGAAGGTAGTTCTTCCTCCATCATATTCTGAGGGCCTTCCAACCTGAGGGCCTCATCTTATGGCAGGATCTCTCACAAAGCTCGACGTCTGTGCGTAAGGTTTGCAATATCTGGCCATGTTCAATTCTATCCATAAGATTTTCAGCATCTACTTCCTCAGAAGTGGACAGCCTATTCCTTCTTCATATTCTGCTCTTATTCTGGAATCTCTGAACCCTGCTTTCTTTGGGTTACTCTGCTGGCATTTGAAATGCTAGTGAAATAGCTTTCAGCATCATAGCAACACACAAGCCACAGCAGTGTGACAAACTGAGAGACAACTGGTGGGTTAAAGATGCTAAACCCTGAAATGCAGGTGTAAATAAAGCTTGCTCTTTCTTGTGGATTAGGAGACAGATTCTTTTTCATTTTTCCCTAACATCTGGTGAGAGAGTGGTGACTCCCTGGGGTGTTATCTGCAAGGTCAGCAGGTCTAAACCACCAGCCACTCTCCTGGAGAAAGAGGATGCTTTCTACTCACTTAAAGAATTATAATCTCAGAAACCTACTGGGCAGTTGTACTTGACAAATAGGGTCACCATGCGTTGGAATTGACTCTGTGACACTGAGTTTGGTTTCCTACTCGTTTCAGGAAAACTTGGACCAACAGATGCATCATTCCAATTTCTCTCTGTTTGTGCCTGTATCTCTTTTTTCTTACAAGGACATCACTGATTGGACTAAGATATAACTTAATTCAACCAGAATGACCTTACGTTAACATAAGTAATACTATTTTCAAGAACCCTATTTTCAAACAAGGTCTTATTTCTCAGGTAACAGGAATAAAAACTTTTGGTGGATTTTATTCAATTCATCACTGTTAAGGTAGTGTAGGACTTCTAATTGCCAGGTTATTCAGATATGCCCACACCTACTCAGGTAGATAAGTACATCTGTTCTGATAGAGATTTATATCCTTGGAAACCCCAGATAGGGTCACTATGAATAGAAATCCACTTGGCGGTGGGTGGTGGCATTCATTCCATACAGTTCTACAGTGAAAATTACATGATCTCTTTTACCCCTAGCTGCCCTGTTCAAGTATCCAAACTATAAATAAAATTTTAAAAATTACTGTTTGCTTGTGAAATGCCTATTCTACAGCGTGTAGAACATCACCCAAATGTAGTAATGTATTGTTTCCTATCTGGCTCATTGTTTTTGTTGTTGTTATTAAGCATTGTAGATTCAATTCCATATCTTAGTGGTTCTATGAATACTAGACCATAATATTGCTTGATCCTTACCCCTCCTCACAGTAGTAACCAGGTCTTCGTTCATTGGTACAGGCGCTGGTTAAGTCCATCTCAATAAGGACCCTCTGTTTTTCACTCCCTCTCTAGTTTGCCAAGCGTATTTCCCCCCAGAATTGAATCCCTCCTGATTATATGTTGAATATACGAACAAGTCTCACCATCCTCATTTTAAGGAAATTTTTGGCTACATTCATTCCAAGATAGATTTTATTTGTTCTTCTGACAGTACTTCGCCAACAACATAATTCAATTCTGATCTTCTTTATTCCTTCTCCTGCTTTCACGGGCTATGGGGTGATTGAAATTACCATGACTTGGTGAAAACATCATGGCGTGGGTCAGGCGCACTTTGGTCCTGAAAGGGATTTTTTTGGCTCTTTATTACTTTAAATATACCTGTGTGGCAGATGTTACTAATGTAAGACTTTGTTTAAATTCTAGACTGCTGCCTCTGTGTGCATTCATTGTGGATCCCAGTAAAATGAAACCCTTGACAACTTAAAACTTTAATCCATTTATCAAGCTGCTGTGTATGGGTCTGGCTGTGAGGATTCTGGCTTTCTTTTTATATTGAATTACAACCCATATTTAAGGTTGTAGTCTTTGATCTTCATCGGTAAGTACTTAAAGTCTTATTTCCTTTCAAAATACAAGCATGACGATCACATATTACAGGTAGATAAAGAGTCTTCCTTCAGTTCTGATGCTATGAATTTCCCCATATGGTCCAGCCCAGAGAAATCAACTTGGTTTGCATATAACATATATATTGAAAAATTCCACTGTGATTCACATTCCACACTTGTATCAGTAGTCGCTGAAGAGTAGTTATGCTAGATATTCCCAGATCTAGCTATCGTCTCATACTCTTCTCATCAGGTGACCAAGTCTGAAATATATTTGCCTCGTGAAAAGATCCTAGAGATGCAACCTGCAGGAGTCTAGTTGCATAGAAATATTGAAAATGTATATCTTAAGAATTCTAGCCATTATAGATGAGAAAAACATACTAGGGGGAGATGTAGTGAATCAGTCTAGAAAGTCTTTACAAGGTATACAATTATTATTAATTCACATATAGCCATCTTTAGTAAGCAAAGCCCATGTTATACATTGGCTACAATCTGCAGGGTTAGCAGTTCAAAACCACCAGTGGCTTAGCCCGAGAAAGCTCAGGCTGTCTACTCCCATAAACAGCTAGAGTCTCAGAAACCCACTGAGGTGGCTATGAGACAGCAGTGTCTCCATAGTAGTGAGTTTAGTTTTTTGGTTTAAAGTAATCATTTAGCACTCAATTAATCTTTGCAAGCTCATATCATCTATGGAAGCTAGACACACACTTTTTCAATAAGGAAGATCAAAGAGAGTCAAAGGTTCTTTCATTAAATCTCAAACTGCATTGTTTTACATAGGGATTAAATCCATAAAATAGACTATTTTCCATGAATCTTTAATTTGTTATCCTTTTATATATAATAATAAAAAATTCCAAAAACTTAATGATGGTCTGTGCTCTTTCATGGAATTCAAGTAGTCCACTTTTATTGAACATTTTACTAAGCTGAGATAAATCAGAGAGATTATCCCAAAGCATTCAGCTCATTGTAGAGAACACCAGAGAGACCTTTAAAGGGATTATAAAGACTCCCTGTCAAAGGCGTTCTCACAGAGAACGTGGAAAGACAGAGGACACGGATAAGAAACCCAAAGCAGGATCCATTTCCACAACTACCATTGAAACCCAGGCTTTTGTTACCTCTGTCTGTAATTCTTCGACTGCCTCCTAAATGGTCTCACTTTTAAAGTTTTTCCCTTAAAATTCTACCTGAAAACACTCTTTTCAGATTATCCTGGAAACAACTCTTTTGGAAACAAAAGCTTGGCATTTGTGTTCCTGTTCTGCCACCTAAAATCGATTCTTATGCAAAGCATGCCTCTACTGAGTACTCACTTCAGCGATCCCCCTCATTGTTTTTGATTAAAAGACAACATCAACAAAGAAAGGTCATATACCATCCCCAGCTAACCTATGACCCTTTCATTTCCAAACAATATGGATGTGAAAAATAATCATGAAAACTTTTAGAATTCTACAAAAATGTCCTACAAAAATGTGTTCAGCCTATCAGCCTAACGATCTCAGTTATAAAGAATGCCAATACACTTGAATTTGTGACTTTTAGTCTTCTATTTTTATTTTTATCAATGTGAAATATCTGAAAATAATATTAACTTAATCAGTTTTAAGTAAAACATGACTTTTTTCAGTTAAGAATACAGTTCTCAAATTATTTATCTCCTAATGTCATTATGTCTTGAGACTTATCTTAAACTATTTCAGCCAGGCCATAATAAAATAATTAAATGATTTCAAGGATAATGATAAAAGACTATTTTCAAATATCAGTTCAAAAGAGAATATGCCATCTCTTATGTAACATAATACTATTTTAATAGCTCAAGGATTTCCAAAGAGTGAACATGACCTCACTCTTGGAATTTTAACCATCAGGGTGGCAGTCTCTAGTGAGATAAGGATGCTTCTGATACCAAGTTAACAATATCTTTAATATTATTCCTGTTTCTTTACTCTTCCCTGAAAAGCACATGTCACATTGGCATATTCTACAAATGGGTATACAATACATGTGTTAGGTTGGTAAAGAGTTTCTTGTGAACCGAAAACAATATACATATCTATCCTTACACACACACACACACACACACACACACACACACACGACAAAAACATGTTAATTATGTAATGGATATGAGACTAGTATTTCTACAATCTTTTTTTTGGTCTTTTATTAGCTGTCTCAGCTTAATATAAAATTGTGTTAAATACATATGTAAATACATGTATACATATAAAATTGTGGTCTATGCATGCAATAAAACATTTGTCATTTCAACTTTTATTACATATATAGTTCAATTCATTAACTTGCAGTCATCATGTTCAGTGAAAACACATTTTTATAATTATTATTTTAAAGGAATGATCAAATAGTCTCCTTTAATAATGTCTTTATTTTTACAATATCTCTTCATATTCTTTTCTTAAGGATTTATTATTTTATAATTTAAATCAATTTTTACAAAATATGTCATATATAACAGACTGTGCCCATAACACTGACATCATATTAATATTAATTTAGTAATAGTAATGGACTAAATTGTACTATTAATATAATATAACATTAATAAACACCTAGATAGACCCCCCGCCCTCAAACCAAGGCTCAAATGAAGCACTTTGTATTTCTTAGGTTAAGGTGACCAGATTTTAACATTGGTAAAGCGGGACACCATTGATAAAACTCATATCCTGGATACATAGCCACATGCCTGCTGAAAACCTTATACCCTAGCTTCTCGTGCATTCTTTTAAAAAATTGGGACTTTTTAAAACGCCACGGTACGCAAGAAAAATTGTTAAAAATCGTGTTGTTCCCCCAAAAGCGGGACGTCTGGTCACCTTGTCTTAGATGCCTAAGAGTCCGTCTCCTTAATAGTGTTCTTTTTTCCCTCAGGGAGAATTACTACAGCACAACCCGTCCTGCCCGCGAATCCCTTCTAGACGAAGCGCAGAGACGCGGGCAGTCGAGTTCCGAATCCATTGTTCCTATAAGAAATCACTGAAAACAGATTCATCCATTCTCAACCACCACATGTTTACCCTAACCCTGTCTTTTTATACAAAACATTACACAGAAATTTCAAAGTAAATATGTTCAGAGTTAAATAATATCATTTCAATAAGAAACACAACATTAAAAAGTTTTAAATAACAACAGTATGGCCCATACCTTGAGCTGGCTGAGGATCTGGATCTGTGGACACGGATGTGGAGAGGAGGGGTGGAGAGAGAGTCCTTGTTTGGAAGGGGAGTCCCCTTCCATAAACTCAACTGGTAGCTGCTTTTCAGGAGTTTTTCTCCTTCTTTGCCTTTTTTCACTAGGACCTGGCTGGCTTTTTGTAAAACAACAACAAAAATCTGTCTACTGTGGTCTGCTGTTGGCGTTTCCTTAATTGTTTTCTTAAAGGGTTTCTAAATTATCATCAACAATATCAATAACACGGTTAACTAGTTCCTTATCATGATGGTTTTGTTCAAAACACTCTTCTTCGGACCCATGCTTTTACAAAAAGCCACAAAAACTAAGGAAATTGTAGCAGAACGCTTGGAACACAGCTGCAAAAGGTTTAAACAACGCAAGTTAATGATGCCAACTACAACCCAGTCACCGAAACAGAACTGCGATCCTTGACAACAAGCACGTGCGTCGGGTCGGATTACAACGTTTTGTTCAAGCTCTGATGCAAAATTTTCTCAACTTTTCTCTTTGAAATCTGATTAAGTCGAGTGCTGATGCTGTAGAGTACCAGTATTCTGCTGTATTTAGAATTGAATATTAATCATGCCCTTACTTTAACTTATAGTTTTACAACTTATAGATAATTAAAAATATTGCCACGTTCTTTTACATTTTGTGCATGTTTTTTCTAATATGTGCATTCTTCTTTGACTTACTTTTATATTAAACATTCCGTTTTACGGATTTACTGCTAGAGCCATGGATAGCTCTACTACAGTTCCATTATTGCTATATTGTATATCATCGCACACTACCACGTGCTGACTCTGCTGCGGAAAGAAACGTGAGACTTTTCAGCTTTCATTTGTCTGAAATTGCTGCTATGAAAATTTGGTAACGTCTCCTCTTTAAAATGTGCAAAAGAATGCTAGATCATATAATATAAAATTACTGCATCATAAATTATTCGCATGTTCAATTTTACTAGGGGCTGAGACTGAATAAAGCCCAGGGTGGTGCAAATGGTTTGTGCTCCACCTGCAACCCAAAGATTGGAAATTCAAGTCCACCCAGCTGTCCTGTGAAAGAAAGGCCGAACTACCTATCTGCTGCTGTGGAAATGGTAACGGAGACAATGGCACAGGGCAGTTCTACTCGATCGCACGGAGGTTCAGAGGGGGTCCACACTGAGTCAACAGCAGAGGGCTTTCTTGTAGATTTTAGCCACTGTGTCACTGCATCTTTATGTCATCTCCTAACCTCCAACTATGGAGCCGAGTATGTACGCTATGAGAAAAATGATGCAGGAGCCGGTAGTCTTCCGTTCTGTTATCCATGCAGTCATCACACCTTGGCGCTGATTCCAGACAACCAGTAATAACATGTTGCTGACAAAAATTGCTCATGGGGAGTTATCTTGCTTGAGATGCTGTGCTACAAACCCACCAAAAGGGGCCACAGTGCTATTTAAGGCTGCTTACTGTGCACCGGAGAGGGCTAATCCTGGAGAAGTGAGCATAGTTAAAGAAGATGCCTCTCAGGCTGCAGATTGGACAAAGGTGGGATCTGTCGGAGGTGGACACATGTCCATGCCATAGAAGCACACCTGAAACAGAAGACCCCTCTCCACATAATGTCTCCTTCATGTCCTCTGCTTATAAATCTATATTTCAAAAATAATAATGAAAAGATTGAGATCTATTTTCATACAATTAAACCACCTAAACCAATTGCTGTAGAGCAAATTTCAATGCATGGTGACTCTAAGCCACTCAAGAACCCTACTTTGACTGAACATGCAGTTAAATTCCTGACATAGTCACAAAAGAAAAGTATTTAAACTCTGCTGTTCTTCTATAGTAACTCTAACATATTTTAAATTGTAGAAATTCATTTTTTTTTCTTGAGGAAAGAATTTCTTTAGATAAAACTTAGATTAGCGCCTAGCCAGCTATATTATGTCTGTTACAAAAAGTGAAAAATGTGAGGCCCAGAACATCTTTATTAGATTTGAAATGATGAGGAAATCTGGCTAAAATCTCTGTGTTTTGTATGTATTTCTTTCATCTTAGGGTAAATATAAATGTTGGAAAACATAGGGTAAAAATAATTATCCTAAAAGTGGAAATGAGTCAAAGTTTAAAAAAAAAATCTATGGGTGAAGTTTTACAAGTCTTCCAAGCTTAAATAGAATTTCCTCTATATAATCCTGTACTGATAGGTTTATATATAAGTTTATTAGGTTTATCAATCTTCTTTAACGCTCTTACATGCTATAAAATATCTGGTAAGGAAAAACAGAACATAACACTTGGCTTAATGCTAGTGTAGTCAGGATATATATTTCTTATTATATTAGTAACAAACACAATTCTAAAGCAAAATAAGTAAAAATGTTTCCTCTTAAAAGTGAACAACTCTCTTCTTGGACATAAATTACTTTTTGCTGTTGCTATAATGGGGCTTCTGAGACTAGGTAATTCACTTCAATGAATGAACCCTCAACTGAAGGAAGAGTGCTTCTCCTGGCACATTTTTAAACTGCGGCCTAACATTCTACCTCAGTTTCCTTATTTAAAAAGTGAGCGTAATACTAAAAGTGGGCTGAATTGATAGTTTGGGTATATATTGAAATGTATTTAAATATTCTTAAATTGTAAATCCTATATAGATACTTAATACTGGATGCATTAGGAACAAATTTGTCCTTTGTCTGTTTGATATTCCATCGAAGTTCTCAGCATTGCCTGACATATACCTTAAGCTAAATGAAAACGCAGGCTGTCTCACCTCGCCGGCAGCGTCATTACATGAGTACCGTTGGAGCTGATGAGAAGTATTGGAGGATTGTGGGGGTTGCCTCCTCCCACCCCTACCTGGCCGCTACAAACAGATCATATCTAGATTAGAGAAAGCGATTTATGTCTTTTTCTATTGTGTAACACTTATAACATTAAACCTTCTATATCCGCAGGGTTGCTTTATTTATTCACTTTCATGTTAGCAATTTTGAATTGGAGCTGTAACAGGTTTTGTTTGTTTATCCCGGCTCTTTAGTGAAAAGATGTGTAGGCACACTCCTACACAATACTTGAAAAACATATACTTTATTGACCTACACCATCGGATGTTTTATGATTCCTTAGACACTATTTTATATCATTTTAGTTTAAATTCTGATTTAAATTCAGGAATCTTTGCAAGTGATCACCTGATTACTAACTACTATACACCTGTAGTAGAGACAAGGGCATTCACCTCAGACTGCCCTAATCATGCAATTTCACCTGCTTCCTTCCTTTCATTCACTTTGAAAGAGGTGGTTGATCATGTCAGATAATAGTTTAATATGTGGAGGTTAATATTGCACCTCATCTATTTACTTTCTTGCTTCACACACCTTTTTTTTGCATCTAAACAGGTTTCTTTCCTTCCCTGAACCATTATAAATGAACACACTCTTTCAGAAAGTTTTGAAGACTTCCTAAGGGTCATTACTGATCTAGAGAGTGAGGAAAATACTTTGCTACATCAGTATCTCCATAAATCTTTCTCTCTCTCTCTCTCTCCTTTTATCTTTTTCTTCCTCTTTCCTTCACACATACTTTATTTAACCTCTCTCTGTGTCTTCAGAGTAACTTCAGGGTAGTGGTTCTTGTGAAAAAAGGGGATAGAAGAAGCTACAATAGTTCATCAAAAAGCTGAAGCTGATAGCAGATGACTGATAGCAGATGAAGTGTAGCATGTGGACCTTGTGGTGGTTACGTAATCTGGTGTCAATTGATGACTTGAGAGGATTAAGAGTGAAGGGGTGGGATTTAGCCTGTCAATCGGGTTATACCCAATGAGGCCTCTGTGTGGGCGTGGCCTTCTCATGAGAATCCTGGGAATTCCTGTATTTCCTCCTTGGAGGCAGGACAGACTCTCTTTCTGCTCACTCCCTTGGAGATAGTCAACTGACAAGGCTGACTTCTGTGAGACACCCCTGAGGAGAAGCCACATAGACCTCCCCTGAGGCAGCCCAGGGTGCTGGAGGAGTTTCCTGGAAACACCTGCCAGTGCTGATATGTTTACAACACCACTGGATTTACAAGACTTCCCACCCACTGGCCTGTGATCTTCCCGCATTCACTTCATTGCATGTGTTTTGTGAGTCAGAAGAGGACTTTATATATTGGTATCAGGCATATGGGTTTATATTGGATTTATGGACTTGACCTGGACTTGGCTGGGATGTCTTCTCAATATTCAATTACTCTGGTATATAAACCTCTTTCTTATTCACATATGAGTCCCCATGAATTTGTCTCTCTAGTCTACCCAGGCTAACATAGACCTTCAAGCAGATGAAATCAAGGTGAATTCCAGTTCAATTATGTATGAATTCTATGATCTCTAACAAATGTACTTAAAAGCTTAACCCCACTTTTCTTATAGGTGAACTAGAAATAATAAACTCTGTCTTGGATACCAGTTTTTCTTAGACCAAATTTCCTCAATGTGGCCTTAAAACACACAGATTTTCTTCAGGTAAGACCTGATCTCTACCCACTTGCCTTTCCATCATCTACTTTAGGCTGAAAAATTTATAACAGCAGGTGATGAGATCTTTTCTCTTGCATAGTTTCTGGGGGTTCAGACCTCAAACCTTTCAGTTAACAGTTACATGCTCACACCATTGACCCACCGGTGTTCCTTTTAGACTTTTCTAGAGTGTTGCAGTGGGAAATTAACTGCCTCTCCTACCACATGCAGTCTTCCACACAATATGCAAGGTATTCTTATAAATTGCAAATTGATCAGATTATATTTTATTTTGAAACCCAAATATAATATAGTGTGTTAATCTGAGTAGATTAGAGAAACAAATTCATAGACTCTCAGATGTATATTAGAGTGAACTTTGTATCAAAGAGTAATTGTATATTAAGAAAACATCCCAGCCCAGTATAGATCAAGTCCATCAATCCTATATTAGCTCATATGTCTGATTCCAGTCTGTAAATTCCTCTTCAGACTCACACAACTATGCAATGATGCCAAGTACAGGAATATCACATGCCATTGGGTAGAAAGTCTTGTGGATCCAGTGGAAGCATCTTAAGCACTGGCATGTGTCTCCACATGGCTCATTCAGCTCCAAGGCTGTGACTGCGGTCAGCATAATTCCATGTGGCTTGTCACCAGGAATGTCTTGCAGGGAGAGTGTATCTGCCCTCCAGTGAACTATTTATCTCCTCTGTGCCTTCAAATGAGGTCATCAAGCTGCAACCTGATTGACAAGCTAGATAGACTGCACCCCTTTGCAAGTTGACAGGAGATTATGTAACTGCCACATACAACTATTGCATATTAAGTCCCATTTTGTTCTAAGCCCTGTGTTAGGCTGGGTTGTCTAGAGAAACATAATCAGTCTCACTCATCTACAAGGAGATACTCCCCAAAAAACCGATTCTTTTTTTTTTTTCCAAAGTTTTTTATTTCTTTTTTTTCCTTTAATTTATTTTTAATTTTAACAAAACAACTTTGTCACCTCCAAAAGAATCTCCATTAATGTATTTATCAAATCCATTCTTAGAAACATTTTTCAAACTTATCTGTTTAATGGCTGACAGCACCTCCCTCCTTTTTTTCACCTCTTCTGCTTCATCAAATCATTGCCCTTTAATGCCCATCTTCATTTGAGGAAACAAAAAGAAGTTGTACAGAGCAAGGTTAGGTGAATAAGGTGTATGCCAAATAATGGGCACACTGAGATGGTTGTATGAGCAGGTGCATTATTGTGGAGGCAAAACCAGTTCTCCATCTGTCACCGAACAGGCTTTTTTCCCAAGAACCTTTAAATAGAAAGCTTGATTAACAGTTTGACCTGGTGTAATGAACTTCAAATACATTACCCTCTCACATAAAATAAAATAAAAAAACACAAGAGCATCATTTTGATCTTTGATTTCATGTGATGATATTTTGGGGGGAGAGTTGACAATGGCGTCTTCCATTGGCTTGACTGATGTTTGCTTTAAGAATCTTAAGAATAGCACCATGTCTAGTCATCAGTAATGACTTTGGAAAAAATGTCTGGGTCTCTTTGGAGCTGTTCTTTCAAAGCACGCCATGTTTCCATATGATGTTCATTTTCCTGGTCAGTCGGAACCTGAAGCATAAATTTTGCAGCAACCCTTTTTATTCCCAGTTATTCCATTAAAATTCACTGATAATTCCAAGATAATCCAGATAACTCCTCCATTTCTTTAATGGTCTGTTGTTTATCTTTGATCACAACTACACAAAATTTGTTGACAGCATCTTCCTTTTGGGAAATTGATGGACATCCTTCAGAACAAGGTTTGTCACCAATCGGTATATTATAACCTTTATTGAAAGGAGAAAGCCACTTGTGCACTTGAGCTTTTCGCATAGTGCTGTCCTAGGAAGCTGTAGTCAACATCACAACAGTTTCCGTGGCATTTCTCCCCAGCAAGAAACAGAATTTCACAGTCACAGGCTGTTCTCATTGCAAAGTTAAAGAAATTCGAGTGAAACTGCTTTCGTGAAAAAATTTACTTTGTATTCCTGTTTGGGTATGGGCATTAAAGTTTTTGCCACATTAACAGAAGTCAGAGATTTTTTTATACGTGTATATTAACCTTTTCTTTTTAATTGAAGAAGGATGAGGAGGAGAAGGAGGAGAGAAGCAGGAGGAGGAAGAGAGAAAGAGGAGGAGGAGTGCATGTCTCTATGTAAATCTTCCCATAGATTTTGCTGGGAAGTAGCTGGAGCCTGGGGAAACTGCCAAAAAATTCAAACTGTATCCATGGCTCAGGAACATGAATCTAGATGTCCTAGAATCTTTGTATACACAAACTAAATTAAGGTGCACTACAATTAAACTGTTAAAAAGAAAAATAAACTGAAAAGCCGTAGGAGAGAAGAAACTCATCATATACAAGGTATACTAATGGAGGTATTAAAGAACAAAAGTTATGCATAAGATATACATAATAAAACAACTAAACATAAGGATAGCACATTTCTCATCAAGAATTATTTTGAGTACATAAATTAATCCTAATTTTCAAATCAACTCATTTCCCAGTATAAAAAGAGATCGCATGAATTACAAGCAAGCAGACAAACAATGGTCCTCTCATATGAAATCTATGAGATTTGTTTTCGATACAAAGATGCCAAGTGCTTGAAGTAAAATAATAAAACATTTTAAAGACTATCAAAGTAAAATGAGACCTAGAATGATAATTGTATAATAAAAGTATGCATTTATTTAGTAAAAAAGAGTCAATGTTAAAAATTATATTGGATAAATAGAATCAGTTTACAAGACAATATATCATTGTTGTTGTTAGGTGTCATGGCGTTGGTTCTCATAATAACCCAAAAAGAAATGACAAAATACTACCTAGCCTTGCACCATCGTCTCAGTTCTTATGTTTTCTTCCATTGTTGTAGCCACTGGGTCAATCCATCCCATCAGGGGTCTTCCTCTTTATGTCGTCTTCTCCTGTGTGATGTTGTCTTCCAGGACTAGTCGGTCTCCGTAAAATACCACAGGAATGTGAGATGGAGTCCTTCATTACTAAGGATCATTCTGGTTTTATGTTCAAGATGGATATTTTTTTTCCAAAAACCATAATTCAAAAGCATCAATTCTTTGCTGTCTTCTTTATTTACTGCCCAGCTTTCAAAGGCACAATGCACCAGAGGAGACAGAATAAAACATGGCTTGGATCAGATATACCTTGGACCCAATAGTGATATTTTTTTCTCATTAATATCTTAAAGAGGCCTTGTACAACTTATTTGCCTGGTGCACTATATGTTGTTTGATTTTTTT
>NW_022107431.1:29381374-29399395 GCF_000313985.2 Echinops telfairi | reverse complement strand
TTGGACACACAGTAGCCAATAGAAGTCCATTTTAGCTCATTAGTACATGGAAGATCACTTTTTATGAACTGTATTTTATTTTCATCTCTTCCCAGTTTCCCAGGTTCATGCTTTGTGCATTCCACATCCCAATTATTAATTGACATTTACAGCTGTCCCTACTCATTTTTCATCATGTCCCGTGAGAAAATGAAGGTTCCCAAAGCTTTATTTCATCCACTTCATTGTTTGCTTCAACTCTGCTCTTTCCCAATTGTATTTGGAGTGCCTTTAAACCCATAGAGCTTAGCTTCTGGTATTATATCTGCTTTCCTACTGTTCATAGGTTTTTAGTGGCTAATCCTTCAAAAATGGACAGCCTATTCCTTTGTTGTAGACTCTTCTTAGTCTGGAAGTTCCAATGAATCCTTTCCACCATTGACATATGAAATATTGATGGCATTAATCCTGAAACAAAGCTACCTGGAAAGCCCCACAATCTGATACACTCGCAGTTAAGTGACAGTCAAAAGACATAGCAATCATTAATCTAAGTGAATCTAATAATAACTCCCCTATTGAAGAGAACTTTTAAATGTTCATGGAATTTTTTCATTATCTTTTGATTGTTTTACCATGGATTATGGGAAGCCCCATTGTATGTATATATAGACGTGATGGAATGAAACAATAGAAAGCTCTATACTAATAGCTGGGATTTTCACATTTATTAATTGATAGAAAAATCAGACAAACAGTAAGCAAGTAAATAAATGGCTTGACCAGTATTATAAACCATTTAGACCTAAAAGGTAGGTAGAGAACACGCTTCTCCAAAGCTACAGCATGCAGCCGTTCTCAAAGACAAAGAGGATAGACTATTTGTTTAACTATAGAACTGTCTCAAACAGCTTACTAGTTTGAAAGCACACAAATGTAAAGTGATTTTACAAAATTCACTGGAAACTGGAATGAAAAGATAATGGAATTTTTCAAAAAATTTTGGAAGCCCCACAAATGAAAATTTTACAATATTCTCTTAAAAAATACATGACTAACATTAAATACAAAATCAAGAAAACTAGAAGAAAGCCTAGGGCTGAATGAAAACATGGACACAAAATATGAAATTCATAATTTATGAAATAAGGTGAAAACAATGCTAAAATTGTAATTTATAACTAAATATCTCCAACAAAAAATAAAACTTCAAATCAGTAATCTAATTGCATACCCTAAGGAACTCAAAATAAAAGCATAAAGTAAATTAAAATGTTGCAAAAAGAAAAATAATAAATTTCAATGTGCAGCAAAAGGAATTAGTAAATTGAAGAACAATAGATAGCATGAATAGAATCAAATTTTGTTTTTCTATAATAATCAATAAAATGAAAAACACTTTTATATTGACCTTAGAAAAGAGAGAGTCAAACGACTAAAATCATAAATGAAAGTGAATGTATTGCTACTTGTAATGCAAAAATATAGTGGATTATCAGACTACTCTGAACATTTTGATGACAAATTGAATAACTTAGTTGAGATTAAAAGTCTCTGGAACAACACGAAGTACCAAAATATTCTCAACAATATGTAACAAAAAATTGATACCACTCCTCAAATTCATATATACAAATGAATAAATAAAAATGAAATGAAGGGATCATTTTCTAACTTACACTAAATAGACTTGTGATGGAACAACACTACTTAACATGATAAAGGGCATATATTAAAAACTCACTGCTAATATCATATGCAACACTGACAAACTGGAAAGCTTTTCCAATGAGATCATGAAAAACACAAAAACGTCCAGTCTTGTCACTTTCAGAGGCAACTCAGAAAATAGCCTTGGCAATCAGTTTCTCAGCACTCAGTCTTGAAAGCCTTGTGAAGCAGTTCTAATCGTCAAACAGAGGGGTACCCTGATTCAGGATTGAAATGCAGAGTAGATTCCATGTCAACCCATCACAACAATTAAAAATACTACTGGAAGTTTTAGTGATAATACAAAAAAAAAAAAACCTTATCAAGTGGATTCTAACTTACATAGACACTATAGAACAGGTAAAACTGCTCCTGTGGTTTTGTGAGACTAGCTATGTACAAAAAGAAGTAGAAAGCCTTTACTTTCTCCCATGGGGCTGCTGGTGGTTTTGAACAACAAATCTTGGAGTGAGCAGCTCAATTTATAACTGACTATGCCACCAAGCAAATTAAGACAAAAGATGAGACAAATGCCTTATAAATTGGTACTATAATGCTTAAGGGTTGGGTTGAGATTCACATGGTTGGTAGTTCAAAACCACTCATAGCTGCTTGTAAGAAAGACTGGGCTTTCTACTCAGAAATAGTTACAGTCTGGGAAACCCACAGGTGGTCTGCTATGAGTCAGCATGGACTCAATGGCAGTGAATGAGAAGTGAATGTAATAGGTGTTGCTATACAGTTGGTTCTGACTCTCAGTGATTCTATGCAGTGCAGAAAGAAATACTGCCCAGTCTGAGCCATCCCCACAATTGTTCTTATATTTGAGCCCCTTGTACCAGTTACTGGGTCAATCCATTTTGTCCAGGCTCTTGTTTGCTACCCTTATACTTTACCCAACCTGGAGTCATTCTTCAGGGACTGATCTCTCCTAATAACACATCCAAAGTACATGAGTTCAAGCCTTGTCATCCTTCCCTTTAAGGAGCATTTTCACTGTGCTTCTTTCAAAACAGATTTATGTATGCTTTTGGAAATCTATGGCACTTTAAATATTCTCTTCCAGCACCACAACTCGCATGCATTAATTCTTCTTCAGCCTTCCTTATTTAGTGTCCAACTTTCACATATATATGAGGCCATTAAAATTATCATTGAGTGAGGCCCACTTTCGTTCTCAAAGTAACCTCCTGGCTTTTCAGCACTTAAAAGAGGTCATGTGCACATCATGATAAATGGAGAAAAAATTGAAGTTGTCAAGGATTTCATTTTACTTTGACCCATAACCAATGTTCATGGAAGCAGAAGTCAAGAGATCAAATGATGCATTGTATTAGTCACATCTTTTGCAAGAGAATTCTTTAAAGTTTTCAGGAGAAAATATGTTACCTTGAAGAACAAGGCACACCTGACCCCAGCTGTGTCAATTTCGATCACCTCATAGGCTTGTGAAAGTTGGACGCTAAATAAGGAAGATCAAAGAGGAATTGATGCATTTCACAAATGGCTCTTGCCAGGAGTACTGAAAGTATGATGGTCTATCAAATGACCTAGCAAATCTGTCTTGGACAAGTACACCAATAATGTCCCTTAGAAGAAAGAATATATATATGAAAGAATATCAAAACTCTCTGAAATTTGGATATGATATCAAGATAGACAAGTCTCTGGATAAGGAACAAACACTGCCAGGTTTTGTTCCATCTTTAAAATGATTGCACTTCAGCCCCCATTGTAGCTGCTATGTCAATCTGTATCATCAAAGGTCTTCCTCTTTTTTAGGGAACCCCTGCTTAAAAGCATTTTATCCTTCTGTGGGACTGGTTTCTCCTGACTACATGTTCAAAATATATGAAACAATTACTAGTTGTTCATTATTCTTTGTGTCTTTTGGCAGAAATTAATCTGAAAATCCCCAATCCTTAAAATATGAAAATTCAAAGAACTTGCAATAATAAAAAATATTAACAATAAATACGAAAGAAGGCTCACATTTCCAGATTCAAAAAATTGTTGCAAAGCTATAAAAATATAAGCAATGTGATTTTGGCAGAAGTCTAAGCATAAGGATCAAGGGAAGATATTTGAGAAGTCCATAAATAAGCCTTCCACTCACGGTCAATTGATTATCAAGAAAGAGGCACAAATCTGTTCATGGGAAAATAACATTTTTCAATAAATGGTGATGGGAAAATTGAATATCCACTTACCAAAAAATGAAGTTGGATATTTTCTTTTTATCATACAGTAAATTTAACTCTTTAAATATAAGCCTTAAAATGAAAACATATAGAGTAAATATATAGGAGAAAATGTTTCTGAAAATGGATTAGCAAAGGCTTTCTTAGGCATATGATAAAAATTATAATGAGAAATATTTTATTTTTGACTGCATCCTAACCAATAGGATGAGAAAAATTCATCATTATAAATTATATTTTCAGTAAAAACTATCTGGCTTAGCCCAAGACTTCCAGTAAATGAGTCAAGATACTTAAAAGGCCTACAGATGATATCCCATGATATGAACCAGGTCCAGTTTTTCTTTGAAATGTCCTGGGTTTAACCAACTTAGACTTACTGAGTCCACCAATTAAAGAAGATTATGACAGATATTTCTCAAGAGAGGATATACAAATTTCCAGTAAGTGCATAAAAATATGCTCTGAACTTTTATATATTCAGGATAGTAAACTAAAAGCACAAGGATATAATAGTAATTAAAATATAAATAATAAAAATGCATTGATGAGTATGTAGAAAATTTGGAAACCTCATTCATTGCTGGTGGGAATGAAAAATGCTCTTGTATAATGCTTGGCAGTTTCTCTAATTGTTGAACACAGTGTTTTTATATGACCAACTAATTTGAGTTCTTTAAATATTCCCAAGAAAAATGGAAACCTATGCCCAGGCACAGCCTTGTTCCTGGCTGTTCAGAGTCATGACTCAGAATAGCCAGATGGTGGAAAAACTCACCTCCTCATATATGTTTACTAATGAATGAAAACCTACTATAGAGCATATGCCCCTAATTTTGATCTGCAATAAAAGTGAATCAATTATTTTGAAATGGTACAATATGTATACAATGAAAACACATATATGTTCTCTATGAGACATATGTTTTCCATGTCAAAATACACATATAAAACCACTTTACATTCCCACCACTATATAACATATATGTTATATATTTATACACATATGTTATATATTTATATACATATGTTATATATTTATATATATTCATATATTATAAAATCACAAACAGTTGATTACATTGAGAAAGAAACCCCTAGAAATCCTAGCTGGTTTCTGGGTATGATGGGGGCAGCTAGGTAAGGGGTAGAAGAAACCTTTGTGGAAAGATGAAAATGCTCTAATAGCAATTTTGATAATAATTACACAATATTGTTAATATGCTTAAAATAATCGAAACTTATTTGGTATGCTATGTGAATAATATTTCTATAAAATTAATTTTTAAGGAAAATTCTCCAAGGAAGACATCAATAACCTTAGCCAACACCGAATTCAAATGCATCGATCCTTTTGCCATCCTCCTTATTCGTGTTATGAAATTGTATCATGGACTAGAAATCTGTAACGTTTCCCCCTAATTATGCCGGGAGGAGATGCCTGAGAAAGAAATAAAATTACCTGGATATATAGTTGACCCAAGCAAATGTTTTAGTAGAAAAGGGAGTTAGGTGCTTCAGCACCTGGATGGTATCTGAGAGAATCTGACAGCAGGGCTAAAACTCCCAATTAGCCTAGATTTCAGAGAGGAGGCAGGTATGCGGTACATACCTTTCACCCTAAAACAATAGAATCTGTCTTCTCGAATTATCGATATAACACATACTTTCTTTGTTCTTATTTTTGAGCTCAAAGTCTACCTAATTTAAGAATAGGTTCTAAAGAAACACAACCAATACCATCATCTTATACCATGCTATTTGACCACAGTGGTATGTTTTCCTTATTGAAAAGATATTGTTATTTAGAAACCTTGGACCTTTCTATAAATTTATCTATGAATATTTGTCAAATGCAGAGGTGCCCTTTACATAGGATGGAGTTGGAAAATTCAATTATTCTGAAGCTTAGGAAACATAGTATTAGTTGTAGTCCCAAATGGATAAATACTGTGATGATTCTTGGTGGTATAGTGGCCATGGAGCTATACTAATGCCTAGGCCAGATATTAAAATCTACCAGTCTCTTCACTGGAGAGAGATGAAGTTGTTTGCTCCAGGAAAGATTTATTTAAAGTCTTGAAAAGCTAAGGGGGCAGTTCTGTCCTGTCCTACTGTCATCATGGTAAAGAATCAACCCAGTGACAGTGAGTTTGCCTTTTGTAGTTGAATTTTCTCTGAGAAAACTATACAACTGGTGAGTGACACATCTAGATTTTTAAAAATAATTATGATTGTTACTTAGAGAAAAGTAGTTCTTAGAACACAGTCTCTGTGGAAAAAAGAAATAAGAGGGATTATGCACCCTGTTTTCTAGCAGCTTTTATGCAATGAGTATAGGAGACCAAAAAAGAACCGATGCAATTAAATTATGGTTTGGGTTAAAATTATTGAAAATACCTTGGGATGTCATAAACAATAAACAAATCTTTCCTTTAAGAAGTACAGGCAGAGAGAGTGGAGGCTTAGCAGCACACATTTTAAGCATGTTATTGGAAGAAACTAGTCCCTGGAAGAGGACTTCAGTGGTGGGTTAAGTGCAGAGCCATCAAAAAAGAGGAAGACCAAAAAGAAGGTGGATTGATACAACAGCTGCAACAACAAGATCAAATGTGCTGATTATGGGGAAGATGGGGGGTTTTAATTCTGAGTCAAAGCGGACTGGATGATGGCACCAAACAAGAGCAACAGCAAACTTTTATATATTCCCCACTCTTCTCTCGGTTGGTTGTACTCTGGAAACTTTTGAGTTGCTATTATGCTGAAAATTATGCCATCAATATTTAAAATACCAACAGGGTCACCCCTGGTGAAAAGGTTGAAGCACAGCTTTCAGACTAAGAACAGAGCAGCAATAGTTAATAGACAGTTCATTTAGGACGGACTAAGCTCAGGAAACCTTATAAACAGCAAGAGAACAATGTCTGACAGAGTGCCAGCAGAAGAAGCTCTCTGATTGCTTGCGAGACTCAGATGCAAATTACATTTGCATAAAAACATTAGGGAGAAGGTCAATATCATCATCCAAAGCAAGGCCAAGCACAAAGTGGAACAGACCATCAATTGCTCATATGCAAGTTGAGAGTGAAGTTGCAGAAAATTAAAACAATTCCGCAAGAATCAGAAAACAATCTTGCTTACATTCCACCTAAATTTAGAGAGCATATTAAGAACAGATTTGATGTTTTGAAGCTGATCACGAAAGACCACATGAGTTGTGGGATGAGATAAAGAACTATACACATGAAGAAAATAAAAAGTTACTAAAATTAAAATTTGTATTTTACTTGAATCTACAAACAGCACTCATGGAAGCAACAGTCAAGGAATTAAGTGACATATCACATTGGGCAAATCTGCCCCACAGGAACAAAGATTTCACTTGGAGGACAAAGATGTGCCAGGCTTAAGAAATGGTATTTCCAATCATCTCATATGCATATGAAAGCTGGACAACGAATAAGAAATACTTGCGAAGATTTAATGCATTTGAATTGTGGTATTTGTAAAGAATATTTAAAGTACCAAAGAGTGACAGAAAAACAAAAACTTGCCTTTGAACAAGGATAAGCAGATCGCTCCTTAGAAGAGAGGATAGCAAGACTTTGTCTTTAAGTAACTTTTTCCTGAAAGAATTTTTTCAGGACAGAAGAGTCCCTTTGACGTAGAGAGTCAGAGAAAATGTAGACTCTCACTAAGGTAGGTTGATACAGTGGCTTCCACAATATGTCCCAAAATAAAAACTATTGTGAGGGTGGTGCCGGGCTGGGAAGTGTTCATTCTGTTTTACACAGTGTCACTCTGAGTCAGAGCCAAATCAACGCCACCTAACAGTAGTGATCTTTTATACTAGAGTCGACTTCCTACATTTCATATGCTACTGTAGTACTATAAATTCTTCAGCCAGCCATTTGCCTGACAGTATTATTCTAATTTTCAGAACTTAACATATCTCCTACTTCCTGCTATTGCTTCTTCTTAAGTTAGGTTCCATTCACAATCTCAAATGGAAATTTTATGAATTACTGTAATTTTTGTCAATGTTCTGTCTGCAATTCTCTTTCTGATTCTCAAATTTCCATGTCGCACTTTATTTTTATAGTGTAGAAGTAATTACATTTTTGTCATATTGTATGGTCTAAATCTTCATGATTCTATTTCCTTTCCACTTTTGACTGTTGTTTTGTTTTATATTTGATATGGCAATTATGTTAGTAGAGGAGGCCTTGTGGCAAAATGGTTAAATACTCAGCTGGTAACTGAAAAGTCACAGGTTTGAACCCACCAGCTGTGCTGTAGAAGAAAGAGGTAGCAATCCGCTCCTGTGAAACTTTGTAAACCTTTTGAAGCGGTTCTACTCTGTCCTGCAGGGTCTCCATGAACCTAAACGGATTCAACAGTCCTGGATTTGTTGATTATCTTGGGTTACAAATATTTGAGTATATGAGTTTAGGTCACTATACATGAACCAAACGAATGGACTGAGTTGATTCTGACTCAGCAACCCTCAAGGACAGGGTGTGTCCAAAGCAGTAAATCTTTACAGGAGTAGAACTGTCACATTTTTCATCCTGCAGAACAGGTGGTGGATTTGAACCAGTGAGCTTTTGGTTAGCAGCTAAGCACACAACCACGATACCACCTGGGTTCTTTACCTATAGTTTAAGGCCTTCAATGGAAATAGCTGTGTGTTTGTTTTATCTGCACTACTTGAACTTAGAGAAGAGAAAACATTGAGCCATTGTTAGGAGATCAGAGTGAACTTGATGAAGAGATAGCAAATGTGATTCTTGGGTATGACGATTCATTAATAACTGTGCATTCCCAGACAGAGCAATAAAATGCCTCAATACAATAGAACACATGACTCTGGCAGCAGAAGAGTGCCGGGGGGCACAGATGGGCATACAAAAGTAAACATTAGTCATTCTGCGGACTGGTATAACTTATGAAAGCAATCTCATGAGAAACAAATTTGAAGTCTGATTACCCCATTTGAACTCGTGAAATTTTTTAGAGCTCTGTTCATTTACGAAATGAAAGACTTCCAAATATGGGCTACTGCCACCTTTAGGGATTAGAATATTCATCAGAGTGAGAGGATAGAGCAGCTTTGAACAAAATCAACCACTTGTGGTTGGCCGAGAGGATGCTGAGGTCTTGACCTTGTTTGCTTTGGGTACCACACGCAGCCTTCCAAATATCAAAAACAGGAAAATTGTCAATTATGTTTATGTTTAAAAGGTAATTGATATCTGCCACCTGAGACCACATATTCCTTCCTGTATTTTTCCAGTTATTCAATGTTTCAAAAATGTATCTACAATGGCCTATTTCTGAAGTTCTGTTGAACCTAGTACTTTTCCTAGCTCACAGCCGTGCTAGAACTCACATCTGGAAAACTGTATGAAGGTGGAAAGCTTTTAAATCTATTTGTTCTTTTCAAAATACAGCTGTGATGCTTACAGCACTGCATTGCTCTTCTGAAACACAGGAAAAATAAACTGTTTAAAGTCATTTGACAGGTTATTATTTCCGCTAATGTGAAATGTCACCTGACAAGCTTATTGAGTTTGATTTGTATGCATCACCCCACAACAAATCTACAGTCTATCTGATGTTCCTTCCCCCTCCCAAACAGACATCGGTGAATATGCCTTCTGAAAAAAATAGGGGAGGGGGACAACACCTGGAGTATTAAAGTGATTTAACCAGTGTGATTTATGTTAATGGTACAGAAGATAATATTTTTTGGTTCTCAAAAACATAACAGGCAATTGATGTGCCATATTGCAGTATGGTTTTAGCTATCAACATGTCAAGATTTAGTTTTGCTGTTAACATTTTACGATTTAGAAGGCTATAAGAATATGTGCAGTGTAGCAACAACACAGGCTTAATTCCCTCTGCTATATTTATTGGGCTCTCATTTTCCCCCTTTATAGAAGAAATTGGAAAACAAAGAGAGCAGAGGAGACAGACAGGCATCCACTCAATATATTTCATTTTCTTTATTATGTCAAGTAATGAGAAATAGAGACAGAAAACAGTTCTTAATAGCCTATACTCAGACCCCCAAAAAAAAAAAAACTCCAAAAAAACCCAGACACAATATATTTTCATTGGTTTATTATCTCCAACAGATAAGTTAACCATGGGAAAGAATATTCTAATTGATCCCATTCCTTTATCAAGTACAAGAGTCTCAATGTCAAGGATAAATTATACATACTACTTGACTGGGAGTTGCCGGTGATGTTACCAACTGTAAAAGCAAAATATGATCATGAGCAAGAAGCAAGAGATCATTCACTGAGAGATGTTCATACTATTCTTTACGTTCATTCTGCAAACAAAACCACAAGTCTTAAAGCCTTCAACGCTAAATTGATGAAGCAAGAATAAAAATATATAAACATATTAAATTATAGCATAGTTTGTAATAATCAAGAGCAACATTGTCTTTGTTTAGTAATCACTTTCTTGCTCTACACTGATGACTTATGTCCCAACTGGTGCTCCTGAGAGCACTGTCAGTAGCAGTGCCTTCATAACCACAGACCCTGAGAATCGTGAGCTCGGCACCCCAAATCAGATTTGAATGAATTAAGTACGGAGTATATGAATCCTTATTTCCTGACAAAATCGGATAACGTAGACCGCATACATTTCCAAAGGCATTTAGCAATGGACGGCATGGAGGTTTTGTTTCTTTTAGTACTTCTAATTTACAGCTTTGTGTAAGTAAGGGTTTACCTTTTTAAATGGAATCAGCTATTCATCAAAGAGAACATTACGTTTTTGTCTAGCTTTCCTTAGAGTACTCAACATAAATGGAAAAAAGGAATCTAGAATGCATGCTTTATTCCCCATGCATACAGCATTGCAGACATAGACACAAAGAGAAAGAATGTTTTTTAAATGTACCATTAATATATTCTTAGACATGAAAATGAATATATTCCATATGTACCAAATAACTCACTTTTTTGGATCTCTCTACCTTGTTAAATATATATCAAAACGTTTGCTGTCATTGTTAGGCTCTGAACCATAGACCCACACAAGGAAATTATGCCCAGATTGGCATCATGTTCACACGTGTTCCAATGCTTGAGGAGAGAGGAAAGGTGAAGGAGAGAGGAAGGGGAAATGAAGCGTTAGAATCAGAGACAAGCATTGTTAAAATTGAATACAATAGCCTTTCCCACATAGAGAACAGAATAAACACGAAAACGTGTTAGCCTTCACTTGGCAAATCATTCGCCATAGACTGTGTCTACATTTTGAATGCTAGTACCTCCAAAAAAATTTCATTGCCTGTTGAGATTGCTTACTTTTTGATCTACTCTTTTGAGAGTAAAATTAAATAATAAGAAGAAATGAGTACTACTGCTATGATTTAAATTCTAAAAGTGGCAATGCATTTTTATCCCAAGCCAATCTGTACTTTCACCCTTGTAGTCTACTACAATATAAGATAGAGATGTTCACTCAGCAGGTAGGGCTGTTTTGCTGTTCCTCCAGAAAGCAATTGGAAGCGATTTGTGTGTGTGTGTGTGTGTGTAAAAAAGTAAAATTAAATTTCTTGTTACAAGTAGCACCATCATTTTGGCTTGTCCATAGCTAATGATCTTTTAAAGCATGTTACCAGGTTTGATTCATCTTTGTAGAAGTACAATAACAAATGTGAATGTGTCTGATCCATACCAACCACCAACTGTATGATCTACTTTAAAAGCTTAGGGGGGAAAGTTAGGGTATGCAATGTAATTAAAACATTGATACTATAGGTTTGTCTCAATTGAAAATGATGCCAAATGATATACAAGTAGTAAACAGAGATTCCTAGGTTTGAGAATATATACAGCACCAGGCAAACTCATTTTCAAGTTCAGAGATTAAATGCATGCCTGAGCATATGTGATGTATTTTACAGAGTGCCCTATAATATAGCACATAAAACAGGTCATTGTTAAATTATTTACATATGATAAACTATTAGGAAACCAATGCAGTGTAAGAAAATATTATTCCAATGTAAAGCAAAATTCTTCAAAGTGGCTATAATGAAAAGCCTAGCTGTAGCCATTTCATAAAACGAATTCTATCTAACAGCATAGCAGCCTATAAAATGAAATTATGTTCTCTTCGTATATGTCAGTGCTGATGATATCGAATCAATAATTCTGCTGCTGTAGAGTTCAGGAAGAATTTGTAGGAGGTTAGAAAAAAACATGGTGCATAGTCCTATGTGATTTTGTGATGAAAATGTTCTTATTTTAGTCAAAATGTACTTTGAAAAAGGTTAAAAATAGTCATTAACATTCAGGTTAGTTATACTTTGAATGACTTGAAATGTTTCAAACTTATCTTGGAATAGGTTGAATCAAGGATTGAAATATTTGAATTTATTCTTTATATTAGTTTAACAGATTAAAATTTTTCCCCTGTTTATATTGTTTACATTAAAGAGAAAGAGGTATATTTTCACCGTAGCCTTAGCCATCATACTCAATTACACATATTTATTCCAGGATTTCTTATCATTCGAGAGCAACTTTTTACAATCGATCATCTCTAATATGTTAACAGTAATACTCTCTGAGGTTTACAGAGCTTTACGTGTTGCAGTGTTTTTAGGTCAATATAAATAGAAGAACAAACAGAGAAACGCACCGCTGTGGCGTGAGTTCTGACTCAGCGACCCAGTAGGAGAACATAGAACTGCCCTTGGGGTTTCTGAGCCTGCCAATCGCTAGGCAAGCAGAGAGCCCAGTCCTTCGCCAAGACAGAAGCTGGTGGTTTCTCACTGGTGATTTTGTGATTAGCAAAAACCTACCCATAATCCACTACACCACCAAGGCTCCTTCATTATGCATATATATAGCATTTATTCAGGGTTTATTGTGCTTTATCAGGGAGCAATAATGATGTAAGAGTTCAACCACTGAGCACAAATAAAAAAAGTTGGTGATTTGAATGCACTCAGACATTCTGTGGGAGAAAACGTGGCAGCCGGCTTCTGTATGGCCAAGGGTGTCCTACGGAGTGGGGCTCGGCTCTGTAAGTCAGAAGTCTCTCCAAATCAGAGTCAGCTCAATGACGATGGCTTTTTTGTTGGTTGGTTGGTTTTTGTAGAATATGAAGCTCTTCAAAATGTGGCTCCTATGGTCTTAATCGTTTCCCATCTTTCTCTATATTATTTTCCCTCTCCACACTCCTCACAGAATAGGTCAAGCCTGTTAGTGCTCTGAAAAGTGAATAGTCATTTTCCAAGGGATCTCAAAGGATCAGGCATTTCAAGCAGAAGAAACTACACGAGTAAAAGACAGTGATTTGATGTGGCACAGTGTGTGCAGATAGCTAATACAGTTGGGTGTTGTGGGAATATAAAATGTGAAGGTTATCCTTATAGCAAACTTTCCTGGATCTTGTTTTGATACAATTAATTATAACCTCCTTTGAATCATTAGAGATTTCATACAGTATTGTATATAGTTATTTATCTACTTAAAATATATCTCCAGGGCTTGACTTGTTTTATATTTATCTTTGAAAAATGGAACCAAACACAGTAGTTGACTCATAGTAGGGACATTAATGTTTTATAAATTATTTAACTTGTGAAAAATAATTAAAATTTTCTGAATTTATTTCAGGATCTCAGATCACTGACATTTTTAAGAAAAGCTTTGATTGTATACAAAACAGTTAAACTTTGCAAGGTTGTATACTCCGGAATTTAAGCAATAGTTATATTCCTATGAAAATTATACATTGAATTTAATTTGTTTGTGATTTCAGTGGCTTTGGGGACACTGAATCCAATAAATATGCACTTTCTACACAAGGAATTAAAATCAATCATTGATATGCATTAGGGAGTGACTTTGTAGAGGTCATGGAATTAGACACACTTGGCAGTCACAAAGTAAAGTAGTCTATAGTAGTACTGGTCTCAGGACACTGAAGATGTCAAATGTTCATTTATTTTCTGTTCGAATTAAGTGAGGAAAGAGCAACAAGTAAATTGAATTTCTTTTCTCTTTTTTTCCCCTGAAATTCTTCTGCTTTATTTTTTTTTTCATTTGCATGAAACTTGAAAGGTGGCTGGGGGACCATGGGAAAATAGGGTGTTGAAAGACAAGGCAAACCAAGAGGTCAATGATCATGCTGAAGCCAAGATGAGAACTCAAGGAGAAAGGCAACTAGACTCTGTAGACGGGAATGACTAGAATGCACATAAAGAGGGTGCTGACACTTGTCGAAGATATTCAGTGATGTCACTGAATAATTTGTGTGGACATTTTCAAATGGGACCCTGATTTGTCTTGTAAACTTGCCCCGCAAATACAATATTATTTATAAAAATGAGGAAGGAGAAAATAACAAAAAAGATTTTTAAAAGTGCTGAATATAAGCATGTCTTATGAACATCAGTTAGAGAGCTGTCGGACATAACTGGGATCAAACCCAAGGCCAACCACTGAAATCAAGAATGTGGGCAAAATCTGTGTACTTGAAGTTAAGATGAGGCCAACCCTAATAATTAGGTTGTAATCAGAAACCAGAATTTGAAAGTTTGCCAATACCCAAATTTTGTAATTTCATTAGGTAAGAAAAGCATGCATCAAAGAATAAAACAGAATGGGGTACTTATAGAATATATTCTCGTTATTATTTCTCTAAATTAAAAAAAAGGAAGAATCAATTTAATCATAATTTTGCTTAGTATTAATAGCTTAGCCTTCTTGGAGCCACCAAAAGTTGGCAACGATCTCAAATTAGTTGGATTGCTAACTGCAAGGTTAATAGTTCAAACCCACCCGCTCTCAAAGAAAGGTGAGGTTGTCTGCTCACATGAAGACTTGTAGTCTCAGAAACGGTAGCGTGCCTATGAGTCGGACACAACTTGATAGCAATGGGCTGTTCAGGTTTATTCATTTTATAGTATAGTATACCTTCACTTCATGACAAATATCAAAGTTATATTGTATCTTTATGGACGTTATTATTTTATTATCACTCAACTTTCTTATCATACTGGACTCTCCACATGGATAGGGTAATATATGGGATTTTGTTTGTTTGTGTTGCTTTATAGGTCATGTCAAATGCCTAGCAAACAAAGAATGCTTAATATTTGTCTAAAAGGTAAAATATAGGTAGGCCCCAACTTAGGATATATTTGAGTTAGGATGAACTGAATTTACTACCATCTATTTTAAGTTTGTACCTCTTATTACAATAATAAGTTACAGCTTATAATTTGCTTACATTATGATTTTCCCATGTTCACTCCTCTGTGTTCAAAGATTGGATTTATAAAGATACTGATAATAAAAGTCAACAATAAAAACAAAAAAGTAAAAAAAATAAAGAAGTATTCAAATTTTTTCAGAACAAATTTACTAGGGAGTAGTTGGAATAGAATTCCTTCATAAGTTGAGAACACCTTGCATATACCTAGATAAAAAGTCTTAGTACCACTTACCAAAGTGTCTGAAAATGATGTAATGATTTGTAGAAGGATATAATAGCTAGAGCAATGGACTAAAGCATCAATTGTAAGGCTAGTCTAGGAGTGGGTACCATTAATTATGGATGTTTTCTGTATTATGTCTGCATGTTAGGTGTTTTATTTCTTTATTATAAATTTCAACACATTTGTATTTATTTCATCTAAGTACCTACATCAAGCATCTCCCCTCTGTCAGTGGAGGTTCACATGTGACTATGATGCTGAATAGATTTTAGTGGTGCTTTCAGTCTAGAAAGAAAGGCTGCTGATCCACTTTTAGCAATCAGCCAATGGAAATTGATAGATCGCAGCAGTCTACTCTGTGATTAATTATGGGTATAGCAGTATTTTATTTTGTTCTTCATGGGGTCATCATGATCAAGGACTAATTCAATGTTAGAAAATAATAGTCACTGTAAAGGTTAGGACAGTATCATCCAACTTTGTCAAGATGAAGGTCCTCCATAACTTAGAGGAGGACTAGATGTTTATCTGAAAATGGGCTCTTTCTATAAACCCTAGAGCTCTGGGCGGTTACCGTCTGCTGGGTTCACTTGAATTCACTTTGCTCTCTTGGCAGGAACCGATATGCCATTTCTGGATATTTCTTCCCCCTCTTCCACCATAAACATTATTGTCTTGTTTCTTTTCTTTTTTTCTTTTTTCATGTCTGGTATCCTCTTTACACAGTTAAAAAAAAGACTATTAAATTGTATCATTAATCTCCAGAAGAGGTAGCAATTCATAGAGTTACCTTTGACAAGGTATTTGATACTTTGTCAGTGGATTTTAAGAATTACACACATTTTTAACCTAAAGGGAAGCATTGTTAATGATAATGAAGACGACATTGTTACAGTCTGACAGTACAGCTGTACTTTGTAAAATATACCAAGCATTTTATAATTAACACTCATATCGGAGGCTTTCCTTGACTAAAGTAGTTACAAATTGAACATCCTAATTCATGTTTCATTTTGCCCTCCTCTTATGTTTAATCAATAACAATGACAATAAAACTAAAAAGACATTAGAATAAATCATCAATAATAGAAGCACTAGATGTCAAAATAAACAACTGAACAACTTAACCAAACCAACCAACTAACCAAAGGCTTTAGGCCAAGACTCCATTTGAATGACAGTAGAGATAATCTGTGTTATTGGTAAAACATCTTCTACAATTAATCGATCATAATTAACACAATGGCTTTGAATGCAACTTCTGATTCAGTCACTGATAATAGAAGTCTTGTACACCAGTGGATATACATTTCAAGTTGTTAGGAATATGTTTCCAGCTCTTTGTTTGTTTGTTTGTTTGTTCATTTTTAATGAGGCATAAAAAGAATGGCATAGGGCAGCTGCACACAGGGAGAGGAGACTCTCCACCATCACATGTCCAAGGTTGATTGCTATGAGGTTGAGGCCAGACATGCCTCCACCCTTCAATCTTTTTATCAAGTTGGACACCAACCATCCCTCCCACAGGATGCTCTACTTCTTACCTGGGTTCAGAAATATTTATATTGCAATGGCCCCAGTGAAGAGAGGACAATTGCAACTATAGGGTTTATTAGGCAAGTTTTCAGGTTACGTTTTAGGAGAGAAATGTTGAAGATGCAGTTGTTCAGTTAAGTCAGCCTCTTTTTCTGCTGTGCTCACAGGCCAGCCTCTCTCTGGCTCTCGGCTCTTGCCTTGGCCATTATCTTGTTCACACATCATTATGTAGCTCTTTTAAGGTTGCCAATAAATGCCCAAAGGTCACCTACTCTGCCATATACCTCAGCTCAGAGGTATTTAGCATGAGCTCTTTGCGTGGGGAAATCTAGCTCCCTCAATTAAGTGCCTGGTGGCCATCCAACTCCATCAATCAGTCTTCTGCCCGAGTCATTCAGCGAATGTGTTCAGTGATCTGGGAAGTCCATGATTCTCTCTCATGTTCTGTCTCTTGTTTTTACCGCTGTTACTCCTCAATCACTCCTTTGGTGTCCTAACTGTCACCTGGATGAAGTACAGCTCAGTTTACAGGGAGCTCAGTGTCCAAAGCACACATTGCACTCCTGGCCCTTCCCTCTTGCTGACAGTGAGACTTCTGCTTGCTGGCTCCTTTTATACCCAGGATGATGGCTAATTTGGCCAGACCTCATATTAGAGTTCCTAGCTTTTACACTCACAATTAATCTTGTTAACAATCCTCCACAAGCAAATCATGTAATCTTTTCAGTTTCTCCAACCCCCTCACCTTCTCTTATCCATACCTATTAAGAAACAATTACTTGATGGGACCTACAAAGACTATGGCTAGAAGATCTATATTAAATAATTCACTGCACCACATTTGTGTTCTTTTATTGTTTTAAATGACAGTTTAAAATTCTCCAAAACATATGTGAATTGTATTTCGTTGTGGTTTTGTATTTGTATTTCCCAAATGACCTTTTAGCATTTCCTTATGTAATTATGACAATCTTAGCTAGTGATTAGCAAAAACATTATTTTTTTATTTTTTCACTTTCTTATTCAGAGTATCCTTGAATTCTCTCTCCCTTGGTTAAGAGATTACCCTAAGGGCCATCATCTCACTTGAAATTCATTGAGTTTCCT
>NW_022107431.1:29366912-29381144 GCF_000313985.2 Echinops telfairi | reverse complement strand
ACCACCACCACCACCACCACCATCACCTCCATTACCACCACCATCACCACTACCACCACCACCACCACTTTACCTCCATCACCACCACCACCTCCATTACCAGTTCCGTCACCACCACTACCTCCATTACCACGTCCATCACCACCACCACCTCCACCACCACCACTACGCGAGCCCTGGAAATTTGGGATTGATCTTGAGGATCAGTTTAAATTCAACCTTGACTGTTGAATGGCTTTTTCTAGGTCCTCAAAAACCTGGAAACAAAGTTTAAATTTCTGACACTAGCAAACCATGTATCTATATATGCATATGGTGGGACTCAAGGATCACGAGGAGAAGATTCACAAGAAGCCATGGAGTTTGGGCCCAAATGTTGAGCACACCTATCTGATGAGCAAACCAGAAAGTCATCGTCCATGTGAGCTGCAGACCCATGAAGCTGGCTACAATGACTATTGGTTTGCATCTCTCTCTTCCAAATCTTGAGCAAATATTTCTGATGGTCTACATTATGCAGGACCTATGCACAGAAGGGAGTTCTGGAGAAATATAGTTGCAGCTTAGTCAGGCTGAAGCAGTCTAAAATGACCAGAATTGATGATAACAAAAGTTTTGCAAAAATGTCTGTGATGTGCCTTCTACCCTTTGGGTGAATTTGCTGTAGTGAGCAGTAGCTGAGTAATTAAAATCGCACCATCAGCAGGGTCATTATGAGAACCCTGCTGGCGCTCTCAGACGTGAAGTCAAGCACAGCCCTTTATCACATGCATTCTGTGAGTTTCTGTACCTTATCAGCAGATAGTGATGCTTTTGAGGGCTTAGCAATAAAAACATACATTTTATAGCTCTAAAATGAAAAATTCTTCTATATCTATAAAAGGCGATAAGTCTTCTCTACTTCTAGCTAGTCCTACTTGGCTGAATTTGTGTGTGTGCACACACACAGAGCACATAGCCTGAGGTAATACCATAAATTACCTCAACATTAAAGAGGAAAAATTGTTCTGGGTGAGTGTATTTAAGAAAAGTACTGTGAATATGCACAGAGATGACACATGTGCAAATAAAATTATAGAAATGTGCTTTTGATCTAATGGTTTCATTGATTTTTTCCCAAGCAGGGCTGTAATTACCTGCACAGGAGCTTAAAATAATATGAGCAGCGAGTTTTAGGAGTTATCTTATTAAATGAATATGTTATTTGTATTCTATATGGAAATTAGCTTGTGTGTTTTGACTTTATGCAGGAGGCTTGGACCCCCTGGGTATCCTGTGGGACCAGGCACAGCTGATTTCTTCATCTGTAAGGCAGGAACCTGACAGCCACAGATGTGAGCTGCTACAGCTTTAGGTATGAAAGCTGCTTTGTGAAGCCAAAATTCAGGCAATGAAGCAAGTTGCCCTCTTGGTAAGCTAATAGTCAGCCAAAGTACTATCCCTGCTGCCCACTGCTCCAGGCAGAGAGCTGGGGGAGATGGAACACCGGAAGCCATTTACTAGAAAAGAGTAAAGGCTCAAAAAGCAAAGTGCTAAGGATTTTTTTATTACAAAATCCATTTTACCCCTAAACTGTTCATTTCTAAACAATCAAAACAAAAGCCAAATAAAACAATATAATCATTGTTGTGTATACTCTTCCAGAGTTGCCAAACACGTATGCATGGATTGAACATGCTATAGTACATACTGATTATATACACACACACACACACACACACACACACACATATATATATATACTACATATAGGACATTGTATATTAATTGTATTTCATTAATTTTTATCTCATCCATGTGAAATTGATCAAACTCGTGCTGCTTAGAACTTAGGAAATGGAAGCAAAATGTGGCTCATTCCATGTACGAGATTCTGTAGGTCTAAGGGGCCAAGCCAACACTGAAACTCAGATTTCCATACTACCAATCTCAGGACTTCATCCATTCTAAACTAGCAAGACATAATCAGAAAAAGAGCCAGTTTAAATGGTTTCTCCAGCACACAACTTTTGGATTTTGCCATGATTTCAGTTGATCCCTTTGTTATTAGATGCCGTAGAGACTGTGTGCACTCATAGCAATGCCTCCTACAGCCAAACAAAACCATGCTCCATCCTGTATCACCCTCACAGCTCTTAGGTTTGAGCCCATCGAGGCAGCCACGGTATCAGTCCATCTTGTTGAAGGTCTTCCTCTTTTTGTTGCCTAGCTACTTGACCAAGCAGGTTGGCCTTCTCCAGGAACTTATCACTGCTGGAAACCTATTCAATAGACTCGTGACAAAGATTCACTCTCCTTGCCTCTAAGGAGCATGCTGGCTATACTTCTTCCGAGTCAGATCGATCTGTTCTTCGGGAAGTGCATGATGCTCGCCATGTTCTTCACCAGCACCATCATTCACATGCATCAATTTCCCTTCAGTCTTCCTCAGTGTTCAACTCTCCCAGCACATGGAGCATACCCTGGATTGGTCCAGGTGTACTTTAGTACACGTCAAGCGACATCCTTTGTTTTCAACCCTTTAAAGAGGTATGATGCAGCCGATTTACCCAAAGCAAAACAAGCATCTTCTGATCTTTTGACTGCTGCTTCCACGAGCATTGATTGTGGATCCAAGCAATGAAAAAAAATATCCCTGACAACTTCAATACTTTCTCCATCCAAAGTGATGTTACCTACTGGTCAAGTTGTGAGGGATTTAATTTTTTTTACATTGAGATGTAATCTGTATTGAAGGCTGCAGTCCTAGTTTATCATCAGTAAGGGTTTCAAGTACTCTTCAATTTCAGCTAGAATAGTTGTGTCATTTCCATACCACAGGCTGTTAATAAGAACTTCCTGCAATACGGATGCTGCATTCACCTTCATAGACTGACTTCTCCAATTATTTGCTAAGTATACAGATTGAATAAATAGGCAACCATGTTGCATACCTTTCCTAAATGTAACCCATGCTTTATGACCTTGTTGTATTGGGACAATTACCAATTGATTCATGTACAGGTTCTTCATGAGCACAATGTGGTGTTCTGGGATTCCCCTTCTAAAAGCTATCCACAGTTTGTTATGGTATACACAATTGACCATATACAAAGAGGTGCGCTAAAAATACGGAATTGCTGTGGGCTGAGGAGAACTTTCTTAGTAAGCATTTTTCTCACAAGGCAAGCATCAAAAAACTTGCTCTATGTTAGTGCACCCAGTGGCGTCACCTGGGAAGGTTCTCTCAAGTCACAGTAATTTTTTTTCTTAAAAGCAGTTTCACTGGAATATTGTTTTTGTGATGACTGATTTAAGAGGACAGCACGTGGCTATGAAATTTTGTTTTCTACTCAGAAAAATTGCCACAGAAACTGTTGTGATATTGGACACAGAATACAAGGACAGCACTATGGGAAAAACTCAAGTGGTTTTCTCATTTCAGAAAGGTGAAATGTGGATTTATAACAAACCTCAGTCAGGACGTTGGTCAATTTCCTGAACAGACAAAAATGTCTAGTCATACTTCAATTGGAGTTCATTCCATCAGGTCAGATGATTGATCGAGCTTTCTATTGAGAGGTTCTGAAAATATAGTGAAACAGTGTGTGACAAAAAGGTGTGACTTGTGGCAGACAGGTGACTGGTTTTGCCACCATGACAATGCACCTGCTCATGCAACCCTCTCGGTGTGCAAGTTTTTGGCAAGTAACAGCATGCCTCT
Organism: Echinops telfairi; assembly: GCF_000313985.2. Lineage (NCBI taxonomy): Eukaryota > Metazoa > Chordata > Mammalia > Afrosoricida > Tenrecidae > Echinops > Echinops telfairi. The sequence continues at coordinate 29,377,441 of NW_022107431.1, read as the reverse complement.
CTCACCCCAAGCACCTTCCTTACCTGACCTCGTTTTTCATCCTTGCATCTAAGGAGCACCCTGGCCTTTGATGTCTTCCAACACATAACTCACATTATAACTCATTAATTCCCTTAACAAACATTTTAATCATGACTTTTCCTTATGAATTCTAGGTGGCCCTTGCATGAATAATGGAACCTAGACATAAAATATAAAATGCTTTGAATTGATAGACCTCAATCCTTTATTTTTTTAAAAAGTTCAATCTTCAGTAAAATCAAGAATCCTTACTTAATATTTTTAGTATTATTAAATTAGTATATGCTTAAAGATTCAGCACTTTAATTTTTCTCTCAGGGTGCAAAGCAGACTGCTGTGTTGTTGTTCTTAGGTACCACTAAATAACTTTAGATTCATACTAACCTTACACTTAACAAAAGGAAATTCTTCCTGGTCCTGTATTATCCGCACATTTGTTAAGTTTGAGCCCATGCTGCAGCCCCTGTGTCACTGTGTCTTCCAGCGAGTCCTCTTCTTTTTCAACAGTTCTCCACTTTAAAAAGAATGGTGTGCTTTGCCAGAGACTTGTCTCTCTCGCTAACATATCTGAAGGAAAATATATGATGCCCCACAATATTCATTCCTAAGGAGTAATTTGGCTGTATTTCTTCCAAAACAAATATTTTTGTCCTTCTGGCATCCCATAGCATATGTATTCAATATTCTGCACCAAACCATAATTCAAATATATACATGTTTACTTGTATTCCTTACTCATTTCCAAGTTTTCAGATGCATATAAGGCAGTTGAAAAGAACATGTGTTGGTTGAGACACACAACCATCTTCAACATGACACTTTTGGTTTTGAACACTTTAAAGCAGTCTTCTGCAACAGATTGGCTTAATACAATACATGATCTGATTTCTTGACTCCTGCTTCCTTGAGTGTTGATTGTGTATACATCTAAAATTAAATCCTTGATACTTTTATCTTTTCACCATTTATCATGATGTTGTCCACTGGTCCATTTATGAGGAGTTTTTCCCTTTCCATTGAGGTGCAATCCATATCAGTTAGCCTTTGATCTTCATCAGTAAGTGCTTAAAATCTGTCTGCAAAGATTCATCAAGCAAGGGTTTGTCATCTGCATAGCCCAGGTTATTAAAGAGTCTTCCTTCGAGCCTCAGGTGATGTTCTTCATCAGATAGCACAGCTTCTCAAGATCAGCTGCTCCATTTAAATATTGAATAAATTTGGTGATGCCCCAAGAGCATCCCTGCTTTCCAGTAACTTAGTATCTCTACCCATAAAAAAGTTTTGTGGTCTGTGTGTAGGCTTTGTATAGCTCAATTAAGAGTTCTGGAATGTCTATATTTTGCAACGTTATCCATAATTTGTTATGATGATACGCAAGACATGCCCTTCAAATCAATAAAGCAAAATCACCTTTCATTCTGGTGTTTGCTACTTTTAATACTACGGCCAAGTAATGATCTGCTTCATAGGTAGTACCTGGCCTTGTCTGGCTGATGATATTGAATTTCTCCATAATGTTTTTTTCATTGATTTAGTCAGCTTGATTTCTATATATTTCATGTGGTGATGTCTCCATTTGTATGGTCAACATTTATTCCAGTTAAAAATATATTTGCAATGAATTAGTTCTGATATTGCAAAATTCTACCATGTAACCCCAGTGTCATTTCTACTACCCCATGGAAGCTTCAATGAAGTCTATCCTCTACATGCAAACCTGCTGGTATTTAAATTATACCACAATCAAAAAAAAAATTATACCACAATCATATTTTCCATGTACAGACCCTTCTTCTGTTTCCAACTTTCATATTCCAATCACCAGCAATTATAAATCATTTTAATAGGATGGTTAACCAGTTTCAGATTGAAGAAGTTTAGACACCTTCAAAATCTTCATCATTGGTTTTAGTGTTTGATACATCATTTTGAATAGCATTTGTTCTACTGCTCTTCCTGGTAGGTATATGGATATGGTTCAATTACAGACAAAATTGTTTACAAGATAGCCATTGGAAAAACTTATGATTTTGAATGAGATTCTGCCACTCTTAGATTTCTCATTCTACTTGATTGTCAGCTTCAAAATGGCCAATGCTGTCTATTTCAGTATCATTTTATATATTTTATTTAAATTTTGATTACTTCAATTTTTATTGATTTTTTTGTACATTTCATATTTTGGTTATTAATGTTTATTTGAAGCTGTTTCTTCCCATGTTGAGCCATGTCCCATTAGCACATTAAAGTCTGGGACTCTTTTCTCCAAGCATGTTACTAAGGTAGCTCCTTCTTTGAGGGCAGCTCTTCCCCAGCCATCTTCTGTGCGACTTCCACCCTGAGGGCTACATCTTTGGCACTAGATCCCCAAATGTGTTGCTGTTGTTTTTATGTGCTTCAGTTGAAACCTTTCAGAAGTGGTTCACATTTTCACTCTTCGTAGTGTATCTTAGTCTGGACGTTTCAATGAAATGTGTTCTCCACAGCAGCACTGCTGGTCTTTAAAGTACAGGTGGAATGGGGTCCATTGTCACAGCCACAGCAAGTCAGCACAGTAGAACAAATGCACAGAGGAGTGCTAGGACTATGGAATATATATTAAGTTAATATACTAACACGGCTATTGGTAACGAAGTTGTGTTAATAGGAACAACGTTCAATCATGTCCAGTGATAGCTATTTGTTTAAATTGTCCCTAAGAAGAAATAATGCATATGCAAAAACTTGTTATTATAGAAGGGGTGTACTATATATATGTATTTACTTGCCTCCAAGGATAAAGTGTGAAAAGATTAAAGCAAAATAGCCATTGCATAAAAGTGGTGACCTAGCCAAAATATCCATCTACTATGATCCAGTGAAGTTCAAATACACAAAGTTGTTATAGCATTTGTCCTCTAGAACAACGTGAGAAACTGGGTGCTTCATCTCCATCACAGTTTTCCAGTTCACCATTATGTTAGTTCCTGTAGCATCAGCCCCAACTCCTGGACTCCTCGTGTCTGAGCAAACCAGACATGACTGGTTCCTGCTCCGTCCTCAAAGCCAGTTATATTTTAAGCCCAATTTTGCATCTACTATGTCAACCCATCTCGTATTGCACTCCCTTCTCCACTTTATCAAACACAATGTCCTTTTCTAGTGATTTCTTGTGACTGGAGCTTTTTCAAAAGTAAGTATTAAATAGTGGCAATATCATTGCTTCTAAGGAGCATTCTGGGTGTACTTCCTAGACACAGATTTCTGCCTTCTTCTGACATGAAAGTATACAAATTTGTCTCTGATCTAACTTTTTCATGGTTCAGGTTTCATATGCTAATGAGGTGGTTGAATATACTGTGGCCTAGGTCAGGTGCACATTAAAATCAATTTAACTTTTTTGAATTTTAACATGAAAAGACTTCCTTTGCAACAGATTCTCCATAAAAAAAAAATGTTGTTTAAGCTCTTGACTGCTGCTTCCATAGCCACTATCACTCCAAGTATAATAAAATCCTTGACAATTTTCGTTTCCTCACCATTTATAATATTGTCAAAGATTTTTGTCTTGATTTTAGCCAAAAGCAATGCTCACGGAAGCAGCACTTAAGAGATCAAAAGATGCATTCCATGAGGTAAATTTGTTGCTCAAGAATTCTTTAGAGTATAGAAAAGCCAAGATTTTACTTTGAGGACTAAGGTGTGCTTGGCCAAAGCCACGGTATTTTCCCTTGCCTTACATGCATGTGAAAGATAGACATAGAAAAAAGAAGAGTAAAGAAGAACAAACTGTGACAGGTTTGACTTGTGGAGCTGGAGAAGAAAGGACAAACTGATGTGTCTAGGAGGAAGTAGGGCCAGACAGCTTCCTACTAGAGGTAAAGATGATGAGATTTCAGCTTACATATTTTGGCCATGTTGTCAGGAGAGACAAGTCCCTGGAGAAGAACGAAATGTTCAGTAATGTAGCAGGGCAGCAAGGATGTCCATTGAAGATATTGATTGCTACAGTGGCTGCAACAATGGGCCTAAGCATAGGAACAATTGCGAAGAAGGTGCAGGACTGAACAGCGTTTCATTCTTTTGTACAGAGGGTTGTTATGGGTCAGGACCAACTAGATGGCCCCAAACAAAAACAATTACCTCTTCTCTGGACTCTATCCTGAAGGTTTTATAGTATACTAGTTTTGTCAGAAGACAAACCTAGATTGTTGAACTTTGTGGAGAATGCCTGATAAATAATCGTCAAGTATGTCAAAGCCATAGAAACCGGGGGAAAATCTGGTTTATGATACAAGAAAGGTGACCAAGGAATCATAGGAAAAATAGTCACATACTAAGAAAAACCCAATAATAAAAAGCTCAGGTTTTTTCAGCCAAAACAATGCAGGCAAGAAAAAAATTTAATGAAATATAAAACACTGCAAGGAAAATAAAGGCTACCTTCCAAGAATATTATATCAGCAAAATTATCACCCATGTGTGACGGAGAAATATGAGTATTTTCAGACAAGGAGAAATGAAAAGTTTTTGTTAAAGCAAGACCAAAGTACAACAACAACAAACACACTCACTGCCATCAGGTGGATGTCACCTCATAGCTACTACATAGGACAGGGAGGAAGTGCTCCTGTGAGTTTCCGAGACTATAAATCTTTATGGGAGGAGACAGCCTCATCTTTCTACTGTGGTGTGGCTGGTGTGTTCAAACTGCTGACTTCATGTTTATCACCCCAATGCATCACCACTATGCCACCACGGTTACCGAAAACAAGACCCAAAGTCCAAAAAAACACTAAGCAGAGTGCTGGAAAATAATCAGCAACAACAGCACACAAACCCACGATCAATATACAGTATCTTATTGCTTTTGAGTCAATTCCAACTTATAAAGACCTTATGGGCCAGGGTAGAACTTCCCCTGTGGGTTTTTGAGATTATAACTCTTTATGGGAGTAGAGACCTCATCTTCCTTCTTCAAAGCAGTTAGTGCTTTCAAACTGCTGACCTTGCAGTTAGCATCCCAACACATAACTATTATTCTCCCAGGGCTCCTACATACATCATACTTCACATGCAAAAATAAACAAAAAACAACATACTGCAAACAGTATTAAAATAACACAGAAATATCGGAGAGTAAAGAAAACAGTGATACCATGAAAAACTCAAATCAAAGTGACAGCAACGAAGACATGTTATTATTATAGGTAACATCCTCTAGAGAGGCAAAGACAGATATTCATACTGAGAAATTACTTACACAACTGTATAAATAGATAAGTCCAGCCTGGTTCAAATCAGACTTCTCCTGATTCATGGAAGCGGACACAGAGAAAGTGAGGGGGCAGATGCAGCGGTAAAGGAACCGGAAGTCAACTGAATGCATCCAACATCAGTAGTCCACTGACAGCTCCGGGAGTCAGCCGGTGATGCAACTGTAGCTCAAGAACCAGATGCAAGATCCGGTTCCACAACCCTCGACAGAGGGGCCATGGGGAAGGGAGGAGTCAACCAGGTGCAGTAAAGCATCGATGAAACACCCGTATTCCTCTGGTTCCTTGAGGCTTCCTCACCCCCCACGACCATGACCTTAGTGCTGCTTCTCAATTCAGACTACACCGGAACATGTACACAGGTATAGATAAGATATGGGGGCTCACGACACACAGATTCCAGGAACGGGATTGGGAATAGTGATACCAGAAGGGAAGGGGTAGAGGGGGAGAGGAAGGGAGAAAGGGGAACCGATTACAATGATCGACACATAGCCATACAGCCCTCTCCTGGGGGAAGAACAACAGAAAACATGGGGGAAGGGAAACAACAGTCGGTGTGAGATATGAAAATTATAACAATGTACAATATATCAAGGGGTTATGAGGGTGGAGTGGAGGGGAAAAAAAGAGGAGCTGATACCAAGGGCTCAATACAAAGTAAATGTCTGGAAAAGAAGGAAGGCAACATACGTACAAATTCGCCTTATGAAGCAATGCATGGATTGTGACAGAAGTTGGAAGAGTCCAATAAATAAATAAAGATCCAGTTCCAACAGAAGGTGAAAGGCCAAAGAGAATTCGGCTTTGCTAGGTCTTTCTCATGCGCAAACGACCATATGCCAGAGAGCTGGCATCAGGCTGTGCCTGGATCGACATTTTGGGTTTTACTCCTGTCCTTATCTAGGTGAAATAATCCATAACCATTACACATAGCATAATAACACTGAATGTTAATGGATTGGACATGTCAGACACAGAGAGACTGGATGAGAAAACAAGATCCACCAATATGCGGCTTACAAGAAACACACAAAGACAAAAATAGACTAAAAATTAAGGGCTGGAAAAATATGTACAACAAACAGCTACCAAAATAAAGCAGGAGTGGCAATATTAATCTCTGCAAAAACAGATTTCAAAGTAAAGTCACTTAGGAGAGACAAAAAAGGGCACAACATAAAGTTTAAATGGACAATAGAACTAGAAGATACAACAATAAAAAACATGCAGACCAATGAGAACCCCTCGAATATGCTAAACAAACATCTACAGCACTTAAGATAAATAGACAACTTAACACTAACGGGGAACTTCAATATATCACTCTTGAAAAAGCACAGATCATTGGGAAAGAAACAAAGATACAAGAGAACTAAACAATGCAATTAACTAATTTGATCTCCTATACATATAGAGAAGACTACTCAACAATAATGTAGTATACATTCTTTTGCACACAGAATACCCTTTGGAATAGAGTACATGTGATGACACAAAACAGGCACTTTAAAATATCAAGTTTTACAAACCATTTTCTTAGGTCACAACTCTATAAAATTAGAAATCAATAATAGGAAAAGCAAAGACGAAAAAAGCAAATATGTGACATACGAACAGCACACTGCTTTAAAAACTAGGGAATAATGAATAAAATAGAAATAATTAATCTTTAATTCCTTGAAACAAATGAGTGCTAAAATATAACATACTAGAACCTTTGGGTTCTAGTCTGCAGAGGGCAATGAATATCAATACATGCACAACTGAAAAAAGAGAAAACCAGAGATAAAAACTTTAAGCCAACATCTTCGATAACTGGAAGAGAGCAGCAAAATAAAGATTAAATCGCCTGGAGGACAGAAATCATAAAGATTAGAGTAGAAAGAAAGACATTGAAAAATAGGAAAACTTCAACAAGACAAGACGTTCGTTTAAGAGTGAGCGGAACTTATAATCCACTAGAAAATAACAAAGAAAAAAAGATGCAAATATCAAGAACAAGAGAGGAAAGAGGTGCCTTCAAACACTCTACGCCAACACAACTGAAAATGTAGTGGAAATGGTCAAACTTCTAGAAACACATTATCTACTCAAATTTAAAAATGATAGAGGGAGAAAATTCAACAAACTACTAATAAAAATGACATAGATTAGTTTACTAAAGACTTCCAATGGAAAAAGTCCAGGGCCAGAAAACATTTTGCAGAAATTCTAGTAAGCCTTCAGAGAAGAGATGATAGCAATTTCACACAAACTAGTTTAAGAATGTAGGTGGGGGCTGGGGAAATCACAAAACTCACATTAGGAGGTGAGTGTAACCCTGATATCTAAACAAGGCTAAAATGTTACCAAAATAGACAATTATAGACCAATATTAATCATAACCATAGATGCAAAATTCTCAACAAAATACTGGCCAATAAAATCCAAGAGGACATCATAAAAGTAATACCCTTTGACCAACTTGGATTAATTCCAAGTACACAAGGATGATTGAGTATTAGAAAAACAATTAGTATATTCCACCATATAAAAAAAAGGGATAAAAACCATAGGCTTATATCAATTGATGCAAGAAATTCAAATGACAATGTCTAATACCACTTTCTGATTTAAAAAAAGCAAAAAAGGAATAGACAGTACATTTTTCAACAAAATAAAGATCATATATGAAAAATAAGGCCAACATACTGTTTGATGTGGAATAACAAAGTATTCCCCTCACTAATGAGTACCCCACAAGGACACCCCTTATCATCACTCTTATTCAGCATTGTGCTGTAAATCTTAGATGAAGCTATTAGAAAACAAAATAAATGAAAAATAAAAGAAATACAGACTGATAAAGAAGTGAAATTCTCACTATATACAAATGATATCTTGTACATAGAAACTCCCAAAGATTCCACACCAAATTGTTGGAAAGAGTCAAGAGATTTGGCAGCATGACAATATACTAGATTAATATACAAAAATCAACCCAAATTTTGTATACTAAGTAAGAGAGTTCTGAAAGAAAACAAAACCATTTGCAATAGGTAAATAAAGATAAAATACTTAGGAGTAAACATAACCAGAGAAACTAAAGACTTATACGAAGAAAGATACAGAACACTCTTATGAGAAACCAAAAGAGAACTACACAAATTGAAGAATATTCCATGTTCATGGACTAATTAAAAAAAATCACTGCCATTAAGTCAATTTTGATTCACAGAGATCCTATAGAACAGGTGGAACCCCCCCACCTCCCACCCCATGGGTTTTGAGACTATAACTCTTTGTAGCCGTAGAAAGCCTCATCATTTTTCTGCAGAGTGACTGGTGGTTTTAAACCTCCAACTTTACAAATAACAGCCCAATGCATAGCCACAATGCCACCAGGGCTCTTTGTATGTTCATGGACTATAAGCTTTAATAGTATAAAAAATGTCAATACTACCCAATGCAAGCTACAGATACAATGCGATCCTGATCCATGTCCCAACCTCATTCTTTAAATAAATGGTAGAACTAATCACTAGCTTAGTATGGAGAAGGAAGAGACCCAGGAGTAGAAAAGAAACAAAAACTGAACTTTATAAGTACGACAAAGTAGGAGGCTTATCACTTCCCCTTGCTAAACCTATTCCGCATATACAGTAAATATCCATACACAGATCAATGGAAAAGAATAGAGAGCCCAGAAATAAATGTGTCCCCTTACAGACAATGGATTTTTTTTTACAGCGGGTTTTTTTAAAGGTCCAGAGAACATTAAATGAGGGAAATTCTTTTCAACAAATGGTGCCAACAAAATTGCATTTCCATCTATAGAAGACTTAACCAGGATCTATAGCTCATACAATGTACAGAACTGACTTGAAGACAGATCACAATCCTAAATGTAAAATCCAGAGCTATAGAGATCATCAATGAAAGACTAAAGACAACTTAAGAGCCCTATTGCAGAGCACACCAGCAAATATAATGAAGGAAACACACAGAGTGGATGACAAAATAAATGACCAGGATCTACTAAGAATAAGATTCTATAAAAACTAATATGTGCATCAAAAGCTATGGAGTGGAAAAAGTTTGGGCGATGGCCACAATGGATTAAGTATTTGTCTCTAAACTGTATAGAAAATTACAACTTAATTAGAAAAAAATATTTTTAATCCAATGAAAAGTCAGCAAAGGACATGCACAGACATTTCACTAAAGATGAACTCCAAACGACCAACAGACATATAAAGAAATGATCACTATCCTAGCTATCTGGGAAATGCAAATCAAAACATCAAATACCACCTTATATTGCAATTGACAGTCAAGTTTAATAAAATGGAAAATAAGTGCTGGGGAGGGTGGGGAAAGTGAGTGGGGAGAGTGAGCCCCTCATACACTGCTGATGGGACTGTAGAAACGTACAACCTCTGAGAAAAGCAATGTGGCACCACCTCAGAGAACTGGAAGTAGAAATTCCATATGATCCTGTAATCCTTCGTCTGGGTATATCTCCTAAAGAAGTCAGAGTCATAACACAAACAGACATAGGCACAGCCATGTCCAAGGCGTCACTGTGTATAGTAGCAAGAAGATAGACACAGTCTAAATACCCATCAGAAAAAGAAAGGAAAAAGAGACTTGTATATTTTGTTCACACAACAAAGTACGACACATTCCTAAACAAGAATGGCAAAACCATACACCACTTCATGGCATGGATGGACCTGGAGGACCACATGCTAAGTGAAATTAGTCAATCACTCAAACAAAAGTATTATGGGAGACTCTTTCTACAACTTGGGGGAGAGGAGAGAAACAAAGATCAAGACAAAGGCATTCATGTCAAAGAGGATAGATTTTGGAGATTGTCAAAGGCAAGGCAAGGAAGGGAAGATAAACTAACCAACTTGACAGGTTTTAACTTGGGCATAATGGAAGATACAGAAGAAGAAAGAAGAGAAATCAAAGAGCAGGTGAAGACTAAATGATTGTGGGATTTGATTAGTAATTTCAACTGTTTGAATATAAAGTTGATGAATGAAGATGTAAAACCCCACATTTAATTTACAAAATAAAATTGAATAAGAGGGATTATGGTAATGCAATACTTAAATTATCAAATCCTATAAGAATAGTAAAATGAAGTTCACATATACTACCCCAACTACAGAAATAAAAATTCTCAGATATTGTTGCTTCAACATGGTTATTCCTCATTGTTCGGTCACTCCAAAGTTAGGTAGCCAGGTAGGTAGGTAG
>NW_022107431.1:29338191-29366120 GCF_000313985.2 Echinops telfairi | reverse complement strand
CCCCAAAGCACTCAGTTGTACTTGCTTTGTGGCCTTCATCCACCATTCTGCCTCATGCTCTGGCTCCTGGTTTGGCTGCTGCTCCATTGCCACTCCTCTGGTGTCACAGCTGTGTATGGACGAGGCAGGTTCACTGAGCAGGGATATCAGGATCCAGAGGATATGTGCCACTTTTGGCTCTTGCTGGTAGCAAAATCCCCATCCTGCTTTCACGATGGCACAATTTATACCAAGTAGGATGCAATTATAATGAACCCTGTTAACAAGCACTCACCACTTTAGTCAGTATTTTATTTGATCACAAATGTCATCAGTATTTTTTCACTTTCTTAGCCAGATCCATCAGAAAGGTAATTTGGTGGGAAGAGCCACATTAAATAATTCACTGCCTGTCTTCCCCAATTGCATCTTTCTTCATTACATAGTAGTAAAATTAAAGGTGAATCTTACTTTCTTTTTTATAAAGAGTCCTTTTGGCATAGTGGCTCAGATATTAGCTGCTCACTGAAAGGTCTTTTGTTTAAAACCACCAGTGCTTTTGGGAGAGAAAACCTTTGTATTAGGCTGGGTTGTCTAGAGAAACAAAACCAGTGGTACTTACATAATGTATAAGAAAGAAGTTTAGGATGGGGTGGAATGGAGGAACCGATCACAAGGATCTACATATAACCTCCTCCCTGGGGGATGGACAGCAGAAAAATGGGTGAAAGGAGTGGGTAAGATATGAAAAACTAACAATAATTTATAATTTATCAAGTGTTCTTGAAGGAGCGGGGAGCTGGAAGAGAGGAGGGAAATGAGGAGCTGATACCAAGGGCTCAAGGAGAAAGCAAATGTTTTGAGAAGGATGATGGCAGCAATTGTACAAATGTGCTTGACACAATGGATGTATGTGTGGATGGTGATAAGAGTTGTATGAGCCCCCAATAAAATGATTAAAAAAAGAAAGAACTTTATATCAAGAACACATCCCAGTCCAATTGAACTCAAGCCCATGGGTCTGGTGCTAGCCAGAACCATCTTTAGACTCACATAACTGCAAGTCAAGGATGCATAAAACTGAAGCAGGCTGCAGATCACAGGCGTGGGGGTGTAAAGATCCAAGGTCACTTAGAACATGGCAAGGTATCAGCAGCTCCTAGATTGGCTCCCAGATTCATCAGCACCTTGTAGGGCTGCCCCTGGAGGTGGACACAGACCCCAGAAAGCAGAGAGGGTGAAGGGGCATAGAGAGAGGAGCATTTCCCAGTGTATCTCATAAAAAAGTCATATTTCAAAGAAGCAGCATCAACTTGTGATCTGATTGATGGGTTGGGCTACACCCCGATACCTTTACACACTTGCAAGTTGGCCTAAATCTAACTGTCACAGCTTGAAGTCCTAATGTTCTTATTAAAATTCCATTTGTATTTTAAAATGGTTTAGTATCACAAGGGTTTTTGCTTTGTTTTGCTTTCTGAGAACTTTCATATAAATAGTAACATGTCTCTACAAGTCTATTTTAAAAAATCCATCTATATTTACATGAAAATATATAGCTCATCCATTTTCTCTGCTTGTGCTGCTCCAGTACCATAACACATTTTGTTTTTCAATTTGCCTAGTAATGAACATTAACGGTGTCTCCAATTTCCCAAAACTTATTAACAACAATGCTTGTGTACATTCCTGAGCAAATTTCCTCATATAACAGTATAAAAGTTTCTCTAGAACAAAGGTCAGCAAACTTTTTCTCAAAAGGGCAGATAGTAAATATTTTAGGACTTCCCGGCTAAAAGGCAACATTAAGGATATCATGTCAGTGTTTGAATAACCATTTTAAATGTCATCATTTAAAAATAGTTTTAAAAAATGTATTACTTGTTCGCCAGGACATAAATAAACAGGCATCTAGTCAGAATGGTTCTGAGTTTATTTATTTATTCATGCTGTAGAATATATGTTGTTATTAGTAGGTGCCGAAGTTGTTTCTGACTCATAATCATGCTATGTACAACAGAATGAAACACTGCCCTGTCCTCCACCATTTGCACAGTCAGGTCTGTGCTTGAATCCATCATCACGGCCATGTGTCAATCAACTTCACTGAGGGTTTTTATCTTTATTGTTGACGCACGTGTTAGTGAGCATAACGTCCTTCTGTAGGGACTACTTTCACCTGATAACATGTGGACTGCACACCATGACTTCATCATTTCTCCATTGCTCTAGACAAAAAGCTCAATTGAAATTTTCAAAGGGCAATTCAAGGAGACAAAGTAAAATATCATAATGAACTGTGCAAGTGAACTGTGCAAAGACCTACAGCTAGAAAACCAAAATGGAAGAACATGTGAACACAAATTGAAAGCATAATAAAAATATATAAATAAAAATCAAGTCTCGAACTGCAATCTTGAAAGATTCTGTGGGCAAAATATTGAATGATGCAGGAAGCATCAAGAGAAGATGGAAAGAATATTCAGTCACCGTGCCAAGAAATACTTGTCAACCTTCCACCATTTCTGGAGGTAGCATATGAGCAAGAGGCAATGGTGCTGAAGGAAGAAGGCCCAGCTGGACTGAAAGGAATAGCCAAATACAAGGCTCCAGGAACTGATGGAATCCCCATCGATATGTTCTTACAAATTGATGAAGCACTAGAAGCACTCACTCATCTACGAGGCGGTACCCCAGAAAAATGGGTATTCCATGGGGCAGAACCGAACTTTCTCAGTATGCATTTGTCCCATGAGGCCAGCTTTAATCAACTCCTTCTGAGTTAATGCACCCAGAGCCTAGGAAGGTCCTCTCTGATCACAAAACTTTTTTTCGTAAAAGCCGTTTCACTAGGACCTCATGTTTGTTTGTTTGTTTCTTGTTGATGGTTGATTTTAGAGAACAGCATGTGGCTGTGAAATTTTGTTTCCTGCTCAAGAAAAAATGCCACAGAAACTGTTGTGATGTTGAATACAGCTTACAAGGACAGTGCTATGGGAAAACTGAAGTGTATGAGTGGTTGTCTCATTTCAAAAAAGGTTAACTTTCAAATAATGACAAATCTCATTCTGCATGTCTGTCAACTTCCTGAAGGGATGCAAATGTTGACTCATAGTGCATTTGGAGTTTATTCCACCAGGTCAGACTGTTAATCAAGTTTTCTATTTGGAGGTTCTGAAAAGAGGCCTAATTTGTAGCAGACGGGGAACTGGCTTTGTCACCAGGACATTGCACCTGCTCACACATCTCAGTGTGCCAGATTTGGGCAAAAAAACAGCATGCCTCTCCTGCCTGCACACATTACTCACCTGACTTCTTTTTGTTTCTGCGAATGAAGAAGGACATGAAAGGACAGCAATTTGACGCCATAAAAGAGGTGGAGAAAAACAAGGGCAGTGCTGTTAGCCATCCAAACAGATGAGTTTGAAAAATGCTTCCAAGAATGTTATCACTGATTTGACAAATGTATTGAGGGTAATGGAGAGTACTTGGTAGGTGATATGGTTCTTTTTTAAAAGACATTGAATACATAGCTTAGAAAAAAAATCTGGTTTGCGGGGAGTACCCCTCATATGCTAGGAAATGTGGAGGACAGCTATTTGGCCAACTGACTGGAAAGATCCGTACTTGTATTCATTCCAAAGAAAGGTGACCCAACAGGATGCTCAGCCTATAGAAAAATGTCAATAATATGATATGCAAGTAAAATTTTGCTGAAGATCATCCAACAATGCAGTTGTACCTTGATAGGGAGCTGCCAGAGGTTCAGGCCAATTTCTCAGGAGAACCTGGAAGAAGGGATATCATTGCTAACATCAGATGGATCTTGGCTGAAAGCAGAGAATACCAGAAATACATCTACTTATATTTTATTCACTATACCAAGGCATTCTACAGTGTGGATGCTAACAACGGTTAGTGGATAGCCTTGAGAAAAATGGGAATTCTTGAACCCTTCCTTTTGATCATGTGAAACTTGTACATAGATCAAGAGGCTTGTTTTAAATAAGCCTTCCTCCAACCTTGATTCCATATTCTTCTTTGTATAATCCAGTTTCCTAATGATTAGGTCAGCATACAGATTGAATATGTATGGTGAGAGGATACAACCCTGTTGGCACACCTTTCTGATGAGAAAACATGCAGTATTCCCTTGCCTCTTGCAAAGTTCTGCCTGAGCACAATGAAGCGTTTTGAAATTCCCATTGTTCTCAAAGCTATCGATAGTTTGTTATGATCCATACAGTAAAATCCCTTAGCATCCTCAATAAACACAAGCAAACATCCTTCTGATATTCTCTGCTTTTAACCAACGCCCATCTGCCATCAGCAATGGACACCTTGTTCTACAGCTTCTTCTGAATCTGGCCTGAACACCTGGCAGCACCTTGTTGAAGCACTACTACAACCGTTGGATGAGCTTCAGCAAAATTGTACTTGCATGTGAATTTCCTAGTGCTTCCAGTTCTTGATCAGCTTGTGGAAACATTTCAATGATATTCCATCAATTCCTGGAGACCTGTTTTTGGCTAATGCTTCCAGTGGAGCTTGAACTTCTGCGTTGAGTACCACTGTTGCTTAATCATATGTTGCCTCCTAAAATGGTAGGATGTTGACTGATTCTTTTTAGTACAGTGCCTCTGTATGTTCTTTCCATCTCCTCTTGATGCGTCCTGCATCATTCAATATTTTCCCCATAAAATCTTTCAAGATTGCTACTCGAGACGGGTTTTTTTCTTGGCTACTTTCCACGTAAGATATGCTGAATGTGTTCTGCCTTGATGGTTTTCCAGCTGTGGGGCTTTTCTTATTTCCTTTGTACTATTCATTACAGTATTTGAATTTGGCCTTTGGAATTGTTCTAGTCAGCTCATCGATTTCATTCTTTCTTCCATTTGCTTTACAAACCCTTGATGTGTTAGTCTGGGTACTTTAGAGAAACAAATCCACAGAAACTCATCTGTATAAGAGAGAGTTTTATATAAAGGGTAAGTGCACATCAAGAAAACATCCCAACCCAGTGCTGCCCAAGCCCACAAGTCCAACATTAGCCCATATGTCCAACACCAATCCACAAAGTCCTCCTCCAGCTCACAAAACACACACTACGATACCGATTGCAGGAGGAAAGCTGAATCAGTGAGCATGTAAGCATCTCAGCGCTGGCAGGGGTCTCCACACAGCTGCTCCAGCACCGAGGGCTGCAGGGGCTGGTCCATGTGGCTTCTCCTCAGGAATGACTTGCAGGAAGTCAGCCTTGCAAGCTGAAGCAGGAACTGGCTAAGACAGCTGCACCCTGGTCCAACCATCACAAAGTAAGAGACCCGAGAACTAGAAAAGTGAGGCTCACTGAGCGATTTATCCCTCCACTCTCCAATTAACCCCACATGTGTTTATAGGCCAGGTTGGCACAATAAACTAACTAACTCATTTGATTAAGCGCAAATTCCAGAGTCTCATCTGACATCCACTTTGATCTTTTCTTGTCTTTTTAATGATCGTTAGCTGTCTTCATGAATGACATTTTTGTGCACTCCCTGTGAGCATCATTTCTTTTGTCATTAGTGTTCAAAACCTCAAATCTATTCTTGAGTTATTATCAAAATTCAGCTAGGGTAGGTTCAATTTCATATTTTGACTCTTGTGAGCTTGTTTTTATTTTCTTCAGCTTTATCTTGAACTTACATAGGAGCTATTGATGTTTTATTCCACAATCAGCTTCTGGCTTGGTGTTAGCTGTTGCTATTGAGCTTCTTTAATGTCTCTTCCCACAAAACTAAACAATTTGATTTCTGGAGAAATTATTCTGTATAGCCAACTTTTGTGTTGTTGAAAAAAGGTATTGGCAATGGACTAGTCATTGGTCCTGCATCTTCAACTTCGTTTCTATAAAAAAGTCTATATTTTCCAACTGCTGTTATTTCCTCTTTGTTTTCAGCTTTTACATTCCAATCCCCAATAATTAGCCATGCATCTTTATTGTAAGTTTTATTAATTTCTGACAAGTGGTTGGTAGGATTCTTCAATTTTTTTCATCTAAGTTTCTGTGGTTTGTGCATAGATTTAAGTAATAATTTTATTATTTGGATTTCCTTGAAGATGGATAGATTAAATCCTATCACAGATAACATTGCACTTCTATATTGATTTTTAAATGTCCTCTTTGACCATGAATGCTACACCATTCACTTTGATTGTGTTCTTCCCAACATAGTAAACCAGATGGTTATCTGATTCAAAATGGCCAATATTAGGTCATTTAGTTTACTGATGCCTAGGATATCAATCTTTAAGCGTTCCATTTCTTTTGTGATGACTTCTAGTTTTCCTGGATTCATACTTTGTACATTCCAAGTTCTGTTAGCAGATTTTACAGCCGTTTCTTCTTACCTTGAGTTATGCCCCTTCAGTAAATGAAACTCCTAATGGATCCAGTCCCACAGTCTCTACTCTGTTCACAGCACCACAGTCGACTGTACTCTGAAAAAGTAGCTCCTTTTCAGTCCCGTTTTGAATGCCCTTGGATCCAAGGGGGCTGTCCTCCAGCACTATCTCTGGCAATATTCTGCTTTTATTCATTAGGTCCTCAGTGGTCGACAAGATTTAGAAGCCATGCATATGGTTTTTAACAGCTGCTTCCTCTGAAGTGGGCAGCCAATTCCTTCTTCATTGTCTGTCATTTGTCTTGGTGCTCCACTCTAACTCATTCACTTTGGTGACCCCAATCACAAGTTTTATACAAGTGACATAGTTATCAGTATCACAGCAACCCATAAGTCACCACAATATGGCAAACTGACAGAAAAGTGGTGTAACATATCACTGATATATCGAGGTAGATAGATAGATAGATGATTGATGATAGATAAATAGATAGATAGATGCATTTTAAGTAGATGACTTATGCAGTGGTGGAGACAAGTCCTAAATCTGTGGGTCAGGTGTAAGGCTGGAGGCTTCTACTGATTCACATGACTCTATGAACTGACAAATCCAAAATTCACAGGTTTTAGGTCTAGTTTGCTAGCTCACATTGCAAGGACCAGTGATCAGAGGCTGACTACTTGCATGCAGAATTCAGAAAGGATGAACTTTACCAGAATATGTATTGTCTATATTGGTTGCAATTCACACCCTGAAGAAAACTCCCCTTTTAACTGATTGGCGAATTATATCAGATCACAAAATGGAGAGTGACAATATCTGCCAAAACAATGAAAAAATGCCCTAGTCATGTTGACACATAACCTTGACATCCCAGGCATTACAATATGGAGATTTATGTTACCCTGGTTAGGAATTGAGGGAAGCTGGTGACATAGTGGCTATGCAGGGAGCTGATTACCCTCAGGAGAGCCACTGCTCAGGATAAAGATGAGGCTGGCTATGTCCTTAAAGAGTGACAGGCTCAGAAACCCACAAGGGAAGGTCTACCCTGTCCTCCAGTACTGCTATGAGTCAGAATCGATGCAGTGGCAGTGAGCTCCTATTTTGCTTTATGGGTGTTTTGTTTTGTTAGTTGCGACTGGGATTTTATTTAATGCTTACACTAAGGTAGGTGATGTAGATTTCAAATTCCTGCACTATGCTTGCTTTTGTTTCATATTTTCACTTTTGGATTTCATAAGAACTCCTCAGAAAGAGCATTGTAAGTTCATGCTGTTACTATTTTCTATTAGAATACTGAATTCCTAGTATACGGATGTCATGGTAAGGCCTAAGAGGAGTCATACCAAACCAAACTCGCTGCTGGTGAGTTAATTCTGACTCAAAGTGACCCTGTACAGCACAAAGATATAGCCCTTTGGCTTTGAGAGGCTGGACATTTTTACAGGGATAGAAAGCCTCATTTTTCTCCAACCTAGACACTGGTGGTTTTGAACTTCTCGGTTAGCAGCTCAATGTATAATCCACTACATTCCAGGGCACCTGATGAAGGAAGAATATTCTATAAATTTCCAATTAAATTCTACTTTCTAAATAGACTTGTGTTTCTGATCTGAGATAATCACATGCACCCCCACTTAGGTGATAGAGAGGAAGGTGTGAATGGAATGGCCTTCCCTCCAAAGTTATGAGACGGGGTTCTGAAAAAGTCATTTCCACAGGAAAGAGTAGATCCTTATAATTGGGAAAATCCCAGGTGTATTTCATAAAAATTACTTTCATTAGCGCTGCCAGATTCAGGAATGAAACTTCTTGGATCTTTACCATTACATTTTGCTGTATTTCCTTAATGTAAAGTATGTAGATCCCTGCTGAAACTCAGCCCTAGGAGAATCTAATTCTCAAACGAATCAATTTCTAGAAATTCATCAGAATTTATGTGAATTTTGCTCCAGGTATACAACTCTTGGCTGTGATTTTAGCTTTATCTGTTTTCCGTATTTGGGGAAGCAGTTTGTTCTGCCATTAATAAGTACAAAAGGGTATTTTTTGTTTTCAATCTGTACAAGGTTGGGTTTTTTTTTCCCTTTCTTTCCCCCATTTTTTTGCATGAAGAATTCGCCAATAATGGTACTTGATTTCTGATTTCTATTGGGGTAGTCCACATTGTTCTCAGTGGTTCTTCATTTATTAAAGAATAAGGAGAGTGTAGAAACATAGTTACTTGGTTAAGATATTTCTTTAAGAACTTAGATGTTTCTCCAATGGAATGGTTAATCTTAGGAAATAAACAACTTCCTTAAGAGCTTCCTGTCAGGGAGTTTGAGGAAACTGTGACAGCCAGAGTCAGGAAAACGCTGAGGCCATTTGAGAGATGGCAGCACAGCCGGTGGGGCTGAAACCTGAGGAATGCAGAGCGAAGTGAGACTGATCACAGGACTGGAGGCAGAAGAGCCTGTAGAAGTTAAGCATGACTGAGAGGAACATGTGGAAATTTCTTATCAGTTGTTTTCTTCAATGAAAACAAGGAGAATTCAGAATTTTACCATCTACTCACATTTAAAGTCTTAAAAGCTAACAAGGATGCCAAGAAAAAAAATCAGAACTAGTAAAATATGAATTTGAATTATTCCTTTTCAATAGCCACTCTCCAAATGTGTTTTATATGAGTGATTGTATGTCTGGAAATTATATTTATCTTAATCAGTTTTGAAGTAACAGCCCATTTGAAAATAATGGTGATGATTGGAAAATGTGTTTTCATAAGCATTATATTCAGAAACCCCAAATATTAACGCTTTCTTTGCCAGTGTTGTTTCATTATCCTTCCTATTTTCCTATAGAAATACCATTACTATTTTTTAAAACTAGTTGAGAGTATATTCCAGATCTGAGCTCTTTTACCATGAAATCCTTTACTGTATAGCTTCTAAACACCAGCAAATCATGTTATATCCCCACAACATAATGATCCTAATTAGAAAACGGTGAGAGATATAATATTACTACCTATTACATAGACATTAGTCAAATTTAATCCCTCGAGTCCAGCCTAGGACTGTAGTGCATTTATTATCTGCCTCTTTAGTCTGGAACAGTTTCTCATTCTTTCTTTTCTTTGCTCTGATGATCTTGACAGTAAAGAGCACAGGCTAGTGATTTTATGAAATACCTCTTCAATGTACACATGCCTGTTATCATGTCTATTTCCGTGCAGCATGCAGTTGTCATGTGATAGTGTTTTGGTCTGTTGGTGGTGGTGTCGGTAATGATTTCTTGGTTAATTTTGTGTCTCCAAAGTTTCTCCAGTGTGAAGTTTTCCTTTTTAAAACTAAAAGTGCCTTATGGTGTAGAGATCCCTAAATGCTGTTTAATTGCTTAGCCCCCCTCCCATTTCTCTCTCTCTACCACCCTCTCATCTCTGCCTTCTCAGAGTTCCAACATCTTTGCACAGTGCTATGCAAAGCACTAAAATGACTTCTCTAACCCTAAGTTATACTACCTTGTGAGCAAGAACAGCTTGTAGTATATTCTCAGGCGATGGCTTCAGCCTTGGTGTTTTGGTTGAAACAGTAGAGAGACTCTTATCCCCAGAGGATCAGATGGGGAAATCATGAGCGTGTCCTGTGTTTTATGGCATGAGATTACAATCTAGTCTGTTCGGAGGGCTCATTTGTTAATACTTAAAAAAAAAAGTGTACAGTGGTGCCAGGGCCGATGAAGTAGAAAATAAGTTAATTAATTAAAAGTATGGGACAGGCATAGAAGGGTCTGCAAGTGAGGTTATGGATTTAAAGAAAGCAATGTGCTCTATGGTGTGAGATTCAAGTCACTATCATGTTTCAGCATTGAGGAGCAGCATCTGGTACGTGACCCCTAACAAGCCCTGACAGGGTTAGGCCTCAGGGGTTGAGCACAGGGCTCTCTCCGTACAAGGCACACATTGTGGTGAGCCTGGAATTTCTGAAGGAGGCGAGGGATGGAGAGAATTAGTAAACACTGCTGTAGTATTTGTACTTGGACCCTTTGAGTGGGACCCAAATTAGAATCAGACTCCAGTAGGGCCAAATTCAGCCTTTTCATAGGGCTCGCTGAGGAAGAAGCAATGCTCCACTCTTCTCTTGACAAATACAGTCTGTGTTGGCGGAGCTCTTCAGAGAGAAGCTTAGGGGTAAAGAAAGACATGTTCTGGGCCCAACACATGGTCTGTACCACTACTTCTTTAAGAAGAGAGAGGGGGAGCATGAGACCATGCCTGTCTCCCTGAGATTAAATAATTTGCTCCTATCTTATTACCCCTAAACCAGAGCTCTGAATTTCAGAAAATATACTCTCGTTAGAGTTTAGAACTTGCAACACAGTATTAAAAACATGATAGGTCCTCTCTCTCTCTCACCAACTAAAGTGGCTTATATATTATGATGTAAGGTTATAATGAACTCTCTATTTTATTACATATGTACATATGTTAGAAACCCAGTAAATCATCCTAGTCCTCTTTCTGAACATGCTACAATGGTTCATCAAACCACCTTTGGCTTTTATCCTACAGAAACTGTGAATTGAGGGTTGTATGTCTCTCTTTCTCTTCCTTTCCCAATTTAGAATTTAGAGCCCAAATTAAGGCTCACCCTTCAAGGTATTAAAAAATAATGCAACCTTAATTGTGTGTACAAAGCTTTCAATGAGTTTATTATGCTACTACTCTCACATTCCTATTTATATTGCTTTCAATTTGCCCAAGTATATATCTCAAACATTTTCCTCAAAAACACACACTTGAGAATATGATGTCTCTAATTTTACCCACTTAAGCCTCAGGGCGATAAACTTCAATTCACATTTCCAAACAATGTAGTCTTCACTGAAGATATAGTCAATCCAGTCAATGGTGAAATAAAATTATTGGACAGTCAACGAAAAGAAAAGAAAAGAAAAGAAGGAAAGTTAGAAGTTTAGGAAAAATATTAAAATGAAAATGTCCTATATCATTACAAATATGTAATTAAATGTTTATAATGAGAAAATCAGAAATATAAACCTATAGTATCAATGTTGTAAAAATTGTAATGCTCACAAACATGGATTTATGGTCTAAGAATAAATTTCTAAAGTAATATCATACTTGGATAAAATGTACTGTATCTTAAATATCATGTAGCAATGAACAAGGTATGTTCTGTTAGGTGGCTCAATAAATGGCTGCAGTGATGCTAACTGTGTATGAGGCAGTTAAAATTCATTTTGATTGCTTTTAATGAGAATAGTGTAAAATTAATATCTGTGTTAATGGATTATATCAAATTGTAAATCATTGTAAGTAGTTAATGAGTACCTATATTAATAAAGTGAATACATTTTAAAGGTTTGATGTTTTAGCTACACCCTAAATTTTGCATATTAAAAGACCCATGATATTTAAAAAATGTATTTTATTGAGAAAATCGTGACAGCCTTATATCTTACAAAAACATTTATTGTTTTTGCTTTTACATTCTACTGCAAATTGCAGAGTATGGTAGGGTGTGGGTAAATAAATAGAGTGCAAAATGAATACTCAAATTTAATTATTTGTGAGCTATGTAAGAAGGTGTTTAATGAGAAGGATTGGCACAGTGGCTGCAACACCGGACTCAAATATGAGAAGAGTTCTGAGAAGGGTGCAGCGCAGGCAACATTTCCTTTTGTTGTACATATGATTGCTATGAGTCAAAGCTAATTTTCACAAAAAAACAACAGGTAATTTTTTTTACATTTAAATATAATATTGTGATAATTAAATATTCAAAGGGGAAATGCATTGTTAGTAATGCAAATGTTAAGCACAATAGGTTATATCAACTTGTTGAATAATGTCATGTTCCAATAAGCAAGATTGAATATAATAGGTGGAAGGATGAACATATTTCTTCAACAAACAGGCTGTCATTTTAAATTATGACCGCTAGGTAGATATGGGGGCAACATTAAAATGATTATCAAATATGTGGGGACACCTCCCAAAAACGGAAAAGCTCTGCTGGGTGGAGCTTTCATAGCAGCACACATTTTCCTGCTAGGCGAGCACCAAACAACTCTCTCCGGGTTAGTGCACCCAGTGGTATCGCCCAGGAAGGTTCTCTCTGGTCACGGTGAAGTTTTTGATAAAAGTAGCTTCCTCGAACCTCGTTGTATGTGATGGCTGATTTAAGAGAACAGTGTGCAGCGGTGAAATTTTGTTTCCTGTTCAGGAAAAATGCTGCAGAAACGGTTGTGATGTTGAAAAGAGCTTACAAGGGCAGCGCTATGGGAAAAGCTCAAGTGTATGAGTGGATTTTTCGCTTCACAAAAGGCAAAATATATCTTGATGACAAACCTCATTCTGGACGTCCGTCAACCTCTGACAAAATTCCTACCCTTGTGCTCCAAGAGTGATGACGGATCATTGGTGAGAAGGGGAAATTATCTGGACTATCTTAGAGCTCGGCGTCACTATGAAATTGGGGTTCTGGCGACCAGGGAAAGAGCATGCTTTGAAAGAACAGCTCCGAAGCGACCCACACTTTTTCCCCAAGGTCATTACTGGTGAGGAGATCTGGTGCTATTCTTAGGACCCCAAAAGAAAACATCAACCAAGCCAGTGGAAGACGTTATCGTTACCTCGCTCACAAAAAACTTGTCACGTGCAATCAAAGATCAAGATGGTGCTCATGTGATTTTTTGATGTGAGCGGGATAGTGCATTTGGAGTTTGTTCCACCAGGTCAGGCTGTTAATCAAGCTTTCTGTTTAGAGGTTCTGAAAAGATTGTGTTACAGTGTGCAACAAACAAGGCCTGATTTGTGACAGGTGAGGGGGACTGGCTTTGCCACTGTGACAATGCACCTGCTCATGCAGCCATCTCAGTACACCAGTTTTTGTCATAAAAAGCCCCGCAAATCTCTCTTGCCTCATACACCTGGCTCACCTGACCTCACTCAATATGACTTTTTCTTGTTTCCACAATACAGTGGGAATGAAAGGACAGGGATTTGATGATATAAAAGAGGTGAAGAAAAAAACAATGAGGGAGATGCTCTCAGCCATCCAAACAGATGAATTTGAAAAATGTTTCCAAGAATGGAATTGCAGATTTGACAAATGTATTGAGGGCAAGGGAGAGTCCTTTGAAGGGGATAACATTGTTTTGTCAAAATATTTAAATACATACCCTGCTTCCCTGAAAATAAGACAGTGTCTTATATTACTTTTTGCTCCCAAAGATGCGCTAGGTCTTATTTTCAGGGGATGTCTTATTTTTCCGTGAAGAAGAACACGGCACACATTATTGTTTTATTAAAAGAGAACTCGCACTTCCTGTCTGCTCCGGTTGCGCTATGGCCATCAGTGAGCTGTGCTGCTGCGCCCAGCGCTACGCACCAGAGTAGAGAGTTACAGTAGCTTTGGGGGGTGCTTATTTTCAGGGAGGTCTTATTTTCAGAGGGATGCCTTATATTTCAGCGAGAGGCAAAACTGTAAGTAGGCCTTATGTTCGGGGGATGTTTTATTTTTGGGGAAGCAGGGTAGCTTTGAAAAAAAATCCGATTTTGGTGGGGGAAACCCCCCTCATATGTGTTTCCTATGTGTTTTTAAAAGTTCATATATTTAAATAATATAAGACATGCATTTGTTTTAATTACATGTTTGCTTCTGTCTTGCAAAAAAAATTTTGCCATGACTGTCATTGAGAGGTGTCATGACTGGATTTGTTCTTCTGTCCCTCCCGCTCCCCTGCCCTCCCACCTTCCCCTCTCCCTTTCTTCCCTTTCCTTTTGTATTAAAGCCTCTGTTCAAATTGGCAATAATGTTACCAGTCTCATCTCCAATGACTCACAAGTGAAGTCTTTTTCTCCTCATTTCATTCTTCTGTGCAGCAATGGCATCTTCCTAGTGACAATGAAATGTTACAGTTGACAGTGTTTAATATTATTTGTTCCTATCACTGTTAACACCGATTATGATCGAAGCATTTAGATCACCACTGTCACTTCCAAAGGGCCTGCTGACAGACCAAGGGAAACTTTGATAAACAGCTCTGCTACATTTTCCCTATATTCTTCCCTATAGTCCTTGTTTAAAAATCTTTTCCTGGCCTTCAGGATATTTATTTTGAAATATATATATATATATTTTTTTTTTTCCTTTAAGAGCTCATCAAATCCTGTTTCTCATTTTCAACTTGAAGTTTTCATCCTCTGTGTATAACGTCACAATGGGTTGCTGTAGAGGTGATTAAGTTGTCACAAATACAGGATTATTGTAATTCTGGGTAGAGAATAAGCCATGGATTATTTTCTCAGGAACAATGGTGTTACTTTCATGTAAATATATAAACTATTTCAAAGTGAGAAAAGGGAATGAAATATATAAATATGAGCTCTGGTAGGACCCATTGTAAAAGAAATTGTGAAGATAAAAACTCTAAACGAACCATTAATACTTCTGAAAATGTAGAAGTACCATGTGTTCCTTTGAGTTTTGTGGTACTTTGGGTATATAAATATGATGCCAGCTTAAGGGTTCTGTAAGGGTATTCATCTACCCTTACATATACAAAGGCATGATTAAATGTGGTATGTGACCTTCAACAAAGATCAATTTCTTGTTCACTTTGTAGAAACCAGTATCACTTTATAATTGAACTTTCTGTGATACGATGCATTTGAAATAATATTTTGAAATATTGGTTGACCTATATTGATTACACATTAGATAACAAACCCAATATTGGTTGTTTTCCCTACATAATTTAAATCTGGGAACTGACTGAGCAGATTGTTAGTACATTCCGAGAATCTTCCTTTCCTTTTACACTGAATACTGGACGGTATTTCCCAGCGCAAAGCACAGATTAGGCTTTTAGTTAAGTCTTTTCAAATTATTATTGAAAATTCCATTTGTTATTGAAAATTTATTATTGAAAAAAATCTACATCTGAAGAAAAATGATTTCTTGACAAATAGTCATTTAAAGACAGATATCCTCCCCCCACTTCACACCATGCTGGCTTGTAGCTTGACTGCTGAGCACACAGCTCCATCTGGGGGCCAAGCTAGAAGGGACCATAAGCTGTGAGTCTTGGTCTTTGGGCCTGTAGCTGTGGTCTTTGTCCATCCCTCAAGCAGCTTCCGGCTTCAACAGTTCTCTACTACTCATGTAAGAACTTTTGATAGTTGGGTCATAACTATTTTCACGTAGTAACATGCAGGGCATTCCTCTAGGTCATTGGTGACATCATCACAGACAATTCAAAGGACATTAGTCAGGAGAACTAGGACCTTAAGTCTGCACTGTGTTTGTCCAGCTGATCTTGCCTTGCTTCTTCTCTACTGTTGCGATGCTAACTCTCCTCGGAGGTGTCTTTCTAACTCTAGTTTTCCATTGAAAATCTGATTTCCAAATAGTCTGCATTTAAATGATTTCTCTTCCAAGCTTTCTTTCAAAAATCTATAGAGGGTCCTCATGTATCTTCAAATGCCTATTCCACTTTGATGAACACTATCCTGCATCTTGAGGCGTTTCTGTTGGGTTTCTTGTAGCCACTCCTGAATTTCTCATCTACTTCTACTAAAACCTATGTCCTTTTAGTTTTTCATACCTTGATATATGATACTATCATTAACTTAGTTCCTTGGCCAGATAGCTCAATCTCATCCTATTTTTCCTTTGCATCCCAATCCTAATAACTATAAAGAATCAGCCAACAAGTCCTCCCAATTTTACTTCCCTACTGCCACATCCGTAGTCTTCAGTTCTGGTGATTTGACCACCGCAACAGCTTTCTAACAGCCAAGTTCAGTTATTTTCTAAACAGGTAAATAAATTGTATCATTTTTCAAAAATATAGTTTTATTGACATAAGATTCACATATCATATACTTCTGTAGTGCCATCATATTCAAAAGAGTTGTACAAATATACCTACAATCATTTGCAGAACATTTTCTTCCCACTTGTATTCATTAATAGGTGCTCATTTCCCTCCAACTCCCCAACATGCCCATATAGCTCTGATACGCTTTGGACCTGATCTGATTTTCAATACTGTTTGTGCTTTGTTTCTCCTCTGCGTTCTCATCTCAGGTATTTTGTCTTTGTGGGTAGCCCTCTTGCATTGTAAGTTGTATAATTTTACTGCTGAAAATCTTTAATATTTTTCCTATCTCTATCAGGGGCAAGATATCAGAGGCAGATGGCCTGGTTTCAAAAACTGTCTCTACACTTATATGTTCACCTGTGTTACCTTTCCAATCAGTTAAATGTGGTTAATATTTGACTTACGTGGTGTCTTGGAGAAATAAATACATTCTGTAAATCTGAAACTTAACTTTTGGCACATGGCTTGATAACTATTGTCATAATCTCAGTCATCAACTCATCAACTTTGATATTTGATTTAAACAGCATCTTCAGCATTATGATTATAGGAAAAAAGACAGACCCTTTGTCATGTAATTCAATACCTTCTACATCTACCATAGTTTACTTTTCAACTTTACCTCCTGATACAAAATCAGTAGCTGCTAGGTTAATTCCAGTTACAACTCATGGAGACTTTCTGTGTGTTTTCAATGGTTGTAAATTTTTCTCCAGGTCACTTTCAGGTTGATTCGAACTGTCAATCTCTTAGTTAAGAACAGAATACTCAACTATTTGCACCACCCAGGAAATTCTCTAGGGTGGATGTTGCTCCCCTACCTCCATCATTGTACCTCCCTTTGAGGCCGTTGTTGATTGGTGCCACTGAGTTGATTCCAAATCACAGAACCCCTCTAGAATGTAGGAGAACTACTCCATATGATTCCCATATTATAATATTTAAAAATGCTCTTGAGGTGCACTTGGTGTACTTGAGACACTCACCTTTCTGTTAGCCAGCAAGCTTAACAACTGTATTACTACACTACCATACTATATTTCTAACATTGACATTAGCACACTATTTGTTCTCAGCTTAACTCCTGCCCTTGCATTACCCTAGCATATTTCTAACACTGCCTTTAATTCATTATTTGCTCTAATTTATTTTTTGGTTTTCCTCACATATCACTCATTGTCATCAAGTTGATGACAACTCATAGCAACCATCTCGGACAGTATAGAACTGCTCTCTTGAGTTTCTGAGACTGTAACACTTTGCAGGAGGAGAAGAAAGCCCCATCTTTCTCCCCTGTCTTGTCTGGAAGACTATAAAAAATAAAACTTGAGTTTCACTCATATTTCTAGTGTCTTCATAGTGTCTGAAAGATGACAGCAAGTTACAGTAGTTTTCAAATAAATAATATATGATCACTAGTCAATTTTAACATGAATTGATTGTTGTACAGAAGCATATTTGATTTAAACAGCGACCCATGCGGACTGAAGTAGGAATCAATTTAATATATATTTCCTAAAATATATATTAAATTCTGTTGTCATCTTTCTCTATAGATTTAGTTCTCCACAATTCACATTTGTTTAGTTATCAAAGATATATAAAGATTCTATCTAAAAAATGAAAGAGAATTTAGTCCTTTATTTTTCCTTCATAGCATCTCATCTAGGTCTTGCCTACCTGCTGGACTGTGTTCCTAAAGGAAATCTAATATTGTCCCTACCTGCTTAAATTTTTTAAATATGCGTATAAATCTACACTCCCTAGATCTTAATTCGAAGCATTTTACAATCTGAAGTTTCCAAGAAGAAACTCAGGGTTTTGAGTCTCTCCTCTCTTGGTTCTTGTCCTGCTTATAAGAAAGACAACATTCAGATCAGAGCCAGAGAAAATATTTGAACAGAATGAGTGGGTTTATTGAAGGAAATATTGGAAGGAGAGCTCCACAATTGTCTTTGCTAATCCAAGGGCACAATAGAATGAGGCGTTCGTTTTTTATTTGGTGGCGCACATTTTATCTTTGGCTGGCTTTCTGATGGGTCATCTACTATTGGTTGGCTGTCTGTAATATATCTTCCCTTTCCAGGGACGTGTGCTCTTGCACCCAGAATTGTATTGTCTTGCTGAGTCCTTTTTCCCAGACCCCTGAAACAAAAAGTCTATTAAATCAGTGTCGGGGAGATATGGACCGCCTATCTTTCCTACCCACATCTTTTCACTATCACCGGTCTCTTCCATTGATTGATAAGGAAATGTATTTTATCTGCTCTTCATCTTCCTTTGTGCCTGGGAAGCAAGGGAGAAAGTGTGCCTTTGATAGGTAGATATAGATTAAGGATAGAGTGGGGCTGTCTCCATCAAACGGCACCATAAAAGGGTTGCAAAGAAATCAGGCACCCTTGAGACATCTCTGGGAAAACCCAGAACTGAGCAAGTACAGACACAGGCCACCTAGGCCCAGGTGGAAGCCAACCTGGGCACACCCACGTTAGGCATCAGCAATATGACATCACACAGGTGCGCCTAAACTCAGCCAATAAGGTCGGCCAGTACCCTCAACCACGCCCCTACCCCCCAGGGAGGCTACAAGGGGATAAATAGCAGACTGAGGCAAGCTCCTCCACTCTTTCAGGTGTGCTCTCTGACAGCTCGGCCTGTACTCTCTCGATCCTGAGTTTTTTCCCCTTTTTTGGTTCTGCAGACTCCACTTGCTGGCCATTTTCCGCATGTTTTTTCGTGCCCCTCCAAAGCAGCCATTCTTGGCAGTGAACTTTCCCACGGCCCGCCGTGCAGCCTTGCAGGCTTTCCAGAGAGAGCGTGTACTTTCTGAGATGATGATACCTGACACTTCCCTTTCTCTCATAAAAGTCACTTGGATTGAAAGTGCTTCTGCCACGTGAATTCTTTCAGCGTTAAGAAGCAAGAACAGAGGTCAACCACCCCAGAAACCTCACACCTTCACTTCCCCTTTGTATGAGAATTTCTTTCATTGTCACCCTTTCCCGCTCCCAGGCTTTGCCCAGCTCTGTCTAGATGACATGATCAAGAGACACTTGTATCAGTGTTATTTTGTACCTCCTCCCATTGGACGGAAACCAAGACCTCACCCACTGCCAGTGAGTTGATTCTGATTCCAATGAACTGCCCACTTTGCAGTTAGCAGCACGATGCGTTACCCACCGAGCCACTCAGTGCCTCTCTCACACTCCTCTCGAGTAGATGGCCACTCACGGCAAATGGAGAGGCCAGGCTAGACCTGCCCCTGCGAGTTTCTGAGACTAACTTGTGACTGCAGTAGAAGGCGCTGCCTTGCTCCCATTGAGCACCTGGTGGTTTGACCGCATAGTGGTTATGTAGCACAATGCATAACCACCATGCCACCAAGGTGCCTGTGCCTCCCATTGTGTTGTGAAAAGAAAGAGGCTACCAGGCAAGTGCCAGCATTTTTTGGTTACTATAACTTTACAGTTCTCCACCTCTTTACCATGTCATCCTCATGTTAATACTGTCACTCGTCACAGGCCCAGGACCAGCTCACGTAGCAAACACCAAACCCATCACTATATTCCATTGGTAATCCTTATTTCTTCCTTCCCATCTCTAATTCCATAACTAATTCTTCCTTGCTTCCTTTTGGACCTTACTCCATGAACTATTATTTTCTGCATTCAACTCATATTTTTTCCTACTTGATCATAGCAAACATCATATAAACATATTCAAATAGACAAACTAAAAGTTTTCCCTCCTTAATAAATGAGCAAATAAAAATCCAAAATGAACTTTCTTTCTAATTTATATCCTCCTTTAGCTACTACCATCTAGCTATATTTTCCTTTTCAATGGGAAATGTCTTTGAAGACTGATTTGTCCCAAAGCCTCCTCTATTTTTTTTAACCCTCTTTCACTGAAACAAGTTTCATCCACACTAACCAATGATATATTCATCACAAAGACAATGCTTGCTTATTTATTTTTTAAAATGTTACTGCTGCTTTTAATAGCATTGCTTAATCCCTTCTTGAAGCATTCTCTCTTACCCTAGACTTCTAGAATGCTAGGTCTTTTATATATATATACACACACACACAAGAGTATTATTCCTCTCCACTGAGTCAAACTCTTAACTTCTCCAATTTTTTTTAACTTCTCCCATTTTATCCTGCAAACTCACCAGTTTACCTCATCAGTTGTAATAACATTTGAACTATATAGCCACAAATGTTTAAGCTATCTATTGAATATTTCTGAGGTTTTCAAGTTTATCATGATTGCAACAGAACTCAATCTCTTCCCCCACAGACTCTCCTTTCTTGTACTTCCTGTTTGGGGAGTGCTCTCCGTAGCTCCTCTTCCTCTCAAGAGAGTGGCTACACCAGTCTGTATGCCTATCACCCGCAACCCCCAGATTTCTCTGGAAGTTGCCATTAGTCCTCTTTTCCTTCAACCTCATCTCTTTGGCTTCTGTTCTGCCTTTCCAGATGACACCGACAATCCCCAACACACCTGGCTTCAATCTTCTCCCACCAATGTATTCATTCTGCAGTCAAAAGGCAATTCTCTTACAAAATACCTATTGTCAATCCCCTGATGAGCATTCTTCCATCCCCTCAGACCTAGCTTCAATTCTCCAAACTCATTTGTTCTAATATTTATAAAGAAATATGATCTAGCTCATTCAACCTCTTGGAGTATTCACCTACCTACTCTATCTCTATGTCATCTGCTTCTTTTATGTTGCTTCCAATCTTGCCCTGGCCCATTTCAACAATTTGTTTTCTTTGTTACATTTTTTGTTACATTTCTTTGTTATATTTGATTATACACTCTTCCTGGAGTCAGGATAGCTGACAGCAGAGCTTTGTCTATAAAAGATTCAAGTCCAGTGTCTTTAGTAATATTTGTGCAAATGCTAAAAGTCACCATACTCAAATTGTGTTTGCTCCTATGCTTCTCTTTGGACTAACCAGTGGGCTGGACTGTTGGAATAAAGATTATTGCTCTACTAAAGACCATTGCTGATGAGTCTCTGAGACTAGGCAGATTCAGTGTTCCGACTGACCAGGTTCAGGTCCCAGATTTATTCTTGGCGTCTGAGAAGAAGGGCACTCTAAACCCACAGCCATCAAAGACATTCTTCTGACTTACAGCACAGAGTAAAACTGGCCCTTAGGGTTTCTGAGGCTGCAAATCCTTACAAGAGCAGCAAACCTCCTCTTTTTCCCTGAAGTGGCTCATAGGTTTGAACTACTGACCTTGTATTTAGTGCACTACGTAACTCAATCCCCTACTAGGGCTATATGGAGCATTATGGATTGGATAGAAAAGTGGTTTTCTGATGGATATTTTTAGGAAACTAGTTGGTGCAAAGATAATGTATTCAGTGGTTACCTGAATATTTGTAAGTTTGAGTTCACCCAGCGATTTCTCAGAAAACCAGCTGATCTACTTCCAAAAAATATGTCACTGAAAACCCGGTGGAGCCGAGTTCTACTCAGACCCCATGCATTGGAATTGATTCTAGAGCATCATGATTTGGTCTAATATGAGAGGAAATAAAAATCCCTAATCCCATAACCTTGACTTTTAAGAGAAAAATAAAGCATATTTGTGGCCTAGTTTGGGCGAAATGCTCCATTCTATGCCCCACAGCAACCTGTGCTCATATTAAACATGTTGTTATGTGTTATAGTCTATAGACTCCTAATGGTAGAAGCCTGTTTGTAATCATTGATGTATCCTCAGCCCATGTCCTAGTGCCTGTTATAAATTAGGCACTCAATAAATGTTTTCTTTACTTACTGGACTAAATAATAAATGAGTACCATATTTTAGATCCTGGGTTAAACTTCAAAGTATAAATGCCTTCTCTAACTGCCTCCGAGTTCATTCCATATTTTGTGCAGCTTTTATTGTGATCTATCTATCTATCAATATATATTTGCATATGTGCTGCTGGAAAAGTGACTTAGTAATTTTATTAAATTTTGAGCAAATATATGTTGCTCAGAAATGTTTAGGGAACAAATGAATCAATGAATATGTGAGTGAGTGAATAAATGAATGATGAATGGAGAGTAATTTACTTCTTCTGCTCTCCTGTGCCTCGTTAAGCCTTCTGGAGTCAGACAGAAAAGATTAAGCCAAAATTCCATCATTGTAAAATTGAGAAACCAGAAGCCCTGGAAAAGCCAAATTACATTTGCCATGAGCCTCTCTTTATGACCTTGGAGGATGACAGAATAGATTCAGATCTCTGACTCTAAAGGCAGAGTTCCTTTTGTTGAGTTGCACTGTCAAAAGTCATATTCAAACATCTCAGTTTTCATTCACGGACACTGGATTATAGAAAAGAATTAGTATTCATAGCTTATTTAAATAAATAAATGAATTTAGTACTTAATACAATGACTTCTTACTTTACATTATATACTTTAACTTTAAATGTAGAAAGAGAATTTCATTACCTAAACTGTAGGTGAGGCACATCTAATTTTTAATTATAAGGCTTCAAGGTAGATAAAAACTATTCTCTATATGTTGTGCTATAATTTATTAAGAAGAGATTAATTCAGTCATGTGCAGAATTTCTTTTTTTTCCTTTATAAATAACCACAGTATCTTTTATATAATTTTATTTAAGTTGCCTATGATGAGAAACTGATTAATTTGGTGATGCAGTGACAACAGTTGCAATTATGAATATTTCTAAATGCAAAAGACTAAATAACAATCACACTACTTTACTTTGCTTGTAATAGATGCTCAATAAAGATTTTTCTGGACTGAATGTCATACTAAAAACAAAACAACTTCCATCAATTTGATTCTGACACAGAGCAATCTATTGGAGAAAATCTGTAGAAGTACCCACTAGAGTTTCCTTGGCAGTCAACCTGTGTAGAAGCACACTGCCGCATGTCAGCCCACAGAGTGACCAGTGGTTTCAAACAGCAGAAGTTTTGGTTAGCATCTGAGTGCTCAACCACGATGCCACCTGAATTCCTACCATTGAATAGACGATATTAAATTTATCCCTGCCTTTCCTTTCATTTTAAACCTGGCTCTTAATTAATCTTATGCTGTTTACTAGCTTGTGATCTTGTGCCTAAACTTGGACTACTGAGACTGGGTTTTGTATTGTTTTAATGTGTTCAATGTAGAAAGAAATCCTCCATAAATATTAGCCGAGTACTTACATAGTACTGCTCAGTCAATTAAAGACCAGGACACAGCAATTAATGAGGTAAATTATATGTATGTATATATGCATGCTATCTATCTATCATCTATCTATCTGTCTATCTATCTATCTATCTATCTATCTATCTATCTATCTATCTATCTATCTATCATCATCCTCTATCCATCTATCCAGCTTCTTGTTTTCTACTATTGATATATCCAGTATGATTTTTATTTTGGTGATTGTATTTTTCAGTTGTTAAACTGCCACTTGGACCTTATATTTTCTTTTCCTTTGTGAGATGTTCTGTTTTGTGGCTGAGGTTTCTTGGGTTTTCATATATTTTAAGCAAATCCATAATTATTTGTTAATTACTTTTATAATAATTAATAAAACTTTTAAAAGATAATTTTAACCCTGTAATCTTCGTGTTGACGTTGAACAATTGTCTTTTCTCACTTAAGTTGAGATTTTCCATTTTTCGCATGAAAGTGATGTTTAATTGTAAATCTAGAGATTTTGTGTACTGTGCTTTGAAAATCTGGATCTTATTTAATCTCCTCTTTTATCTGACATCTTTGAATCCTGCTTCAGCTGGAGAAGGTATGGAGTGACACCTGTTTTGGTCCAGACAATGGGAAAATGCAAGTTCCCTACACAGCCTTAGATGACACGTGGGAGGCGCTCCACATTACATCCAATGGGCGGTGACCTTTCAGCTCTCCACTAGACATCTGCAGACACCACACTGGCTGGGAAGTGCAGAAGTACCTTGTTATTGCTACCTCTGCGGTTTCTACTAATGGGTGTGGATTTATTAATACCGGGTAAAAAGGAAAATTCTGATTCACTTCTAGGCCTCTTTGATATCACCCCAATGAGGAAATAAAAGGGTTCCTAATTACCACTGTGCTTGTGATTCTTACACACGTTTCCCCACCCCACTGTGTTCAACGAGAGTGACAGGTGATGGCGAGTTACTGCTTATTATTGTTGGACAGTCTTGTCAAATTGGTCCTGACTCATAACCACCCTGTGCACAACAGAATAAAGCCTTATCTAGTCCTGTGAGATCCTCACAATTATTTGACTTTTGAGCATATTGTTTCAGGCCTGTCTCTTATCTATTTTATTGAGAGTCTTTCTCCTTTTGGCTGACTGACTCCCTACTGATAAGATGTACAAAGTACATGAGATGAACTTTCTTCATGCTCAACACTAAGGTTGTACTTCTTCCAAGACAGAATTGTCTATTTTTTGTCAGTCTACATAATACTATGTTTTTGCCAAAACCTCAATTCAAATGCATCAGCTCTTCAGTCTTCATTATTCATTGACAGACTTTCTCTTACAGACATATCAATTGAAAATACCATAATTTGGGTTGACTGTACCTTATTTTTAAAGTGACACCGTTGCTCTTTAATATGTTAAGAGGATCTTGTGTAGCAGAATTGGCCAAGGTACTGCTTGATGAGTATGAAACACCTGTTTTCCCATTTGGCCTTTTCTGCTACCACCAGAATATTTGTTGTTAGACTGTAGAGAAGCTTAATATGTAAGGTAGTCTTTCCATTCATTAAACCTTCCATGGGTTGAGGCCATAGTTTGTTTTTTTTCTGTGGTGTTTAACTGGAGCAGAACTTGTGCTGTATATCTATCAGCTTTTGTTTTGTTAGACAGCACCTTCCTGTTCCTCTTTCCTGTCAGAGCAAATTTTGGGGAGAGCCTTTTTTATTGGCACTTATTGCCCATTTTTCCAACACTTATTAACCTGGTGTACCCCCAGAAAATATGAAGGATTCTAATACATTTTTTCCCAAGAGTGATGAGTCTTCATTGATTTATTATGAGACTTTTTGGCTAGTTATAAAGTGTAGTTCACTGCTGTGTTTGAAGCTGATACTCTCCTCTGTTTGATACTGAGTTATATGTAACTTGGATTACACAGGCTCCTTTTTTATAATTGTTTCAAATTGTAATCTGTTTTGCCCTTTCTGTTACCAGAAACCCAGTGTTAAGTATGCTCCTGGGTGTTTTTTCAGCGGATCTTCTGTTTCTAACCAGCCTCTTTCCATTTTGCACATGGCCTGCTGCTCAAATGCATGGCCGTCATCCATCAAATCCACACATCCCAAAGAGAAAAACAACAATGAAGTGTTCTCAGTATTGCTTCCTAACTGGTATTTGGCTGACATCCAGCTGTTCTTTGTAGGTGATTTTGTATTCTAATATTCTATAGGAAAATGATGTTGAAACTGGTTAAAAAGCACCCTTGTAGGTTTTTTTTTATTCTACCCATGTCATATATTTTAAGGGAAGGAGGAAAAAAGTAGAACTCTGTCTCGTGGGAAAAGATAAATTCTTCACACTGCTATTGATAGTAAGGAGAAAGGTCTGTATAGAGCATAGGTTCACAATTTAGAAATATAATGGATTTAGTTTCAGTATTGAGTTCCCATTTCACTCTGTGTTTTTGTTGTATGAACATCATCTCCCCCATTCTTATGCCTCAACAACACTCCATCCATATATTAATTGTTCGCACAAAAGGAGACTGAGAATAGAGCTTGTTACCATTTTAGTATCCCTCTTTTCTATATTATTGAAATAATTGGTAGCAAAGATGAATGGTATCTAAGTGATAATTTGATACAGATGACAAGTGGTTTCAGGTGTGAAATCCTAAACATGTGCATTAACACTGCCATGTGTGTTTGTGTTCTTGTTTGGGTGTGTGCATGTGTGTCTGCATGAGATTGCATGTTTGTGCTCAGCATTTGAAATAAGAGGGTAAGTCAAAAGTATTTTTATAAATTTATAACAATCTTTATTAGACAAAAATGTAAAAATGTGAAGCTCTTGTTTTCAAATATAAAAGCCGTTCATTTTGAAAGCCTTCCCCAAATAATTGTATGGTTTTTGAGAAGGGTCTCAAATTGCATTCCTTTGAAAGGTTTTTGAGTTGAAGGAATAAAATGAAACAGGAAGGAGTAAGATGTGGGCTGTAGGGTGGATGGAGAAAGGTTCTCAGTGAAATTCCTATGGGACAATCCTTCATATCCTTGAAGAATGAGATGGTGCACTATTGTGATTGGAAAGAAAAAGAAATTGGTTTGCACAAGTTGCCTGGCTTTTTTTCTCAACCAATTCAGATTTCAAATTTCTTAAAACTTCTTCATAATGTGT
Source organism: Echinops telfairi (assembly GCF_000313985.2). Taxonomy (NCBI): domain Eukaryota; kingdom Metazoa; phylum Chordata; class Mammalia; order Afrosoricida; family Tenrecidae; genus Echinops; species Echinops telfairi. The sequence goes on along the minus strand of NW_022107431.1, from coordinate 29,339,485 downwards.
CCCAATGATCATCCTGTGTCCTTCGAGAAAAGCTATCGAGATTATGCCCTTTGAACCAAAGCCTTCTCAGCTGACCTCTCTGCCCTAGTTTTCACTGGCCCAGAGTATCCCTTTAGAAGTCACTTTCTTGATTTGAAGGCACCACAATGAGCGTAAGACACATGTATTGCAGAGCGACATTGTCTCCAGACATCCGTTTGAACTGGAAAAGCACGGGCATGCATGAACTGGAAGTCAAGTAGCAATATTTTTTTAACTCAACTTCAGATGCTCTATGATCCTTTGTGTTCTATTTTCATGACTGCATTGCTTTTCACTTTATATTCTTTGTTGATATGTAAAAAATGTGATTTTCATTCATGGATTGTGTAAGCACTGAACTATTAAGTGTGTCTGAATTTAATGTGTCCTACTGGATTCTTGGGATAGAACTGATGGGACATAAATGTCCCTCTGGGCTGAAAGACTTTGGAGATAGTGATGCACATTCCCCTCTGTACTCTGAGGGTCAGGACTGGTGGGATGCATACATCCAATTAGCCTGTATTACACATGCACTTCTGTTGACTCTGCTCTAGGTTGGAGGGAGCCATATGTCCCTACAGAATGCACCACTCCATACAATTCCCTGCACAAACAGTAAAAAGTGTCACATGGCTGTTTCTTCTGTTTCCTACCATTATGCATGTTCCCTCATGATGACTACACACACTGTCAGTGGTAAATCAGCTTCCCAATAAACTTCAGGGGAGGAAAATGTACATGGATGCTATATGTACTCGGGATATTAAAAATTAATGTTATTAACTTTGAATATTCTGTGAGTATCCCTTTCAAGAATGTATCATTATGTCATTATTATCTCAGTGAGACCAGCAGCCATTCCTTATTTACCTTTATAGGAAACGGGTTTTTGTATTAATAATATTAAGTCTATAAACAGGCTTACTCTTGGTTCTTGGGCTAAAGATATATTAGACAAATAACTTAAATAACACAAAGTATAAAATTGGTGGCTGCACAAAAGTCTTTAGTTGTTAGAAGTGCACATCTCTTCCACTTTCACTCTTCTTTCTTCATCTTGTACAATACAAACTTTTTTATAATTACAACAGAAGAACCCAGGATACGTTCTCTCTCAAGATTAATTGCATTTTCTCTAACTGCAAGTGATTTCAGAAACATCTATAATTCTCCTTGGGATTGTCTAATAAGTAGGTGGCCACAAGGTCATCCAGGTATTGTATATCTGATAGTGGATGCCTGATGCCAGAATCACAGATGACTCCAGAAA
>NW_022107431.1:29332900-29334040 GCF_000313985.2 Echinops telfairi | reverse complement strand
CTCTCTCTATAAATAGAGGAAGATCTGGCAGCAGACAGGACTAGAAGGACTGCTAGTCTCTCACAAGTCTCTCACAGGAGTGAGTTGAATTGAGCCATTTGTAGTGCTTTATAATTAACTGTTTCTTTCTTGTATTATATATTTATCTGCATATGATTTAACAGTTCATTTCTTGTTATACATCTAATTATCTTTATAAATAAATATATTAAATTATCAGCAATTTGGTTTTCTCTCTCCAGAGAACCCTGTCTAACACATCCACTTAAACCAAACCTTCATTTGTAGTAACAGAAACATGACTGAATGGTGTCTGTGATAGATAAGTGAAGAAACAACGTGGTAAGCATTTTGCATACCGCAGAAACATATTGTGTGCCTTATCAGGATTGATCAGTATGCATCAAGATTAACTTTCAAGCATTAAATATAATTCCATTGACCTGAATTCAAATCAATTGATCTGAGGAAAGGACCAGAAGAGGAAGCTTGTGAAAACTCCCAAGTGATTTTAAAAGTGAGACCATGTCGCGAACCTTCGATTTAAAGATCGGATGCTGCCGTGGGAGGATCTCAGACAGAAGCTGTTGCAGCAGGGGCACCTGAGCATAGGATGCAGCTTAAAGGGGAGAGTGTTTGTTTTCCTTTTCAGGGTTATTGATGCAATATCAGTTTTCAATTGAAATACATAATGGATTTTGTTAGTCAAAAAAAAAAGTGCTGAAACACTCATCTTATACATGAGTATGTATGGTATTCCGTGATAGATGTTTGCTGTTTTGGAAATCCCGCAAAGAGGAAAATACAGTTGGGATAGTTTGGATAGGTTGAAAAACAGAATTATGTTCCTTAGAAGTTAGCAAGAATTGGAAGAGAAAGGCCGTGCATGAGACCTGATAGATGCATGTATGCCACCTCATGTAGTCATTTTAAGTACAAGAAGTAGAAGCATCTTCATCAAGCGTCTCCTAGCACTTCACAGTGTATTGGCCTGATAACTACACAGGTAAATCTTAGCATGCATTGACACAAAGGGGCAAACACATACTTCCACAAAATTCATATAAGTATTCCCTAGGTGCCTACTTAAAGTCTTTCCCATGAGCCCTCTGGCTCAGTTAGCAAGTTGTAAAATACCAA
>NW_022107431.1:29329321-29331519 GCF_000313985.2 Echinops telfairi | reverse complement strand
GGCCTGTGTGCATCCACCTTAGCTAGTTCTCTGCCTCAGCTGGCAAGGACCTAACCTGATGCAGCCCTGGGTGCTGGAGCAGCCGTGTGGAGAGCCCTGCCAGCCCCGGGATGCTTACACGTTCACTGATTCGGCTTTCCTCCTGCATTTGGCGTCATTGCGTGTGTTTTGTGAGATGGAGGAGAACCTCGTGGATTGGTGTTGGACTTCAGAGCTTGGACAGCACTGGGTTGGGATGCTTCCTTAATGTACACTTACCTTTTATAAAACTCTCATAAAAATATGAGTGTCTATGAATTTTGTTTCTCTAGTCTACCCAGACTAACGCAAGAGTGAAACAAAGAACTGACTGTGAAGAAAGAACAGCCGTTCAAATAGGAGTGTGTTTGTCATGACTTTGGCTAGAGAATAACCCTTGATTATTTGTCATATTGAATACAGGTTTTGGCAATCTTCACAAAGAGTTGAGTATATTATATAAATTTTGCAGACACAATATTGCAAGAATTGACGGGATCTGGGTGTATTAACTAGCTCTGCCATTATATTTTTATCTCTCTAAGGGTACAATATCTAAATGATCTATAATATAATTTCCCATTTCCCTTTTCATTATTTATGCTAGATTATTACCACAATGGTGCCCATCTCTGTTAGTTATTTTGAGAATGAAGGTGAAGTGCATGAAATATGGAAATTATGCCAATGATGGAGCTCCAATAGAGTGTCTTATGCAAACCTTATACTACTATCCAAGGGAACAATAAGACAATACCATTAAACTGTAAAGTCAGATATATCTGTAATTTTGGTAGATTTTTTTGCATGAATAATAAATGTACAGAATAACTTTTATTTTTAAAATCTATTTCTTGGAACAGTTTCATGATTTTTGTCTGATAGTCTGTCATTATGCAGTACAGCGTCTCCAGCTAAATTAATCATCCTATGGCAATTTTAATTATTTGGGATAGAAAGGAGACAGAGATAGTCTAAATTCTGTTTCATTTTGATGACTCTTGAGAATTTTGTTGACCTTTATGGACCTTTTGGGATTCAAGTTCACTTATTAAAAAAGTCAAAAAAGTATTTCAAAATGTTATTTGGATGCTCAAAAGAATTACTGAACCTTGAATAACTTTTATTACATGGAATTTTGATCAGGTCATTTCAAATGAATCAGAAACAGGGATTATATTTCTTTTAAACATGCACATTGCTTCATCATAGATAGCCTATATTCATTTTGGTTTTTGCTGAATCCAGTATGTTTGCCTATAATAATTTCTGTGTATGTGTATGTGTATAATATTTAAATTCTCCAACAAATTTCTTAAATCCATAATCTAAGCAAGCTCACCTGCTCTTTCACTCACTTTCCTTTGAGTTTAACATTAAGATTTTCTGTAATAACAAGTTTCCTTATAGCAGAGAGTCTATGCAGTAAGAGAAATTCACACAGTCTAATGAAGGAATGGATATATATATATTAATAGATTGTGTGTATATATATAACAAGAATAGCTTTAAGGGAATCATATTGTTCCAGAGAATTAACTCAAATCTGTTCTGCATTTGAACTCCATGATTATGAAATTTCAATTAAAGCAATAAAAAGCAAAACTAACAGACACCAGAGCAACCAGAGAAAATGCAGGATGTTCTTTTTTTGATTGGGAAATAATTATCTTAGTTCAATGGCTAGGTCCAGGTACCTATGTTTACATTTGCTTCTCCTCATTATAGAAACAGTTGAATTATGGTAAATTTTCCCCAAGCAGCAAAGCTGTCATTCAAAAGGCAATTTTATTGGGGTACAAATCCCTTTAGCTATTGCTTCAGTCCATTTAAAAAATGGATTGGAAGCCTACGGGGAAAGTACAAATTAAGACAGAGTTTTCTCTTTCGGCCATGAGCCCCTCCTGTCCTAGTTGCTGTAGCCCACCCCTGTTCCTGCAGGGCTCTCCACCACCAGAAAAGTCAGCTCCTTCTGCACATGAGTGACAGGTAAGCACAGCGAGCACCTGTCTCTCTCAAACATCATTACACAGACTGGATTGTATCTTCATCAAAAATAAATAAATACTCCCCACACATTTATTATTTCGTGATTGAAATAGGAAGCATTCAGCTCTACGGTAAAGAACAATGGTAGTCAAATATTTTCGAACTGCAGGCTCTAGAACCGTCAGTGCCTT
>NW_022107431.1:29327811-29328770 GCF_000313985.2 Echinops telfairi | reverse complement strand
TTCTACATTAAATAAGGATTTTAGTAATAATGTATATGCATGCAGGTAGTACAAATGATTTATTTGTGAGGGCATTCACATGATACATGGTCTACCAAACTTAAATGAACTCAGAAGAGCTAACAATTCATTTTATATTGTCATTAACATAAATACATTAATTTACATATAAAGATATACAGTGTTTTCATATAACACATCAGAGAGATAATTTTCACAAGTAGTTTTCAATTCACATTGGATTTAACTATCTACTATTCCCTTGGATATTTCTCCTACACTTTTCTTCAACAAAAACAGGCATAAACATTTGAACAATAATATTCCTACAGACCTTTGATGTTTGCTAGCACAATCCTCAGAAGTGTCATCTATGACTAAATCCTCCTTGTTACTGTTCTTGGTTAAGCCTTATAATAGATAATTTTTATTATTCTCCTTGTTCTCCTGATACTGTTCATGTTGAATGCATCAACAGTAAGTTTCAAAGACAGAAACTGTTAAAAAAATAACCTGTTTGGACATAATGGGAGAATGACTTTGGGTGTGTTTTGTGTGCATTTGATTCATCCCTGAATTCTTCTTAGCTATTGATCAATGGAGAGGCACTGCCAAATAACCCTGCAATTGTGTTCTGTTTTAAACTTATTAAAAACCTTATAGAGCAGTTATTGCTTCTCTTGTACATTTTCAGTTTTCTTCTCTACTTATTACAGTTGATCTCAGCTTGTCATACTTCTGTCAATTCTCTGATTTTTTAGAAAGTGTGAATAATCATATAGCTACCAATTATAAATTTAGTTCTGAAATAATATCTCTTAAAAATAAGACCAGTGATTAAAATGCTGAGGATAAATGCTATGGATGTTAAAATAAACTAAACTAAATAAACTAAATAAAATAAAATAAACACTAAAATATTGAAATTTGACAAGTTCTATAATTGATAAATGTGTTTG
>NW_022107431.1:29303085-29315016 GCF_000313985.2 Echinops telfairi | reverse complement strand
GCCACTCTTCCATATTCTTCTATCGCTCTAAGTACTCCAGCTGTGGAACTTTTGGGGTTAGTCAAATTATAATTTGATAAAACTTTATTGAAAATTGATATGCACATTAGTTCTCAATATCATCTTAGAATTACTAAAATGATGAGATAATTTTTGGTTTTATTTACTTAATTGAATAATGTATTGAAATAAATAAATAGATTTTCAAGTGCTGACCCCTACCAATATTTTTGTTGTAAAATAAAAAAATAAAACCAATGCTATTGAGTTGAATCTGATTCATAGTGACTCTATAGGACATAAGTTACATTTATGTTTTACATTTGTAATGTTTTTACATTACATTATGTATTTTCAAATGTAGCAAAATTGTTACATGGTTTTCATTGTTTCTACTGAAAAGTCAGTCATTAGTCTTATTGTTGCATCTTTGAAGATACTCTTTGATTTCATGTTCATTTTAGCTAGATTAATATGATGTATCTAGATATGCTTTCCTTTGTGTTTATTCAGCTGGGGGTTGCTGAGCTTTTTACTGCTCTAGCTTGATATCTTTCATCAACATTAAATATTCAGTGTTACTATCTTTGAAAATATATCACCTTTCTATCATGTATGTACTAAATAGTTTAATTATGCTCCTTACATCTTTTATGATACATTCTATGAGGATTATACTTTTTGTCTTCAGTCTTTGGTTTGCATTTTTAAATAGTTTTATTGGCATCTAATTCACATATCATACAATATGTTCAATCATATTTGGAAGAACTGTGGAATCATAACCACAATCAATTTCAGAGCACTGAAGTACAATACTGCTTGTATAAGGATCATATATTTCTTTATACAAGGAAATCCAATCCAATCAAATATTAATCAAATTTATGCACCACTCATTAAAGTTTGTGATGTAGAAATTGAAGAAATTTACAAACATTTCCAGTTTGAAATTGATCAATTATGGAATCAAGATGCATTGTTATTATCAAACTAGTGATTGAAATGCAAAATTTAGAAATACAGAGGAAGAAAGAGTAGTTGAAATATATTGTCTTGGTGATAGAAATGAAGCTGGGAACACATGATAAAATTTTGCAAGTTCAATGGCTTCTCATCACAAATACGTTTTTTCAACAATACAAATGTTGACTGTTGACCTAGCCATCTCCACATAGAATATACAAAAATCACATGAACTACATCTGTAGGAAGAGACAAAGGAGAAAATATCAATATCAGCACCTAAGACAGAGGCTACTGAGAAACAGACCATCAACTGAATGGAGCTGAAGAAATGAAAACATGCTCACTAGTGTCGTCATATGACTTTGAGTATATCCCACCAGAATTTCGAGAACATCTCAATAACAGATTTGATACATTGAACACTAAGGACAGAAGATAGCCTTGGAAAGGATGGGCACTCAGATCACTTGATTGTGCTCATGCAGAACCTGTACATGGATCAAGAGGCAGATGTGAAAATGGAACAAGGGAATTCTCCTGTTGCTTTTGACTCTATTCAGACTCAGAATGACCCTAGAGGTGACTATAGAACTACTACTGTGGGTTTCTAAGCTGTAACTCTTTTTTTGTTGTTGTTCCATAGGAAAATGACTCAAACTTTATGATCACCAAGATAATCTTTTGAGGGATTTTGCCATTGTCTTGTGTCTATTACAGCTTTATTTTTCGCCAACAGTTTTATGGGCATATCATAGAATTGAATAGTTCAATGGTACAATCATATCAAGGGAAGTTGCACAATCACCACCACCTCTATCTTAGAGCCTCCCCGCCCCCATGGTTAAATCACCTTTCAACTGAACAGTGCCATCAGTACCAGTTCTAGTGTTCCCTTCCCGCTCCCGCCTTCATTTACTTGATAATTCCACTTTCACTCCTATCATCCACCCCCATCCCTGATTTCCCTGTAATACCTTGTATCAGTTATTATCATTATACATCCACTCCTCCTGCACTTCACAGCTGGGAAGCCCAACAGAACACAGTGAGAAACAAATGGGACTAAGATGGTAAGGAAACAATCATGTTAGTATAAAGATAAAAGTACAAATAATGTGTGAGAGGGAGAAGAGCCCCCATCAACATTCAAATACCAGGGAAAATTTTTCTGTCATGGAACAAATAAGAGATACTTGCGCCCACTACAAATCCAAGTCATTTCTATTGGGAGTTCAACTGGCCCAGTACGGAGTTCCATCCAGCATAATCAAGATTGCAATGGTCTCCACCATTGTAAGACTGCTCCTGCCGCTGACTAGAGTGGATCTGTTAGAGTGGATCTGCCAGTAGCTCAGTCTGAGTAGATACTTTGCAGATGGGTTCTGGGATCCCACCTTTCTCCATAACGTTCTCCAAAGTGGGTGTTCAAATTTTAGCTCTGATACTTTTCTCTTCACCATATTCAAATTTTATAATTCTCATCTTAGGATCACACAAGCTGATTGACTCCTTGCTTAGATTGTTGCTTATTTGCATATAAGCCTTTAAGGCCCCCAGACATTATTTTGATTTATAGCCAGGCACCATCTGCATTCTTCACCACTCTTTACTGTGAGGCTGTAAATCTTTATGGGAGTACAAAGCCTAAGGTTTCTCCCATGGAGCAACTGGTGGTTTGGCGCTGCTGACCTGGAGGGTAGTAGCCCAATGTGTATTCACTACACCACCAGGGCTTATCAAAGAATACTGCATGGTTTACTATTAAGAAAGATATGTTTCAGTGTTTCTGACACCACCGTCTTCTTCATTTAACTCAGTCTCTCAGATTATTTGTTCAACCTACAGATTAAATCAGTATGGTGAAAGATTACATGTTGATGCACACCTAAACTTCAACTTGCAGTATACTCTTGTTCTGTTAAAAGGATTGCATCTTGGTCAATGTCCAGGTTACTCATGAGTAAAATATAGTGCACTCAGGAATTCTCATTTTTCTCAATGCTATTTATTTCTTGCTCTGATCCACAGACCCTAATATCTTTCTATATTTAATAAAGCTAATATAAGTATATTCTAAAAATATCTATAATATTATGTGGGTCTTTTTACAGTTTAATTTTGAGCATACACATTTTTAATTTCTCCATAAACAAACTTTATGGTTAAATACTAAGACATTCAATTACAATATATTTATACAATAATTTGGAATATGAATAATATATTTTTACTCTTCTGTATCATTTTCTACAATTTTGAGTAGGATTTATTTTGCTACATAAAATGTTAATCTACATAAACCAAAATATATCCATGCCATTTAACCAGTGTGTTAACTACTTTTTGAAAAACTTTACTCTAAATAGTAATATACCTACGTACACACAATGACAATTTTTTGTTCTTTCCTTCAAGTAAATTTTGTTATATTCCTTTGCATTTTCAGAAATCTTTCAAATCTCATCTCAAATCAACCAAACTCACTGTCATAAAAACAATTCTGACTCATAGTTATACATTATCCCCTATTAGGGGATAACAGTTCAACAGGGTAGAACTGTTCTGATGAGTTTCCAAAAATGCATCTCTTTACTAGGGCAGAAAGCATTGTCATCTTTCTCCTGCAGAGTGCCTGGTGCTTTAGAACTGTTGACCTTGCTATTAGCAGCCCAATGGAAAACCCACTACACCATTAGGGCTCCTTGAATCCATCTACTCTTCTCCTAGCTGCTTTTTCATGATCTAGCATGTCTTCTCATGCAAATGAGGCAGTAAAAAGATAGTAGAAAATATTACAGGCTATTTTGAATTTATTAACATATATCTGTCAACAACAGATACCAAAGTACAAGGGAGGAGAAATATTGGCTGTTATGGTTAAAGTTATATGACATCTTTACTGGGCCCAAGTTCTCCATTGTTTGGGAGTTATCTAATGGCATAAATTGGGAATATGTAATGCTGCAGTCACCCTCCATGTTGTGATCTGGTATACTTCATTCTCCATTTTCTAATAAAATAATTCTCATTTAAATGCTTGGTCTTTGAAATTTAACCATTTCAGTGAGAAAGCCTCAGAATTCCTTATTTCTTTTCTCATTATTATTTTTATCCAATATTATTAACTTGAATCGTTTCTAATCAGTACACAAAATTATATACGACTTTAACAAAATTTCTCCCGAGACAAGGATACTATTACTATTAATGCTATTTAATTTTCACTGAATTATTGATACCTTAGAAATATGGTGTTTGTGGGAAGTATTAAGTGTACCATGGACTGACAGAAGAATGAAGAAACATGCGTTCAAAGTAGTACATCTAAATATGCCTTAAAAGCAAGGAAGATGACGATATAGCTCAAGTACTTTGTGTATATCCTGATGAGGAACCAGACCCCGAGAAACAAAACACGCTTGGTCAAGAATGGGGTCAACAAGAAAGGGGAAGTCCCTCAGTGAGAAAGATTGACACAGTGGCAGCCAGCATTAACTGAAACACAGAAAGAACTGGAAGAATGGTGCTGGGTCTAGCAACATTTTGTTCTGTTCTATAGAGTGCTACCGAAAGTCAGAACTGACTCAACATCTTGGAACAACTCCAAAAAAAATGCTTTATAAAATGGAAATATCAAACCAATCCTAACCCATTGCCACTGAGAAGGTTATGATTCATAATTAACCTATATGTCGTGTCCTAGTCTGCAAATCTTTATAGAAGCAAGTATACTGCCTCATTTTTCTCTATTCAAGGGGCGGGTGGTATTGAATCTCCAACCTTTTGGTTAGCAGTCAAATGCTTTGTAAACAGTGGCCAACAGGGCTTTTCCAGTGTAAATGGATGATAATTCATCAATATGTTCATGAGTCATTGTGCTTGCTTCTCATTACCTATTGCCATTGAGTTTATTCTACCTCAATGGTCACACTTCCGGACATGGTAAAAATTCTCTATAAAGCTTCCCAGGTGACAGTCGTGATGAACACAAGCTGCCATGCCTTTCCCCCACATAACGGTGGGTGGGTTCGAACTACTGACCTTTTGGGTAGTAGCTGAACTCGTAACCACTGTGCTACCAGAGGTATATTCTTGTCAGTTTTGAGAGTAAGACCAAAGAATGATTTAAATTAATTACAAGCCTTTATAATAAATCATTTTAATTTCTAGGTGTCAGCGAAGAGAAGTAATTGCGGAGGCAGTTGCTCAAATAGCTGCTTTTGTACTATCACTTTCCTTGTCAAAGTGGAGAATTCCATCCTTTCAGCAAAAGATAAAAGCTCTCCTATTTGTTCTTTGTGCATTCTCTCCAGTGTCTCATACTTAGCCAGACTGACGGTGGGTGATTAAAGGTGAGCATAAAAAAAGTACAGCTCATAGGCTTTTTATTTTATTATGGCTCTCCATTTTTATATTGTCTCTGAATCTATTAATATGATTTTTAATATATGTGGAAACTATTCAATATTGTTTTAATTTTAAGATAATTTATTCATAGTGATTTTTCAAAAATTTGATTCATGTTATTCAAATGTTAATGATATATTCCTACCTTTATACACATTATTGAATAAGAAAAACTTGTCCTAGGATGGAAATTCTTCATGATTTATTATTTCTTTATTATCTCCTTGGATCACACTGTGTTATCTCCCCAGAAGTACCTGTCAGCATTTAGAAATAATAAAAATATTCAGTAATCCTTTAAATTACACTTAGCTAATAAATTGTACTTTCTACAAGCCAATTTGTATTTATTCTAAGATAATGTATTCTATTTGCCAACATAATTGTTCTCTGATAGTTTTGCTCACTACAAACTCTGAGTTTATTGTAGGCTAAATGTAATAAATGGATTGCATAAATATATAAAAATACAACAAAATAAATTGTGATCTACAATAAGGCTTTTTTCTAGCATATATTTCAACCCATCAAGTTTTAATATGCTAAACTTTTTATATGCGCATTTCAATCTTGCATGTAATATCAGAAACTATGATTAGAAACAAGCCTGGGGGACTAGATGAATCATGGTGTTGCTAATAGGATAGTAAGTCTTTTACATCTACATAGTCATTTGGTTAAAATCTAGCCAATATCATTTGGATACCATATTATAATCTGCCAAATTAAATGACTACGCTTTGAGACATAGTTCTATTGAATAGGGGGCTGTAAAATGTTTCATACTGGCCAATGTAGTCACTGTAACAGTAAGCAGGTAGTTAATATTCACTGATGAAGGTTCATAATTGCTCTCTGAAATATACATGGAGCCCCTTAATTAGTACCAAATTTAAAATAGTTTCGGGTGATGTAAATATCAGGATAGAAGAAATTAAGAATCGAATCTATATATAATAGAATAGGATATTTTTAGAGACATATTTTCTTTAAATGCTCTAACTGTGATCTCATAACAAGAAGTTAACCCTCAAAACATAGTAAATAAATTGACATTAAACTAAGCATTATCATTTTTTAGTAATTTTTAAAAATCACTTTATTGGGGGCAGCACTATAATTTTTTACCATTATTTTTATCCTTAACATATTTCATGATGTTAAAAATAAAAATGTGATGGAATAATGGTCAATAAATCTGAAGCTGGATGTATGACAACAATGAAGTAATTCATATTAAAGTAAATATGGTCATTCTTTGTAAGAATTTTTGGCTATCAATTATAAATTTGGCTTAATATGTGTGGCATGAATACATAATAAAATTATTATCCTAAATTTGTATCAGATTTTAAAAATATTTCTTTTAATTTATTATTAATTGCGAGTTAATACACATATCATTCCATAGTTCAATCACATCAAGGAGTATTGTACAATTACTACTACAGTTTCCAAACATTCTTTTTCTTTCTAGACTCTTTGACATCAACTCCCTTTTATACACCCCCACTGTACCCCACCCTTCAAACTCTGCTTGCTATTCCTATCATTTCATCAGTCCTGGGTTTCATATACAGAAAAACAGAAGTACATATAACACAACTTCAATAAGGTCATCTCCCACCTTATAACACCTCTGAGATAAACCCTAATATGAACATACAAAAACAAAACAAAAACACAGAAAATGTTGACAACCAGATCAGGCCCAGCATGTATCAGAGGGGTCAGCTGAACAAGTTTTAACTGTGCAATTCATGTTTGTCCCTTTGATTTTCTAAACTCTTCTCTCCAATGCACTCTACCCATTGCTCAAGTATGGATAGAAACACCACTGGGCTTTTTATCCTAAGTAATTCTCATAAATGTATCTTGGGCTCCCACTGACATCCATAGCCTTTGGCAAATTGGCCTCTCACAGTTTAGGCTTTGATACTAATTCCTCCTTCAAAATCGGATTAAATGATTTACAATCCTTTGGTGACTGATGAGGGTGTGCCTCTTCCATGTGGACTTAGTTGACATCTCGCTTAGATAGCTGCTTGTTTGGAGATAAGCCTTTAGACTCCCCCTCCTATTGTATCTGATATCCAGGCACCATCTCCACCTGTTGCTATAGCACCCATATCTTCTGTGTTCCCTTCCTGAAGGTAAATAATGAGCAGAGTCATCATATAAGAACTAATTGTTCTTAAGTTGGAGCAAGGATTTAGTAGGAGCCCCAAACCCATTCCAGAATCTATGTGTTGTTTTGTTTGTTTTTTATCTGTTAGGTTCCCTTTCAAAACCTCCCTGCTAATATATGGTCGTGTCCTATCAATCATCCCCCCTGGGGCATTAAGATGTACCATTAATATTGTCTTTGATTAGTCTCTGGTACTAATTTTTAAAGCCTTGCTGAGAGAGGGATATTGGGGCCAATGTAGACTCAGCTCTTATCACAGTACTTGAATTATTCACTTTTACAGACTCAATCCTTTCGTGTCTGGACACTATTTACACATATCATGGGGCTAGTTATCAGGGAAATTAACAATAATAACCACTGAGAACGTCTGTCAAAGGTTTGCTACAATAATATATATCTTAATACATATCTAAGGTCCCCCAAAGCATTTTCAGTCATTTATCCCCCAGCTGCAGGCCAGTCCTTCCTCTTTGCTTCCCAACAGACTTGTATTTCTGTCCCGGGATGAGTTTGTTCCCTTTCCCATCTCACGACTTGTCCCATTGGGGTCCCTCATCCCTCTGACAGGGCTGTCTCCCTGGTGCACAGGGGGTGGGGGAACCTCATCATTGATTTCCATGACAGTCACTCAGTAGACAACATCCTCTTTTGGAATGTTCTTTCCCTCCTGCAGTGTTATGTCTTGTCTTAGTATGTGAGAGAGTTGTTTTAGCATGCTCCTAGCACAAAATACATAGAAAGATAATCACTTTTGAGGTACTTCTGGGTATAAGGAACATGCATTAATTTGCTAGCAGTTCTTTTCTGATGGTCACATTTACCAACGGCTGCGATCTATATTCATAATCAAAAGTACTATGATGAATCCCTAAGAGCCATTCATAGAAATTTAACCTCATTGCTTAAAAATATTTTCAAACTTGTTCTATACCCCTAAACACCTTGAGTATTTTGTATATTACCATTGACAATAGCTATGCATTATGACAACAATTCTCAAACAGAAATTGTATATGGCATTTAAGAGAGCCTCTTGGAAGTGAGGGTGGGGCTAGAATATTAAAAGTTCATTCAAATGATTCAAAATATTCTCTAGATATACCAATCCTGTTCATCAGTTAAAATGTTTATTTTCCACAGACAGCACTTATTTAGAATAAAAGCATAGGCATGACTAACAAAAGGTATAGTCCCTTAGGTTTTCATACTTGCATATCTCTCTCTCTCTCTCTCGTAATTTGAAGGAAAACTATATGGAAATAAATGAGAAAATAATGTATTTATTCAAGATTATGTTAGGGTTCTCTACAGAAAAAACCAGGACACTAATAATTTTATTTATATTTATACAGATAGAGAGATAGATATAACATAGGAAATAAACAGTTAATTTAATTATAAAGCAGTACAAATGGCTCAGTTCAACTCACTCCCGTGAGACAGTTGCGAGACAATGGTAGTCCTTCAAGTCTTGAGGGCCTCCGGGTAGTCCTCTGTAGAGCAATTCAGGCTATCCGGGCACAGGCAGCAAACAGCAAGGCAGGTCACCAACAGTCAGCCAGATGACAGGGTCAGACAGTTCCCCAGCTCAAGTGATATATACTCCAGTAGCGAAGCAGGTCTTGAAGGAATCTCAAACTATGACAACACAGTCCACAGGTTAGGTGTCCCACAGGTAGTGTAGCTTGCAAACTGAGGCAGAGAACAAGCTAGGCAGCCACACACTCGGATCATCAAAGAGCAAGAGACAAGAAAGGCGAGGTTCACCAATCCATTCATCACTCTGCCCTTCAATTAATCACACATGTGTTCATTGGCCAGGTTGGTATAATAAACCTACCTATCACAAAGATCAACTTCAATTGATAAAATATTTTCATAAATATTATTGATCATTTAATATTTACCCTTATTGTTCTAGGACCTTCAAGAAATTAAAAATAACAACCAGCTACTTTCTTTCTATCAATGCGTATGAGTTAGTTAACAAATGCAAAATATCAACATTCAGCTGTTTTCAAAAGTGCAAGAAGAGTTACACAGAAGTAGAAGACAAAGTTTCATAAGTGATTAGTTATTTTAAATGCATTAATAAAATAGTAAAATTTTATTTTTTACATCAGTGTTGGTATCATTTCTGGAGAAGATATAGCAGAATTAATGAACAGATTAACAAAATTGTAGGCTGTTTTACATTTTTTGTAGTTTTGAATATATATGTGTATATATGTACATATATATGCACTTACATACATACATGCACACACATCATGATGAAGCTGCAAGTAGAGAAGTAGGGATAGGTTTTGAGAGATCCCTATTATGAGAGAGGTAATTTTGAATGGCAAACTCTGCCCATATATGTATTGATAACAAGAGGAATGAATTGATTATTTTGAATACCATGGCAGAAAGAATGTAATGGTTATAAATTGGATTATTGCTGTTATTAGGCACCATTGAGTATGTCCTGACTCATACTGACTCCATGTACAACAGAAGGAAATACTGCCCAGTCCTGTGCCATCTCGGAATTGTCATGTTTGAGCACATTGGGACAGCCACTATGCAAATCTATTTTAATGAGATTAAAAAATCCCCAACAAAGCAAAATCCTCACTTCCATTGAAACTGATGTGGACTCACAGAGACCATACAGGATAGATGTGTTTGTGTCATCTGTGTATCTCATGTTACTAATCCGCCTTCCTCCAATCCTGTTAAATTATTTCGTGTATATACTCCAGCTCTCAGATTATTTGCTCAGCATACAGATTGTGTAAATGTTTTGAAAGAATTCAAACTTATTTACAACTTTCCTGATTTAAACCATGCAGTATTCTCTTGGGCTATGCACAGGCTATGCATGAGAACAACGAGGTTTTCTGGAATTCCTGTTCTTTGGAATGCAAGTCATAGTTTGTTATGATTCACACAACTCAATGCTTTTCCATAGCAATAAAACACAAGTAAAAATCTTTCTGGTATCCCTTGTTTTCAATCAAGATCAATCTGAAGTCAGCAATGATATCTCTCTTTCTAGTTCCTCTTTTGAATCCAACGTGAATGTTTAACAGCTCCTTGTTAATGTACTGCTTCTGTAATTTCTAAATTACCTTGAACATACTCTTTCTTGCATATGATAGCAATGATTTTATTCAATAATACATGCATGTTTCTGGATCATTTTCCCTTAGCATTGGCATATATACAGATATCTTCCAGTTGGTTGGCCAGATAGGAAGGATAATGTCCTTTTGATCTTCTCATCGATCCATCCTTCCATCCATGGATCCATCCATCCATTCACCCACCCCATCCATCCATCTACACATACATACATACGTATATCTAGTCTCTGCTCTAGAATCTATCCATAATTTTATGCTCACTCTTTAAAAGACTAATGAAGTAATAGTCCTTGGCCTTAATTATGAAAAAATATCCATCCACCCCAATAAATGCAAGAGAAATATAGCAGTGAATATTTAACTAATTAAATTTTTATGTGACCATAAAACTTTTTCATTGGTATCAGTTGAATATTTGGTCTGATGTTGAAAATAAAACTGAACATAATTTGTAGCCGTTTTTTTGGGCTATGTTGGATTTTGTAACTATTACTGAAGGCTTCTTTATGGAAGTGATATATTTGGAAAGCATAAATAAAAACTATTGTGTAACTTGAAAAAGAGGCTGAGACATGGTGATGGCAACACACTAGAAGAGCAGATACTGAAAGATTAAATCTTGATATTTTCCTTTTCCGGTACATTTGAAAATAGAAAAAAATCAAGCATTAAAATTCATCACTGATCCAAAATTTGCCGGTTACTCACTGGACTCCTTCTTCTGTAATGGTAATTATTGTGATAATATATCATGAATTATTCCTAGTTGATAATTAAATAATGCAACACAATCATATTTGATTATTACAAAAATCTGTGAAGCTGTTCTTCAAGAAAAAGCAACTTGCCTTACGTGTCATTTTCACCATACGGCAGTACTGTTTGAAGAATTCTTTCTGACGTACCCAGTTAGAAGCATTCTTGATTCTTATGTGGCTCCGATAGTTATTCACTTTGTCACTTGAAAGAATGACAGCCTCCTGTGTTTATTGCACAAGACT
Source organism: Echinops telfairi (assembly GCF_000313985.2). Lineage (NCBI taxonomy): Eukaryota > Metazoa > Chordata > Mammalia > Afrosoricida > Tenrecidae > Echinops > Echinops telfairi. The sequence goes on along the minus strand of NW_022107431.1, from coordinate 29,303,317 downwards.
ATCAATTTGGAATACAAAGATACATTCAACACAAGCTGCGCCTTTGTAGAATGAAGGGGAAATGTCCTTCTCAATGAATAATTGATGTTATATTTTTGTGGAGTAATAGTTAGAAGTGTCCAGGGATTAAAAGAAAGCGCTTTAGAGAAATTGACTTTTCAGCTGAACTTTACAATGAATGACTTTACCAGACAACAGAGTTTCAGATCATTTTAAAAGATAGGAGGTATAT
>NW_022107431.1:29300265-29302951 GCF_000313985.2 Echinops telfairi | reverse complement strand
TAGTGAATATGATTGATACTTAGAAAATAGGATAATTAGTAGGACAGTAGCATCCCCACTCACCTAATTTGAGCACAATAGATCAAGAATGAGTTTAAGTATTTTGCCTCTGATGGAGCTGGTATAAAAACTGAGCATTTAATGGGCCATCCTGTAGGCTATCAGAAAATCATCAATTCTATTTACATATAAGAATGAGGCACACTGCTCGCATGTAGAAGTATCCTGTGGAAACCGTTTGATTTATATTTTTTAAAATTATGATGTAGTTATGAACTGAAAAGAAAAGGATGAAACATAATGCATTCCTAATGCAGGTCCATCTGTTTTGAAGTAAGGACGGTGAGACCTTGTCTCTTGTTCTTGGGACATGTGTCAGGAGAGATCAGTCCGTTGCTTGGTGAACTATAAGGGAGGCAACAAAGAGAAAGACCCTGGACAAGATGGATTGACACAGTGGTTGTAACAGTGAGTGGGCTCAAACATAAGAACTATTTTGAGCATGGAGCAAGGTTATTCAGCCTGTTGTACATTGAACCAACTTGACAGCACCTACCAACAACAACAAAGATAGGGCAGAACGTCTCCTGGAGGCTAGACACGGCGTTCATTCCAAAAGAATCAGTAGCAAGAACGAGGCAGGAGTGAGGGGAAGCATAGGAAGTCACTGCAACCTGAGGACAGTTCAGGGACACTGGATGGCTGAAGGAGCCGCCATTTGTTTTCTGTGACTGCACTGACGGTTGCACAGTGGCTTAACGAGCACAGACACCAGTTCTTTCAGGTTTCTGATGAAGAATCCAATCATGGTTTAGCTGAGACCTCTCTTCTGCATGTTTAAAGTTTTACCCTCATTCTTGACCAGGCTGCATGTCTTTGCAAAGTTCAGAGTCCTCTTCCAAACTCATGCCCTTGCTGCTGGCAGAATGATCTCTTTTGTTGTCGCATCCTGTATGCCGAGTCCTTGTTTTCTTAGTGACTGTTATAGGAGTTGCTGCCTTCTTCCACACAGCATTTCATCATTCTGCTCCTAGGCCCTCTTTTGAACATGGCAGCTTACTTCTTCCAAGTCGGCAAGAGAATCTCTCCCTTCAGTTTGCCCCTTGACAATGGTTGTCCATAATGAAGAGCTTAATGTAGCACAATCTTTGCCATAGGTAGAAGGAAGTCATTGCCCTGTCCAGAATGATGCAAGAATACGACTCATCAGGGGGAAATCTTAGAAGTTTGCTTATTACAGAATATCGGGGGTGCTAACAAAAGTAACCATGGCTTAGAAATCACAGGTTTTAATTAGAATGAAGGGCAGTTTATGTAGAGGAATATAGTAAACCAATGAGTGAAATAAATATCCTAGGGCATATTGGTTCATAAATGGGAGTGTTTACATTTTTGTCATAATATTCATTGTAAAGTAGCCCACTTCAGCATATTAGATATGAGTTTAGGGATAAAATAAGATTACAAACATAAAGAACTAATCAAAAGGACTAAGAGGGTTGGAAATGCAGCATAAATAGGACTCTAATTAAGAAGCCAGGTTTGTTTTTTTATCACTGCTCACAGGCTTGATGATGAGTCCTTTGGGTGTTTCATTCTGTACGCACTGTCTGAAGTGATATTACAAGTGTGGAGTTTCTTTTGGATATTCAATTAATGCTGGATGATATTGTGCATTCATTAAATAGGACAGTTTCTTTTCATGCTTGGCACTTAATCTAAGTTCCTTATAACAAAGAGTTTCATATACATACCCTACACACTGTTCAAAACTCACTGCCATTAAGTCTATTCCAACCCGGAGTAGTTATGAGTGGGGCTGCTAACCACAAGGTCAGCAGTTCGAAACACCAGCTGCTCCGTGGTAGAAAGAGATGGATTTCCACACCTGTGTTGAGTTGGTGCCTTGGAAAGCCATGGAGGCAGTTCTAGCCTACCTCCTTGGGCCAATATGAGTACATTTATCGATATAATATAGAAAGTGTACTCAGGTTTGAAACAAAATTGATAATGTAGTGTAATGTAGATCTAAGTGAAGTGTTCGACATAATGAAAGCAAATAATTTACAATGAAACGAAAAGGCAATAATGACAGTTTTTCAACGCTTTTTAAAATCAGTTTCCAAATTAAACTCTTCAGACAGGTCTAAGCGTGCCAAGATGTTGAACATTTCTAACCAGGGTCAGCTAGGCAGGGTCTGATTGTTGAAGCCCAAGACCCTTTCTCTTTCAGGTATCCCACAAAAGGCCCACAAAAATCTTGTCATTTTCTATGTGTGCCACCATGGACAAATTTTCGTAAGCATCCTTCCCAGCTCAGGGATTATTACGGAGATTTTCACAGGTAAGACATTGAGTCTCGTGGAATTTATATTTGAGAAGGGAACAGTCAATTTTTAAAAATGAAATGAGGAAATATGCATGTCAATTATAGACAAAAATAGAGAGATAACATACGGTTGAATAATGTTCAACATTTCTGTTTGTGTTTTGTATGATTTTCTGTATATGAATCCGGAACTGGAAAATATATAGACAATAATTGGATTGATAATGGTCTAGGGTCTTGGTAGTAAAAGATGGAAGAAGCTAGGAGCTAACCACAATGAGTACAAGAAGAAAAAGTTCTGAAATTGAGCATGGTTATGATTTCACAAATCTTTTTAATATGATCAAAAAGAAAATT
>NW_022107431.1:29291679-29298726 GCF_000313985.2 Echinops telfairi | reverse complement strand
CTCTCTCTCTCAACTCACTCCCTTCGAGATGCTCTGCTGATAAGGCTCACTGCATGGGAGACATTGCAGCTGACAAGACACATGGTACTATGTTCATGTCCTGAGCTGGAGAAGCCACATGGACCTACCTTGATGCAGCCAGAACTCTGGACCTGGAGAAGCCATGTGGAGACCTCTGCCAGCACTGAGATGCTTACAATGCCACTGGATCTACAAGACTTCCCACCCCCTCCCCTGTGATCCTCTTGCATTCAGCATCATTGCATGTATTTTGTGAGTCTGAAGAGGACTTTATAGATTGGTATCAGACATACGGGCTAATATTGAACTTATGGGCTTGGACTAGACTGGGTTGGATGCTTTCTTAATGTACTATTAACCTTTGTATAAAACTCTCTCTTATAGACATATGAGTTTCTATGGATTTGTTTCTCTAGTCTACCCAGACTAACACAATATCCATCCAAATTTAATCTGTCAAGTCACACCATGTGTCTGAAAATTGTGGCTAAGTGAGATTACTTGAATTGGCTCCATTATCCATAGTTTTTGTAACTCCCATCAAATGACTGGAAAGGATAATGCAAGGATTATATATGAGATTCTAATGAGTACATAGACTAGTTTTAGCATTCTGTTTGGTATAAAATGAGTTATCTTGGGTATAAAATGACTATAAAACGAGTCATCTTAAATTCAGTATAGGAGTAGCAGAAGACTACCAAGAAAAAAACAGAAGCATAAGTGTTGGCAGCAGCCAACACAATAGTGACAACAGCAGGAAAGACTATGGAGCAAAGTGCAGGCTTCTGCCCCATAGAGTGAGTGGCTTCAGGTAGGAGGTTGGCTTGTAGAAGGGGGTGTCCTTTGTGCTTCTACTAGCACTAAAAAGGCTTTATAACATTTTCTAAAGCAAGGTAAGGGCAAATGGGATGCATGACAGAGGTTAAGAAGTGTCTGTTCACACAGCTGAGAGGAGGTGCTGTAACACAATATTTCTGACCCTGACTTGATACCTACTATTTTCCCCATAAATCCTTATAATCACAAATATTGTCTGTGAGTTCTGTGTGACCACTGCAACAGATTATAGAATCCAGCGGGGAAGTCGAGTGCCCTAGTAGGAAGGAGAGGTGTCAGAATCGGGTAAACAAAGTCAGAGGTTAGAGGTCACCTTGATCTCTGCCTCAGAGGAATCGCCCTCCGGCAGACATGGAGTTAAATTCCTCTCATGCCTAGTCAAGCCAGAGGAGGTTAGACATGGTCCTCGTGTCCTTTATTTAAAAGGAAACCTAAAAAAGTTACTTTGAAATTATTCTCAACTATTTGTCTTTATCATCGTGAACCTATAGACAAAGTAAAACTATTCCTGGTTCTCACCCAAATCTCACTGCCTTCACGGTGAGCCCTTGTGAGTTTCTGAGATGGTTTACTAGAGTTGAAACCTGCTCTTTTCTCTTATGGAGCTGCTGGTGGTTTGGAATTGCCAACTACGCCAATCACAACGCTTAAGCACAGTACCACCAGGGCTTGACAGGAGTAGAAAGTCTGGTCTTTCTTCCCGGAGCAGTGGGTGGGTTGAGCTGCTTATCCACTATACCACAAGGGCTATTCAGAATTGACTTGTTGACAGTGAGCATAAAAAAACTTTCTTGGATGATTTCTCATTATTGTGATTAATACAATCTCCAAACTAAAAAACAAACTCACTGCCATGGAGTTCATTAATGCCAAGCATAGCAACTCAATCGGACAGAGTGGAACAGCTCCTATGAGTTGTGACCCAGTCTTATTCCCAAGGAGCCGGCTGATGGTTTCAATCTGCCCACAGTGCAGATTGTAGACCAATGTGTAACAACTAAACTACCAGGGCTCCTAATACAATCTCCAGAGAGGTGTACACATTGCCAGAATGAATCCCTCCTTTCCCTTACAGCATAGCCATTTTTTTGTACTATTAAATTTTTCCTAAAAGGTCTCACATTCTCATTTTCCATCTTTTGTAAATGCCCTCATTTAGTTTTTCAATATAATAGTTTTAAAAACAATATTTGAACTCGACATTAATTAGAAAAATAATACAATATGATCATTGTTTTAAATATGTTTTTAATCTGCTGATTATCACAGGGAGACAAATAGAAAGAAATTGTAGAAACTTTTTAATCATATCTAGAAGTTTAGTATTATTATTCAAAACAATATATAAAGTATTAAGGTAAAAAGAATGGAAAATTAGAAGTGAAATTCATTAGTGAATAAGATATAAGAGAAAAAATCATGTTTTTCTTTAATTCCCTAAACATTTTTACTTCAAAATTTTTACATCAAAAATAAATTTACTTCAAAAGTACAATGAGATTTTGTATTTATGTCATATAATTAACAATTTAAAAGAAAACTAAGTAATTCTTTTCTTGAGGATATTAAATAGTTAACACTATTAAATTAAGCACTATGTGTTTCTTCTTTAATTGCAATGAGATGGTGCCTGGCTATCAGCAACAACGAAAAAGAACAGAATAGAGACTATTTGGGTGTTTACAATCACCATTCCTCGATTCCTCTGCCTGGGCAATTGGGAAGCTACCTGTCCCAGCCTGACTAGCATTTAAATACTACTTCTACCCTTAAAATGGGAATGACAATCACCTTCTTTCTTTCTTCTGATTTTCTCTCTCTCTCTCTCTCTTTCTGTATACCCTTAACATCATTTTGAAGAGTCATAACCAGCAATGATGAATCATCAAATGCCAAGGTCAACAATGTAAACAGTTTGAATATAATTCCCAGTCTGAGACATGTCCAATAATAGAACTGTCCTGATTTGTCATTGCTATTAATTAGATAAGCAAGCATTCTTGGGGCCTGCAAACAATCACTTCTGATTATGTGGACTCCTCTGGGAGGTGGTGGATTTTAAAAAGGCTTAATCAGTGTTAGCATCATCCTGAGCTAGAAGATTATTTGTGTTCAATTGATTTCTGAATGCCCCCATTTAGGACTCACCATTTTGGCAATTGATGTGTAGAGAAATATCAAGGTGGAAAAAAAAAAAAAACTTGTGAGAAAAGAGCCAACCCTCAACTGTAGTCAAGTGGATGGAATAAAATGAAAACAAAGAAAATCCCCAAACACCCACTTTATCCTCATGAAAAACATAAGCCAATACATATAACACACCCTATTCTAGAATTTCAATCACCCGAAAAGTCAGGGAACTGGCAAGTCATTATTTCTGTGTGCTTTACAGAAATAACTTTTATAAGCCTTCCAATTTTGTTCCTCCAATCTCATTCTGTTTTCCAACTACACCCCTCCCCACCAATTTTGGAGGGGTGGGTAGAGTTGACGTTTCATGCAAATCACTGTGGTCACCTTTGGTTATGATTTTATTTGTTAGCCTTATTTCTTCCTTGACTTTTACCTCTCCGTTCCTGATCTGCTTTTTCCCTAACAGCAGGGTTTCCTCCTTCTATGTCAAAAATAATAAGATCAGAAAGGTAGATATGAGATGCTCACAGTCCAGTCTCCTTCACTGTCTTTCAGTATCTGAGGACAGAACTATTATTATTTCACATTTACCATCTTTTAAGTTGAGCCTGCTAAACATGTAATAAATGATTTTGAAAATCATATTCGTCTCTACTTTCCTGCCCAGGTTTGCTGTAGCATTAAAGGATAAAAAAAACAAATATTATTGTTTTAACAGCAGGTTCCTAGTAAAATATACTGACTTGGCTTTGTATAACAATGACTCTTCAATTAATCAGTTTAACAGAATAATTAATGGAGCGCATCATATTTATTTTTAAAATGATGTAGTTAAACCTTTTGTTTCTCAGCACTCTCCTCCTCTTGCTGTAAGCAAACACTTATAAATGTCAGAGAAAGAAAACGCCCTGAAAGATTCTTGTCCTTTCAGTGTAAATGCTGTTAGTGTAGTCCTGAGGAAGACTGTTGCAATATTTCATGTTCAGATTGAAATGTGAATTTCGTTTCCCTTGATTTTCCTCTGAAATCTCATGTTTTACCATAGATTAATAATTACTTATAGATAAGGGAGCTATTACTGTTAGTTTGATTTATTTAACAAGTACAATGTCTGCCTCTCTGAGTTGAAATAGTGTATCTGTAGCCAAAAGATGTTCAGAGTTCTAGCTTCCTCTTCTGCTAACTGGGACACTGTGTGGGTAGCTATGTTCGTCAGCAGAATTACCCATCTACAGTGATGGGCAATATCTCCTTAACCTTTTCTAAAATGTACTGTACACACACAGACACTGAAAATGTTCTTTGATTCTTTTTAAAGAAACATAAAAAATGTGCAAACAAGAAGAACATTTGGAATAAATGGTAATCCCAAGTGGTTTTAAAAAGAAGACAGTGAACTACTTGGAGATTTTAATCAGAAAAGATGGAGTAGTTAAGCATTTTATGTATTCCAAAAGCCTAAAATGTTTTGAATTACACAGAAACAGTCTAATCTGAGATTATTTAAACCCAATTGAGATCCCTCAGAGAGTGCTTTTTAAAAAAGTGTTTATATGCCATAGAATCAAGGTGTTGTTGTTTTAATTAAAATTAATATTCTCAAGAACTATTATATATTTTTGTCCCAGTATATTTGGCAAAACTAATGTTCAAGTATGTTGAACTAACAGCTTCATATTGAAGCCTCATGATTAGGGTTGATAAACTAACTGAAAAGATAGGTGCTCACAATGTAATGAAAATGAAAAACTTGTAAGGTAAGAGAGCAATTTAATTTCCTGTTTCTTTGAAGTACTTTTCAGAATTTAATGACTGTTTTATAAAAAAACATCATATATTTTGCATTTCTTATTGGTCCAATTCTTCAACCACATTTTTAATGTGATTTAATGTATTTCCCTACCCTTTTGACTTTGGAATTAATTATATCACTTGCTTTAAGGAATAAAACTAGTCATGAGTGATGGTATATGGTTTCTGATTCAAAGAATTAAATGGACTTACATGTTTCTATTTACCCATTTTCATATCTGCCATTATTATGTGAAGAAATTGTATAGCTAATCATCTGGTCAAAAGTGATGAGATATTTGAAGCAGAGTTGCAAATGATACTGTGGTAGCATGGGTTGACTAGATAAACAAATCCATAGACACTCATATGTTTATAAGAAAGAGCTTTAATAAAAGTGTAATTGTATAATAAGAAAACATCCCAGCCCAGTCCAGATCAAGTCCATAAGTCTGATATTAGCTCATCCATCTGATACCAGTCTAATAAATTCCTCTTCAGACTCATGTAGCACATGCAATGATGCCAAATGTAGGAAGATCACAGGCCAGTTGGTGGAAAGTCTTGTGGATCCAGTGGTGGGGGAAGCACCTCAGCACTGGCATGGGACTCCACATGGCTTCTCCAGTTCCAGGGCTCTGGCTCCATCAGGGAAGCTCCATGTGGCTTGTCAACAGGATTGCCTCGCAGGGAGAGTGTGTGTCTTGCCTCCAGGAAAAAAGACAGGAGTTACAAGATTCCTCAGGAGAAGGCCATGCCACACAGAGGCCTCACTGGCTCTGACCTGATGCAACCGCCACAGAATTCACTTAAATTTGTATCCGTTTCAACTCCTTCATTTGATGCAGACTCATCCAGTTAAATGTAGATGTTTGAGTCCTAGTCTAAATCAGCTCATCCTTACAGTGAGATCATCCAAAGAAACAAGTGATTGTTGTCTTAAATCACTAGGATTTGCTTTAAAATATTCATTGAAATACTAATGATATAAAATAAGCACTATATATTAAAATTGCACAATTGATACATTTTAATAGCTGAATATCATTTTCAGAACATCACCACCACAAGATGATGGTTATAACAATCATTGTAAAACATATCCTCAGGGTGGGCGCCCTGCTGGCACAGTGGTTACATATTGGGCTGCTGACTGCAAGGTAAGCAGTTTGATAAACAGATTTCCTCGGACTAGTGTGTACTTATGCTCTCCTGAAGTTCATTTGCCAACCTATCCACAGGCAAACACAGATATGCTTTCTATCAGTACACACTTATCTATATATTTAGACTTTTTCATAAATAAAATTATGATGTGGGTACTCTTTTTAAAATAATATTTTACTATTTTGGTGAATGCTTACACAGCAAATTACGCTGTTATGTGACAATTTCGACAAAATTGCTCAGTGGCATTAGTTACATGTTGCCCATGTGTCAAAATTCTATTTAATTGCATTCTGCTCGTTCCATTTCCAGAACTTGGGTCCCTAGGAAACCAAACTCATAGGTAATATTCTTTTTGTGAATCTATCTGCTATTTTACTATCATCATGGGATAGATTTGGTTCAAGGCTTAACGACTATCTCAGGATAGGAGTGTCAAGGGGTCCTCTGGTCTCAACTAGTTCTGCAAGTCTGGCTTTTTTAACAATCTAAATGCTTTTCCACATTTCCCTCTCAGTCTTTCGTGGCTGACTCTTGTGACTCCGACCCGGAAGTTCAGTTACAGTAATTGGGTAGCATCTAGTTCTGATTCCATAGTAGTTGAGGTTGTGGTTTGTGTAGGCTATTAGCCCTGGAAATTAAATTCTACACTGAATTTTTAGTTTTCCTATTTCCCTTTTGCTTCTGAGAAGTAGAGACCAATGATTGCCTGTCGATGGTTGATAGCAAGACTGCAGGAATCCAAGTACTCTTAATGTTAGTAAAATACAAAATATTTTGTAAGTATTCATTTATTTAGGTATCTCATCTCATAGCAAACTTATTTTTAAGAATAATCCATATATGAAACGGTATCAATGACATCTGTCTTTTTACTTGTGGAATAACATGCAGTTGTGGGAATATACACCAACTGTCCTATTCATTTGCCTTTGATGATTATCTGGATTGTTTCCAATTTGAGGCTCTTGAAAATAAAGCTGCTGTGAACCTTAAAGTGCACTAGTTTGTTTAGCATGGCATCTGTTTCCATTTCTGTACATCTACTTTAACTTGGACAAAATAAAGCCAGAATACTCCTTAGAAGTGAGGATG
>NW_022107431.1:29276825-29291313 GCF_000313985.2 Echinops telfairi | reverse complement strand
GACACCTAACAGTAATATTTTAAAACCACACAATTGTGATTCATGTAGCTTTAAGACTTTGAAATCTGGTAATGTTTACACTCCCATTTTACTCTTTTTTAAATAACAATTCAGTATTTCTGTTTTACATTTTCTAATACATCTGTCAAATTGCATAAAATGTGAGTGACGTTGGCTAGGTATTGTGCTGAATTTAAAGATCAATTAGGGGAGAGCTGGTCTCTTAACAGAGGAGCCTGCTGGTGTAGTGCGTATGTAGGGCCCACATGCAATCCCCATGGCCAACAGTTGGAAACCACCAGCTGCTCGGGATGAGAAAGATGGGCTTTCTACTCCCACCAAGAGTTTCCGTCTCTCTAACTCACTGGGGCTGTTCGACCCTGTCCTCGTGAGTCACTATGAGGAGGCATCAACTCCCTGGCCGTGAACTTGGTGTTTGACCTCTTCTTATTGACTCTTCCCAGCCATAAATATGGTCCCTAGCCATTGTTTATGATGTCTTTAATGTATCCCATCGATGTTCTGTTTTTCCACTCCAAATTTTCTCATCTTTGTTTGTGGTTTATAATGACCAATTATTGAACATCTCTTCAAATTTCTCTTTTATTGCTGATTACTTTTGATGCTGATTTAAATGATATTGCTTTTTAATTTCTGTTTGAGTGTTTGCTGCTAGTATTTAGAAACATGATACTATTTCTGTTAATAACATTCCTAATTAATAAATTGATCTGGTATTACACAACTTTATTAAGCTCACTGATTTGTTCCAGTAGCTTAGTTTCTAAATTTATTTAAGTTTTGATAGCAATATAACATCAGCTGCCAAACACAATTTTATCTGTTCCCTTTCTTCCTAAATGCCTGTAAGTTCTTTTTTCTTCCCCATTTAGAACTGTTAGAACTGCTCATATTATATGAAATAGACATGGTAAGAGTTAATGTATTTGACCTATTCTGTATTATTAGAGAAAACACACACTTTTTCACTATTAAATCTGATATTAGCTACTTTTCTTTTCTGGATATCATGTACTAAAGCTAATAAATGTTGCTGACATTTCTAGTTTGTTGAGTGATTTTAATAAAAATGAATGACTAATTTTCTTAATTTATATTTCTACTATCTCTTGAGTTTTTTCAAATACAGAAAACTATATTGACTGATGTTTGCTGAACTGTTTTTATATTACTAAGATAATACACATGATACATTATCCTTTTTATATATTTTGAGTTTGATTTGCTAAAGGATTTTTAGAATGATCGTATCTATGTTTGTGAAAGATTTGTTCTGTAATTCTATTTTAAGAATAATATTGACCATAAAGAATTCATATGGAAATGCTATTTTCTCTAATTTTTCATGAAAAGTTTGTACAATACAAATATTACTTCATCCTTAAAATTTGGGTCAATTTTACTTGTGAGTTGATTTGTGAGTGGTGTCTTCTTCCTAGATATATTTAAAGTTACATAGTCAGTTTACTCATATTTAATAGATCGATATGGCTATGTAGTATCTGCCCCTTTTTTGCTGAGCCATTGTCTTACAAGTAGTTTGTACTTTTCATCAAAATTGCTGACTTGTTGATGTTAAGTTGTTAAAGTTATTTCCTTATTGTGGTAGTTATATAATTGTTTGTCAATTTGAGAGGATTGTGGGATGTAAAAAGATTTCCCCAGCTTGACTCCCCCAAATATATATGTCAGACCTAGGATACTGCTTGCAACTAATGGTAAATTATTGTCAAGTTATCTCCCTGAAGACTCCAGCCATCCAGAGCAAGCAGACACCACCCTGCTGGTAGGGACAGTGGATTGCTTCCCCTGAAAGCTTGGGCTAAATAAAGTCTTAGCTCTAGGGCAATCAAGGTTAAGCAGCCATCATGAATCTAAGATCTGCCCATCTTGTCACATGTATACCCTTAATCTCTCGTCTTCCTATTGTGCATATACCCCTAGATTGTCCCCTTCCCATTACTGTATTACCTATAGTACAACCCTTTCCTGTGATGCATGCCTTTACCGGCAATTAGTGGGCTTTCACCCCCCCCAAGATATATAAGCCTTGGTTAGTAATACATCTCTCTCTCGTTCTCCTGCCCTGTACCACCAAGAGGAGCTGAGGTGAGCATGCTACCATGAAATGTGTCTGACTCCATTATTTCAATCTCTCATCTATCTCTCATAATCTCTATAGCTTTACTATAATCTTTACTTATTATTGCTGTACAATTGTGCCTTCCGGGCCTGTGATGATTTGTTAGGGGCTGGCTACCCTGACAGAGAATTAAGAGTGAAGGGGTGGAGTCTAACCTGTCAAACAGGTCATAGTCAATGAGGCCTCTGTGTGGGCATGGCCTTCTCTTGAGGATTCTGGGTTCTCCAGTATTCTACCTTGGATGTGGGAGATTTTCTCTCTCTCTCTCTCCTCACTCCCTTGGAGACTCTCTACTGACATCACTTACTCCCTGGAATATACTGCTGCTGACAAGACACATGGAACTACGCTAGTGCCCTGAGCTGGAGGAGCCACATGGAGACCCCTGTCAGCACTGAGATACTTATAACGCCACTGGATCCACAAGACTTCCTATACATTGGCCTCTGATCTTTCCACATTTGGTGTCATTGCATGTGTTTTGTGAGTCTGAAGATTAATTTATAAATTGGTGTCAGACACATGGTCTAATATCAGATTTATGGACTGGGCTGGGATTTTTTCTCAATATTTAGTTACTGTTATGTCTAAACCTCTTTCCTATACACATATGAATGTCTCTATGGATTTGTTTCTCTAGTCAACCCAGACTAACACACTTATTAACTTATCAATGTAAATAAAAGATCTCATGGTGTTAGATTAATAGGTTGTTTGAAATTCCCTTTTCCTATCTTTATATGTCTGCTTAGAATCTAACTTTTCTGTTTTTTTCTTTGGAAACAGTTCTTGGTTCCTTTTGTGTCTTTAGTCAATTTTCTTCTTCTTTTCTTTTCTTTAGTCAATTTTCTGTAATTCAGTTTTTGATATCATTTACTTCTATTTTTATTTTTATTTTTAATTGCTTTTATTGTGTTTTAGGTGAAAATTTACACAGAAAATTAAGTTTCTCTTTAATAATTTTTATACACACCTTTATGGGCCATTTTTTACAACTTTACATTGTGTCAGTATTCTCAATATAATTCTGCATTTTCCCCATTGATTTAATGTCCTTTCCTTGCCTTTTATTTTTTGCTTCTGGACAATTACTGACTGGGTTTCATATTGCTAACTGGTTAAGGGAGCACAGTACACATTAGGGATATTGTTTATTTTATGGTAGTCTATTATTGGGCAAAAAGATGACTTGGATCCAGTAAGCCTGGACATTTTTGGTAATTTAAGTTTTGTTCTATGTTTTTATCCCATTTTATTTCGGATATTCTATTGTGGTTTTGGTTATAACAGTCAGTAGTTATAGCGGGGCACTATCTATGACTTCTAGTCTTAGATTAGAAGATGCTTTGTTTCTAGTAAACTATTAGTCTCAAAAAGTCTAGCAAGTGATCAGAACACTCCCCAGACCAAATACTAGGACAGCGGGCTTCCCAGAGTCCTGTTAGTTGGGAAATCTTTAGCCATCACCCAGGGCCCTTCCATTCTACAAGGACCACCCACTAAAATGTTCAGGGGCTCCCATTGGGGATTCGATTAAACCCTACTTTCTATAGTCCTGCCTGCCACGTGCTTGCCTGCACTCCCAAATTTCACCCGCTTTCCTGTGCTTTTACTGCCTTTGCTCCGGTTCAAGTTCTGCTCATCTTGCTTTTCCCCGGGGTTGTCTCTGTAGTATTTCTGTTTCCTATTAGAGGTGGCATGATGTTCCCTGTCAGGACTCTTCATTCAGGAATTTTGTTCACTTTGTTTGAAGATGGCTCTGCTGAGCCAGGGACTTGGTATGGTGCCTATATTTAGTAAATCTCCTGTTAGGTTTTTTTCCTCATTTAATCTCTCCCTTTGGTGGTCAATCCTAAATTGGCTATTTTGGGTACTCAGATTGTCATCTGTATTTGTGTCATTTTATTCTTTTTTTGGCTACAGGTGCATGGCCTGGTGTGTGTGCTGAAATCATGGTTAAAGACCATCCCTGATTCTATTTTAGTCTATCATATTTTCCTTCTTTCACATATAATCATTTTAATGTGCTCTTCTGCCCCCCAACATTTAAATAAAATATTTGATTTGATACACACTTGCTTTGTCTAATATATTCTGTTAATGTTACAACTTGCCCTATAATACTTCATTACTTATATTACACTCATTTTGAAGTGTGGTACTTTTGCTTTATTCCCCTCTCTAGACATTATCTATCTATCATCTATCTATCTATCTATCTATCTATCTATCTATCTATCATCATCTATCTATCCATCTCTATCCCTCTCTCTATCGTTCCTCTTTTGATTGCCTCAGAGACATTGATGCAGAGCTTCCGAGGAACAGCACTGAGAGAAGGGTTCCTTCTCTTTATCGGGCCTGAGATTATGAACTGTCGAACAGAGTGAAAGACTGGTTGGCTTCCTGGTCCATGGAGGCAAAAGTCAAGGACTGACTATGTGGCTGAAAGGCTGAAAACTGGAGAGAGTCTTGGCTGCTGGCTGAGGAAGCCAATGGTGACCTAATGAGTTCCCTAACCAATCACCTTAATTGTAAGTATCATCTGTGAGTTTTGTGTGGCCAATGCAATCCATTATTGAACTCAGCCTTAAGGTAAAGTGGCCTGGGAAGAACTGGGTGTGTCAGAATAGGTACTTAGGAATGGAGGATGGAGTCATGTCTGACTCTTGCCTTGTAGCAATAGGGAAGTAAGAGGAGATTGAATATGTCCTCCTCCATAGCTGTTCGTTGCATCTATTACGTATAATATTAATAACTTCAATACAGCTTTCTAATTTATATTATACATATACACATATATTTAATTATACTACATTTGAGATAAATTTACTTCTCTATTGGAGCCCTGGTGGGAGAAAGATGAAGCTGTTAGCTCTTATAAAGATTTAGTCACGGAAAATACCTGGAACATAAGAACTTTGTCTTATACTGTCACTGGGTATCAGAATCAACTTGATAGTAGTAAGGTGAGAGTTTTCTGAATGAGGAATGAGGAATATGATAGTCCTCAGATCAGGGGATTTCTAAAGTTAGTTGGCAAGAAATAAAACATTCTTCCGGGCCCTGTGTGACCTTCAATAAATTTTCCCATTGCTCTTTTAGGTTGATTTTTCCTTGTCCTTTAGTAGTTTTGTCTTATGTCTATTTTCATCAGAAACTAGCTAAAGGTTTTGAGATACACTATGCAGGACTTTGGGGATACATTATGCAGAACTTCAGGGCTCTCTTTATTGGAGTAACTCTCTCTTTAATATCCATTCTTGTACATTTTGATAACGTTAGCCTTACTGGTTTATCAGTTTCATTTTTTTAGTTCAAGCTCAATGTACAACACCTCAGCTCTACATCTCTACACAATGTGTGTGAAACTCCCTGAAGACACAGTTATTGTTGCATACTGTTTTGTAGATTCTGAATCATATTGACCCCAAACAACACAGTTACCACATTGGATTTCCTAGGTTGTAATCTTTACAGAAGCATATTACTAGGTCTCTTCTACCACAGAGGAGCTGTTGGATTTAGAAGCTTGATCTTTGATTAGCATCTGGGTACTTGAAACCTTTCATCACTGAAGGCACTAAGCTAGAGCAACTCTATGACTCACCTAATGTTTTTTCCTTGTCTCAGAGAGCATTGTGCTGACTGAAGTCAATTGTAAGTCCTTTTTCCAAAGACTTGCATAATAGTTGGCTTAAAACAATAGAATTTTCATGCATAACAGCTCTGGAAATTAGAAGCCCCAAACCCAATATTTTCTCTGAAGGCTGTAGGAGAGGTTCCTACCCTGCCACGGTGTAAAAACTGGTCATTGCCATAAACCTTGCTTTCCTTGTCTTGTGTAAAATCTAGGACAATCACATGATGCTCCCCCTGTACGTCTTTGTAATAAAAATGTTCTCTTCTAAGAAATAGCACTAGTGGTGGTATTAAGACTTACTGCTATTCACTATAACTTCATTTCAATTTTCTTATAGCTGCAAAGAGATATTCTCCCCATAAGGTCATATCCAACGGTACCAGGGGTTTCAAATTTGGCAGAGCTTTTGCAGGGAGCACAATTCAACTCAGAATATTCAGTGAACTATTATTTCATGCATCATACCTAGATTTTCAGTTGCTGTTGTTGTTGTTCATGTGTGTGTTTGTTTTTAGTGTCATCAGGTCTCTCAACATATTCTGTTGTGCTGTGTTAGTTGTAAATGAACTTCCAGTCTACTGTTTCTTTAAAAAAAATAGTCAAGCAATTTAGTGGTGAAAAGAAAGCCTTCTAAACAAGCAATGCTGGTACAGATTCATAAATGTGTGAAAAAATGAATTTTAAATCCTACCTCACATCATGCCCAGAGTAAGCATAAAATATAATGTAGGTCTAAAGGCAAAAACTAAAAGTGTAACACTTCAAAAAGAAATGATGGAGGGGGGGATTAAGTTTGATTTTTAATATAATTAAAATGGAAAAATGTGAGATTGTTGAGCAGTGGAGAGGTGAGATGCATTAATATTTTTAAAAGATCACATGTGTGTTAAGAATAGATCACAGAAGAGTGAGACTAGACTTCATTACAGTCAGTTGCTGGTCATGGATGCTCTTCTGAGATGGAAGAATATATGTGATGAAACTTATGAATTACTATAGGATTATTTTCTTTTTGCAAAGAAGAAAATGATTCATAGATTTATAAAATAAATAACCTAGAGTTGGTGTGAGTCAGTCTGTAATTCTGGTTTAGTCTCTCATTATGTCATGGTAAAAATGGTGTGATAGAAACTTCAGATTTCCTCTTATTATGTGAGTGGGAGCATCATTTCCAGCTTGATTTCTGTGAAATAGAGAGTAAAAATATCTAATTTATTCCAACTTTTTACCAATTTTATGCCAGCCATCCCTTTCATGGCACTCTCTCCTTCTCGGTCAAGCTCTAAAAGGCATTCCAATGGCCACACAGAACTCATAACCTGAATGCATAATTATGGAACTTATGAGAAAAGTCACGCATTACAATTCATTTTCAGGAATCACTCAGTATTCAGTTCATCCATCAGAACATCCATCCAGCTTCTCAGTCATGTTCTCCAACAGGTCTTTCTCTGGTCTGCGGGCTCTCATCTCCCAGGACACCCAGGCCTCGACCAGCTCAGTCCACATTACAAAGCTCTTCAGTTCTGTTAGAAAGTACTTAGAGACATTTCGCTCCTCTAGTAAACCTCAGCTCAAGGCATTTCATTTCCTAGCCTTGTGGATCAGTAAGTCTAACTCCCCTGACAAGTACCAAGAGATGTGATATTCTTGGCAGAAAGCAGTCTCCCTAAAGGCGCTCAACTCTCTCTCCGTGGGGCAGCAAACCCGCTGAGCTTTTCCTGTCAGTCTCCTGGTTCTGCTCCCTCGGCTCCTGCCATTTCTCTGCCACTGGTTCTCATTGACACTGGGGGACCCTAGTGTGATCCTCTCCTTCTCCTCCTCT
The DNA here is from genome assembly GCF_000313985.2 of Echinops telfairi. Lineage (NCBI taxonomy): Eukaryota > Metazoa > Chordata > Mammalia > Afrosoricida > Tenrecidae > Echinops > Echinops telfairi. The sequence goes on along the minus strand of NW_022107431.1, from coordinate 29,283,681 downwards.
TCCTCCTATTTCTCTTATCACATGCAAGTAGAATTTTGCAGAGGATCAGTCAACACTGGTTGCAGAAGTGCATCAAGGAGAAAGAGCCAGAAATTAAAGACGGGTGCAGAAGAGGACACGGAAAGAGGGAAGTCTTTATTGACATCACATGGCTATGGTTCAAAGATAGGATATCAGAAAGATATTTGATTCTGTTTTAGTGACTACCCAAAGGTATTTAACAATGTGGATCGAAACAAACTGTGGGTAATCTTAAGAAGAATGGGAGTTCCATTTCTGCCACAATTGTCTCAAGCATAGGACACTTTTAAAGACGGTGTAGGGCGGGGTGGGGTTTCACTCTGTCTTACCAACTGGATGGCATCAACTACAACAGTCACCAAGAGCATATCGTTTGAAAAGGTCTAAGAAGTGCTGAAAGGTTCCAAATCCAGACAACCGTGTGTCAGGGTTCTTTCTCCACACTGATTCAGTCTGTGTACTGAGTAAATAATCCGAGAAAATGGACTATGTATGAGGAGTAACTAGACAATAAGATTAGTCAAAGGCTTATTAACAAAGTGTGATGTGCAGCTGACACAGCTTTGCTCTCTGATACTGAGCAGGGCTTGAAGCACTTGCTGATGGAGATTGAGGATGTAGCGTTCAGTGTCATTTACAACTCAATATAAAGCAAATCAAAATCTTCCCAAATGACCCATTAGATGATGTCATGATAAATGGAGAGAAGACTGCAGTTACCATGCGTTTTGTCTTGTTGGGGTCCACAATAAAGCTTGTGGAAGCAGAAGTCAAACAAATAAATTAGGTATTGAATTGAGCAAATTTCTGCATTAGACTTCTTTAAAGTTTGAAAAGCAAGGATGTCATTTTGAGACTAAAGTGTACTTGGCCTCACATATGGAATTTTTGATCACTTGTTATGCATGTAAAATTTGGACATTGAATAAGGAAACCTGAAGAAGAACGAATGTATTTGAATTTTGATACTGGAGAAGAGTATTAAAGTATCACAGACTTCCAGAAAGAATAAACAAATCCATCTTGAAAGTACTGCTCCTTAGATACAAAGATGTCCAGACTTTGATCCAGTATTTTGAATATGCTGGTAGGGGGGACTATTCCCTAGAATAAGACATCATGTAATTTAAAGTGGAAAAGCCACTAAAAGAGCAAGACCCTTGAGAGGATAGCTTGGCAGAGTGTCTGTAACAATGGACTCCAACATAACACCAGTTATGAGGATGCTGCAGGACTGGGCACTTATTCATGCTGATGCACATAGAGTCTCTATGAGTTGGAACCAACTTGACATGTAATAGCAAACATTACTTTCTGTATGTTTTCATGGTTCCTACTTTTCCATTACTGTTTAAAGTAATACTATTTACTGAGTTTAAATAAGTATATATATTTATTTAAGTGCAGAATTTACTTTTTTAACTTCACGAGTCCATTTGGTGAATAACCATAGTTAATACATCACTGAGCCTTATCTAACAGAGGCTGGATTAGGCATAGTAAATTCAATAAAAAATACTTGATTAATTTTATATTTTGCAATAGTAAATATGTATGAGATATGTACTATTTATATAATTGATCCATTTGCAATACTATAAACCAAACTTTTGTTGCTTATTTCATTCAGATTTTCATTTTCAATTACATTACTATACTTAGCAGTCATTATTATGAATGCATTCTATGGTAACCTATTCTTTATGTTCCATTTAAGGCTACTCTATTTGAATAATTTATTATGAAATTAATTTTTCTAATTTTCAAATCATATTGAGTGATATTAGTTGTTAGTATGCCTTTATCTTTCACAAATATATTGTAGCCAGTATGTAAATGCATTTAATTTTATATAAATCATTATGCTACATGTTTGGAAATGTGCTATTATAATATAATATTGAATACCATTAAACTACATTGACAATATTTCCATATTAGACTGTCATAGAGATTAATATCCGGAATGCACTTAAATACAATTCTATAAATTAGCAAAACTAATGATTTCTTTGTTTTGCTATTTGATTAGGATAAAACAATGAGAGTCTTATATTGAGGTGTCTAATTGAACTATAATTACTGTTGGATATCTGCCGCACATTAGATTGTTAATATATATGGTTCTTAATTAGTCATTCATCATGAAATGTACTGTTTTCTTTGCTTGTTTCAGGGCCAGAATGAAATTCACTGAATCTCTGGGTTTTTGTCTGTGAATTCAGAGAACTATAATACACAAACTTGAAATATAACAGACATGGGAAAGTTGATTTATTTTAACAGGTATTTGTCAGTAACAGCCCGGAAAGAAATAGTGTCTATGTTTCCAAACAGTAAGTAATATTTCAAAACAAAACAGTGACAAGGTGTCCAAATTCTTAATGCAGCCTCACAATTTTCTAGGCAAGGAAATGTTTGCTGCTAGTGAATGAATTTTACTTACAAAACAAATATAGTATTGTTTTAGGTAGGTAGCTCTCTTGGTAATAACTTTATTCTGCATTCTTCCTCAATGTAGCAATGTCCTATAAGACAAGGAAGAATATTAGTGTGTTCAATCTTTGGATTTCACCAGAAATGAAGTTGCTCTATCTCTAAATCAATATCTCATGCTGAGTTGATGATATGTTTGACATTTATAAAAGGATGAAAGAAGTCTAAGGTATTCTTCTTGTGGTAAGTGAGATTGTGCAGGTACAATCTAAGTTATAACTATACAGAGTTGGTGTTTTTTGATACTTCCCCCTTCTTTTCCTGTCAATTTGTACTGTACACAGTACTGGCTTAGGAATCTGACTCTTATTGTAAGCTGTAATTATAGAAAATTATCATTGACCTTAGAGGACCTGGAAAAGTCAGAAATAGGGAACTGTCAATGCAGTTCTCAAGGAGAAGATTAACCAATGTGCTAAAATTAGCTTCATGCTTTATTTATGATCCCTGGTTGGCTCTCTGCTTTTTTCTCAAAACTTTTTCTTTGAAAATTGTTATTCTTCTTTCATTCTTGTGTAAATGTGCTCGCATTTTCAAACTGGTATTCACAGGCTATGGAGAAATAGAAAAGGTTCTGTTTGTTTACATTCACCTGAAAGATAGATTGGGGAGAAAACAATGGGTTTTATTTTTGTTTTATTCGCTTCCTTCTGTGAATATGAGGTTTTTTCCCCTTAGATAATTTGGAGAAAAGGAAACAATATTTCCTTCTTCTCACACAATAGAACAAAGTACTACACAATCTTTGGAGTACCTAACTAGATCAGTGGATTGGGTAAATTGGAGCATCAGGGAGGTCATCCCAAACATCTCATTTTCCTTTCTTGTATTTCAGTGAGAACATAATCTTACAGGAAAGGAGGATGAACTGGTAAATCTCACATGTTTGTTATGAAGAATGCTCCTAATTTTCACCCACATTTCCCTGTCCTTTCCAGCATATAACATATAATTGACAAACACACACATACACACACACACACACACACACACACACACAGAAAATGTAAGACCGTTTTCTCTAGAAGGCTGTTAATTGCTCTTTTGTGGTTTGAGAGGATGGCCTTTCAAATTTACTTGTAATTGGGCATTTTTTTTTGAGATTTTTATAGCTGAGTGATTTTTAAATGATTTTCAGCAGAATTTTAGAGGTATCATGGGGCCTTGGGTCTCTTACCTATTTCAACAGCATCTGCTCCAAATTTTTCTACTTGTGTTTTCTCATAATATTTTGTTTGAAGAATAGTTGTTGCTGAAAATTTGATATGATTTAGGTCAAGTTCAAGACAAATGTGGGAAAGGATAAATCATTATTCCCTGATTCCTTCTCATACTCAACTAATTATATTTAGAAACTATGTTGCTTAAGATAGCAGCAAGCCATGAGATATTCTCTAATTTCAGTGAAAAAAATCTAAACAGAACAAGGTAATGTAGCTGCACTGCTGATCTGATTAGATCTGAAAGGAGAGTAAATGGGGAAGTGGAGCCATAAAGGCAGATGTACACAAATTAACATGCATCTGCCTGACTAAAAGAGAAGTCAGTGATTCCTAGTGCATGAAATAGAGAAATGGAGTTGTTAGCTCAGGGATTGAACACTTTATTGATATAGCTTAAGACTATAAAATAATTGAATGAAACATTTGTGTGAGACCTCAATAATCTCCATTGTTCTATATGGATTCATTGAGAATGGTGTTAATAGAAATCCAAGTATAAAATATTAAATGTTTTAATTAATAGCTTCAATGTTTTGTGACTTCTGGCAATAGAAAATTTGGGTAAAATTCTTATAGTTAATATTTTACACGAATAATTCATTTGTATGTAAATCCCAAAGTATGGGTACTAAGCTCTCTTAAAGGTATATTAAATGGCTCATAATTATAAACGCTTTATTTTTGGTATAGATACTAATTATGAAAACTTTTAAAATAATATGGAACATCATGAAATCATTTCCTCTTAGAGAAGGTTACTTGCACTTTTAAAAGAAATTCTCATATTAAATAAATAAATATAGAGACAGCAAGGCGACCAGGTAGGCTGAATGGGGAGATCTGTAGGCCGAGTAGGTGTTCTGAGGCTGTCAGTTAATTCTCATGACAGTCCAGGGTGCTTCCCTGAGCTGGAAATTGACTCCTACCCCATGTCCTGTTCCTACAGCAGAGACCCAAGGAGTTAGGCCTGCTACAGGAATTGGTCTGGCTTGAGCCACCTACCTTGTTGTGGATTACTGCACCTGGCCAGCTGCAGCATCCCAAGCCCACCAGCCAACCAGTAGAGGATCATGCAGCTGCAGTTTGATGCCCCAAACAGCATAGGACTCTGCCGCGTCCTGTTGGCGGATCCTTCCTTCAAGACCAGAATCTTCTTCCTACCTTTTCTCTACTCTGACTGGTGCTCTCTGGACCTCTAAAGAAGCAGCTGGACCCTATTTCCTGCCTGCCCATTTGTCCACAGTGTCAAGTTAAACAAAAATGACTCATGAATAGCAAGCTGCCTCAGCTGCCTCAACAGAAAACAGGAGAAACAAAATCCAATCAGTGGCCTGAACATACCAGCAGTCAAAAAAGGGGCAGACATTGACCTGCCAAAGAAATAAAATTTTAGAATGCTGCTTAGAGTCATACAGGATATGAGGGAATCAATACAGAAAAAGGATGAAATGATAGAGGAGATAAAGGTCACCCACCAAAGGGAAATACAAGAGCTAAGGGACAAGATAACAAAAGCCATCAGCAAATTTACAGAGTTTGCCAACAGAGATGAAGAGGCAGATAACTGCACCAGTGACTTGGAGGAGAATTCAACAAATGAGGAAGATTTCAACAAAAGAGAAAGACAGTCAAATAAGATAATCAGAGAAGCTGAAGAAAATTTGAGAACCTTGTCTGATGATATGAAGAGGGACAACCTTAGAATAATTGGACTACTGGAACAAGACACAATAAAGAAGTCAATAGCAACATAGCAAGTAAATTCTTAAAGGAAAACTTCTCCAGCTTAATGAATATAAACCAGGCAACCACTCATGAGGCCAAAAGACCTCCAGCTAGAATGAATCCCAAGAAGTCACCAAGGCATATAATAGTTAAATTACCCAACTTTGAGGAAAAGGAGAAAATTAAAAGAGCAGTTGGGGGGGGAAATAGTCATCTATAAAGGCACCCAAGTAAGAATATGCTCAGACCACTCAGCAACACTATGAAGAAGAAGAGAGAGTGGAGTAACATATTCTGAAAATTGAAGGAAAATAACACAACCCAAGAATACTCGATCCAGCCAAACTACCTATCAAAATAGAACAAGTAAGAGTCTTCCCAGACAAGAAAACGAACATGCTAATAGAAATCCAGTCTTACAAAGATCATTGCTGACCCAGAATGGGCAGAAGAACAATAATCATTGAGCACAAATAAGATACAGCCACATAGAACAACTCCACCCAGAGGTCAACAAAGATAAAACAGCCCTCAAGATAGCATTGGCTCAATGGTGGAAAGAACACAAGAATGAAACACACACACACACACACACACACACACATGCACACGCACACTCACACACACACACACACACACACACGCACAACACATTGATAAGCAAGGGAGGTAGGAAAATACCCAACTCAAAAGGTACAAGATGACTTCACAGAGTCCAAAGATGGATGTAATAACCCTGAATTCAGGCATTATAAGACACAGGTTAACAAACTGGATTAGAAAACACAACCTGTTGATCTGCTGCCTACAGGAGACACATCTCAAGATTATAGACAAAAATAGTCTAAGAATCAAAGGCTGGAGAAAAATATACAAAGCAAATGATAATTCATAAAAAGAAGGGTTTGCAATACTAATCTTGACCAAAATTGATCACAAGGTGCAAGACATAAAAAGAGATAAGGAGTCTTACTATATAATGCTCAAGGGAGCAGTAGATCAAGAATCAGTGAGCATTATAAATATGTACGTGCTGAACGAGAGACCCACAAAATTCGTCAATCAACAGCTCCAAAAGATGAAAAGGAATTTACAGGCTCAACAATTTTAGTAGTTGACTTCAATACAACACTCTCTGAGAAAGATATATCACAAGAAAAGAAGCTTACCAAGGAGCTACAGATCTAAACATTACAATTAGACAATTTGACCTGATAGATATTTTTAGAGCTCTCCTCTCAAATGCAAAAAAAATCACATTCTTTTCAAGCCCACATGGCACATACTTGAAGATAGACCACATACTGAGACAGAAGTAGAATCTGTGTAAATACAAGCGTTAGATATACAGCGTTCGTTTATGACCACTATGCCATAAGGCTGGAAATCAA
>NW_022107431.1:29274953-29276725 GCF_000313985.2 Echinops telfairi | reverse complement strand
CGGGAGGATGAATAAATCTCTATTGCAAAAGGAGTGGGTACTGGTCCAGATCAGAGATGAAATTAGGAAGTTTCTAGAAACCAACAAGAATAAGAATATGATGTACCAAAGCCTTTGGGATACAGCAAACACAGTTATCAGAGGAAGTTTGATAGCAATACATGCACACATGAAAAAGGAAGACACAATTGATATGCTGGCAGAAACCTTACATCAATTAGAGCAGATTTGTGTTGGTCCAGGTAGATTAGTGAAACAAATCCAGGGAGACACATATATTTATAAGAAATAGTTTTATATACAAGAGCAATTGAATATTGAGAAAACATCCTAGCCCAGTCCAGATCAAGTCCACAAGTCCGATATTAGCCCATTTGTCTGATACCAATCTAAAAATTCCTCTTCAGACTCACGCAACACATGCAATGACACCTAATGCAGGAAGATCACAGTCCAGTGGGTGGAAAGTCTTGTGGATCCAGCAGTGGTATAAGCATCTCAGTGCTGACAGGAGTCTCTACCTGGCTCCTCCAGGTCAGGACAGAAGTATAGCTCCATGTGTATTGTCAGCTGCATTGTCTCTCAGGCAGTAAGACTATATGTTGCTTCTAGCAAGGTATTTATCTCTTCAGTGCCTCCAAATGAGATTGACAGGCTAAACTCCACCCCTTCACTCTTAACTCTCAATTTGACAACAGATTATGCAACTACCACAGAGTCAACAGGACAATCTTACCAATATCAAAAGAAAAGAATTAATAAAAATCAAGGCTGAGATACATGAGAGGGAAAAAAACAAGAAAACTATGGGGAAAAATTTCTGAAGCTAAAAGTTGGTTCTTTGAAAGGTTTGAAAAATTCAGCAGACCACTAGCAAATGTAGCCAAAGGAGAGGAACACATTTTAATAGCAAGAATGAGGGATGAAACAGGGGACATTACAACGAACCCTCATGATATCAAAAGGATAATTACACAGTACTATGAAGGCCTGTACTCCAATAAATTCAACAACTTGGAAGACATTGACAAATACTTGGTAAAACAAGCCCTCCCTACACTATCCCAGATGGGTGTCAAGAATCTCAACAGACCCATCGCAATAGAAGAAATAGACAAGGTTATCAAGGGATTACCAAAAAAAATCCCCTGGGCCAAATGACTTCACAGGAGAATTCTACCAAGCATTCAGGGAAGAACTGACACCAATCATACACAATTTCTTCCAGAGCATAGAAATAGACACAAACGCTTTCTATTAAGCTAGTATAACTCTGATACCTGAAGCGGGTAAGAATCCCACAACAATCAAGAACTACAGATGAAGCTTTAATGAACATCGATGCAAAAATCTTTAACAAAACCTTGACCACTGGAATTCAAAACAATATAAAACAAATAATTCAACAGACCAAGTGGGATTCATACCAGGGATGCAGGGATAGTTCGACATACAAAAGACCATTAATATTATTCACTAAATTGACATGAAAAATTATAAGAACCAGATGATCATATCGATAGATGCTGAAAAAGCATTCGACAACATCCAACACTCATTCCTGTTTAAGACATGGAAGAAGATAGGAATGGAAGGAAAATTCCTCAACATAATACAAGCTATATATGATAAAACAACAGCCAATGTGTTGGTGAGTGGTGAAAAGACTAAAACTATCACACTGCAAAAGGGGACCAGACAGGATGCAAAAAATCTTATTTAACATTGTACTGGAGGTGTCTAGCTAACAACGTAAGGTAAGGAAAAGACTT
>NW_022107431.1:29269720-29273884 GCF_000313985.2 Echinops telfairi | reverse complement strand
TCCTCAAGAAGAGAAACAAAGTTGGAGGGCTTGATTTACCTGACTTTAGCACCTATTATATAGCCACGTTGGTCAAAACACATACAATTTTTCTCTAGTTCTTTAATACTTCCTCCCTGCCCCACTATCATGACAGTAATTGTACCTTACAAATCTGGCTAGACCAGAGCATGTACACTGGTACAGATAAGAGCTCGCAACACAGGGAATCCAAGACTGACAAACCCATCAGAATCAATAATGGCAGTAGTGATATCAGGAGGGTAAGGGGAAGGTGGTGGAAGAAAGGGGGAACCAATCACAATGATCTACATATAACCCCCTCCCAGGGGGAGAGGCAATAGAAAAATGGGTGAGGGGAGACAGCTGTTGGTGTAAGACATGAAAAACATTTTTAATAAATTCTGAAGGGTTCATGAGGGAGAGGGGTGGGGATGAGCTGATACCAAGGGCTCAAGTAGAAAGAAATTGTTTGGAAAATGATGGTGGCAACTTATGTACAAATGTGCTTGACACAATGTATGGATGTATGGATTGTGACACGAGCTGTAAGAGACCCCAATAAAATGATTTTTATAAATAATAAGAATAAAATAAATAAACAAAAAAATGTGTGAGGTGCTTCAAAACAATCCTAAATAACAGAATTAAAATGGAAAGATATTTTTATGATTTTGAAAGCCCTTTACTATGAAGATGTGTGTGAGTGTATATAAAATCAAACAAAACTCACCGCCATTAAGCTGATGTCAATTTGTAGCAACCCTATAGGGCAGGGAAGAATTATCCCTTTAAGTTTCTGAGATGTAATTCTTTGCTAATATTTTCATAAAGTCTTTATAACTAAAGCTGTGTTCTTGTGATTAGCTCCAAGTGTATCTTGTTGTTGTTAGGTATTGATTTGATTCTGACCTTGAGTTGATTCTGACCTATAGCAATTCTATGCAAAACAGAACTAACCACTGCCTGGTCCTGTGCCATCTTCACGATTGATGCTAGGATTGAGCCTACTGTAACATCTACTGTGTCAATGCATCTTGTCCAGGGCTTTCCTCTTTTTGCTGCCCCACTCATCACATCCTCCTTCAGGAACTGTCCTCTCCTCACAACAGGTCCAAATTATATAAGACGTAGTCTCACCTTGCCTCCAAAGAGTAGTCTAGCCATACTTTCTCCAAGACAGAGCAGTTGGTCCTTTTTGTATCTCATGGTATTTCCAGTACTCTTTGATCGTATCACAATTTTAATGCATCTGTTCTTGTTCAGTCATTCAAGCATATATTCTTCTAAGAATGACTTCAACTATGTGCTGAACAGAACACCTCAAAGGGCAGTTCTAGAAGACATAGTAATAAGTATTTTAAAGAAATATTTGAAAACCTAGTTAGAAAAACAAAAGGAAGGGCACACAGCATATACTAAATTGAAGGAAATGAAGAAAAAAAATCCAAATATTGATTCACGAAAGTTGCAGAAAGCATCATAAAATTCAAAAGAGGCACAGAAACCATGAACAAACTGTGAAAACAGAGTCACTGTACCATAAAGAACCAGTCAACATGTAACCATATCAAGAGGTAATACATAATCGTGAATCAGTGGTCCAATCCAAGCTTCAATAAAAGCACTAGCCAAAACAAGACGTCAAAAATTGGCAGAATACCAACTGAAATGTTTTAAAATGCTGATGAAGCATTGGGAGCACTGATTGTCAATATCAAGACATGTGGAAAGTAGCTACATGACCAAAAGACTGGAAATTATAGTTATTTGTAGGTACTCCGAAGAAAGGTGACCCAACAGTATGCCCACATTACAGAAAAATATCATTGATATCACATGCAAATAAAATTTTGCTGAAGATCATCCACCAATATTACAGTTACATTGACAGGAGTTACCAGAGGTTCAGGGTGGATTCAGAATAGGTAGGGAACAAGGGCTTTCAATGCTGAGGTTAGATGGATCTTGGCTGAGATTAGAGATTATCAGAAAAATGTTTACTTGTGTTGTGTTAATTATGCATAGGCATTCAATGGTGTGCAGTATAGATAACTATGGATAGCTTTGAGGTTAATGGGAATATAATTCCATTGTGCTCATGAGAAATCTGTACATGAGTCAAGAATCAGCTGTGCAAACAGAACACGGACATATTGCATGGTTAAGAATCTAGAAAGATGTGCATCAAGGTTGTATCTTCCAAACATACTTATTTTATCAGTATGCTGATCACATAATCAGAGATGCTACACTATTTGAAGAAGAATATGGCAACTGGATTGGAGGAAATTTTACTAACACCCTGCTATATGGAGATGACATAACTTTGCTTTCTGAAAGTGAGGAGGACCTGAAGCACTTGCTGATGAAGCACAAAGATTGGAATCTTCATTATGGATTATAACTTAATGTAAGGAAAATGAGAACTCTCACAGCTTGACCAGTAGGTATCCTCATGACATATGGAGAAAAGATTGAAGGGGTCAAGGATTTCATCTTGCTTTTACACACAGTCTATGCTCATGGAAGCAACTGTGAAGAGATCATAGAAGTCCATCATTGTGTTGTTAAGACCTCTTTAGAATGTTGAAAAGCAAGGATGCTACCTTGTGGAAAAGGTATGTACACCTGACCCAATCATGGTAATTTCAGTTGCCCCATATGTGTGTATAAGAAAACTAAACAACATCTATATATTTGAATTGTGGTGCTGAAGAAGAATATTGAAAACACCGTGGATTACCAAAGGAACAAACAAGTATGGCCAGGATGCTCCTGAGAAGCACGGGCGGTGAGACTTTGTCTCATGTACTCTGGAAATGTTATCAGGTTTGGTCCATCCCTGGAAAATTGCATCAGGTTTGTTAGAATAGAGGGGCAACAAAAATGAGAAAACCTTGGACAAAATGAATCGACCCATTGGCTACAACACTGAGTTCAAAGCACCAATGATAAGGCAGGTACAGGCCTGGGCAGTGTTTTGCTCTGTTGTACATATGGTCGCTAAGAGTCTGAACCTACTTGATGACCAAGTATTAACTTAATTCAATAAAGTTCCCAAGGTTACATATATCGTTCCTTCACAAGATTTTCTATCTTTTGTAGGCTAAGCCGCACAATCAATCTCTCTATATAAAGTGAAATAGATCTTTCCACCTCAAAATGGTTCTCATTAAAAAAAATGAAATCAATAGATGTTAGATGATTGATGATAGATTGATAGGCAGATAAAAGATAGATGGAAATAAAGATAAACATTTTTCATGTATCATATGTATGGCAATTTTTCTGTGAGACAAAGGGGATACTCAATATGCTTATGTTGCTTTTGTTATTAAGTGCATCCTAGTTCTTTCTGAGTCATAGCCATTTTGCGCATGACAAAATGAAACACTGGTGGGTACTATGCCATCCTCACCTTCAGTACTTCTTTTAATTTCATGGCTAATGCTTCTGTGAGCATTGATTATGGATACAAATAAAGTGAAATTCTTAAAAATGTGACTCTTTCCTCTGTTTATTGTGATGTTATCCATTGGTCCAGTTGTAAGGATTTGGGATTTCTTTACAGTAAATTTTAACCCATACTGACAGTTGCAGTCCTTGGTCTTCATCACCAAGTGCTTCATGTCCTTCTCTCTTATAGCAAGCAAGGTTGTGTCATCAAATCGCAGGTCCTTAATAAACCTTCCTCCCATCCTGGTTCCTCATTCTTCTTCATGTAGTCTAGATCACTGACTATTTCTTCAACCTTCAGATTGAACAAGTGTGGTAAAAGGATGCAACACAGGCACATACTTTTCCAGATTTTAAACCATGAGATATTTCATTGTTGTATTCAAGGGACTGTCTTTCGGTCTATGTACAGTTTCCTCATGTACACTGGAGTGAAGTGTCAGTTTATCCAGGTCCACTCAATCACATGCCTTTGCCTAGTCCATGGAGCATAAGCAAACATCATTCTGATTGTCTGTTTTTAGCCAATATCTACCTGGCATCCTTAATGATATTCCCATTCTTTGTCTTCTGAATATGACATGACTTCTTGCATCTGTCTATCAATGTATTTCTGCAACCACTAGAATTATTTTCTGCAAATTTTACTTGCATGTGATATTAATATTGTTCTATAATATGAGCATTCTGTTGGGTCCCTTTTTT
>NW_022107431.1:29267438-29269421 GCF_000313985.2 Echinops telfairi | reverse complement strand
GGGTGGGTTCAAATTTAAGATTTAGAGTAGTTGACAAACCGTTAACCATTTTACCTTTCAATTGGAATTAACAATAAATAACAAACTTACAACTGATTTTCATGCATGCTTTTGAAATTCCAATGAATGTAAAGTACATTTTTTCCTTATGTAAGACTTGTAGTTAATGCTTATTTACAAATAACTAAAATAATACCCAAGATTATTGAGCATATGCTAATCACAATTCTCATTTTAATATATTATTTTATTTAATATATAAAATAATCCATAAAATACCTATTCACTTATTTTAAAGATGAAAAACCCAAGACATGAGGAGTTTGAAAATTTGCTGAAGTATGCACATTAGTATGTGATGTAATCGTGATTCAAATTCATGAAATTTGAGTTTGAATCGCATGTGTGCTCAGTATGTTACAGCATCACCTCAAATAAAGACAATGGGGTATATAGTGCCCTGATAAATATGAGTATAAATGTCCCGGGCTCTTTTGGGTAGATGGAATAAAATGGATCATGGACCTTAGCTCTAATAAATCTACTAATTTTGTTTGAAGGGACCATTGCCTGGTAGAAACTAAGAATGAAAAAGAACATTTCAAACAGATATTTAAATATATAAAGACATAAGAATACTTGAAATATTTAGGAAATGTGAAGCAAATATGCCTAAATTTGTAGTCCTATTGAAAGATAGGCAGCTAGATAGGGAAAAGGGGGAGTTGTGCCCCCCTAGTCCCTGCACTAAACAAAAATTAGCTGCCCATGCCACAATAAAGGAGTTGGAAAGAAATCAGGGACGCTAAATTAGACACCTGTGGGTAAATGCAGAACTGAGCATGCTCAGACTCAACTGACCTAGGCCTAGGTGGGAGATCTACCTGGGTGCACAGACTAGGCACCAGCGACATGACATCACACAGGTGCACCTAAACTCAGCCAATAAGATATGCCAGTACCCTCAACCACGCCTCCCCAGTCATTGAGGAAAGGAGGGGAGAAATAACACAGGCTGAGTGAGGGCAGGGCCATCTCTCCTCCCTTGTTTGCTGCCCTCTGAAAATGGAGGGTGGGAATCTCTCGCACAATTCTGGCATTTTGCTTGCAAGCCCTCTCAAGGCCCACATTCTCTCTTGGCCTCGGGGAATTTCCTGCTCCCGGTTCCACAGCTTGGTTTAGCGACTCTGTTTTGGTATTCTTTCCACATGTTTTCCTGTGCTCCCCTGAAAGGCCATTTTCTGTCACAAGCTTTCCCATGTCCCCCAACATGCGACCTTATACTCTTTCCAGGGATAGTATGCACTTTCTGAGACTGTGATACCTTCAACTTCCCTTTCTCTCATAAGACTTACTAATATTTACAAAAGTGCTTCTGCTGTGTGAATTCTTTTAGTGTTCCAAAGCAAGAACCAAGGTAACCCACCCCAAAACCCTAACACTCTGAACTAAGAAGAAAATGTCAGAGAAGTCTTGAATGGCAGAAGGGCATTTTCTATAATTTACCCTGAGTGTCTCATTCAAGATAAATTTATTATGATTTAAATCTACTTTGTCTTTAAATGAGAAAAATTAGTAGATGGCCATTGGGCCTCTACTCAAGTACTCCCTCAAAGCAAAAACACTTTGTTCTATTTAATTGGTATTCCATGATGCTCACCCTCCGGACATGATCACTGAAGACAAAGCAGGTGCATAAGCAAATGTAGTGAAGACAGCTGATGGTGCCAAGTTATCAAAAGATATAGCACTTGGGGTCTTAAAGGCTTGAAGACAAACAAGTGACCATCTAGCTGAGAAGCAACAAAGCCCACATGGAAGAAGCACACCAGCCTGTGTGATCATGAGGTGTTGATAGGATCAGGTATTAGGCATCAAAGAACAAAAAATCATATCATTATGAATGAGGGGGAGTGTGGAGTGGAGACCTAAAGACCTGTAGACAACTGTACATCCCCTTACTCAAGGTTCACGGGAAGGAGA
>NW_022107431.1:29257746-29264620 GCF_000313985.2 Echinops telfairi | reverse complement strand
AGGATTGGTATAAGTCTCATTAAAAACCTTTGATATCCAGAGGACACAACTTTGTTTGGAAAACGAGGAGGACTTGCAAAGCCTCTTGAGGAAGATTAAGCACTGTAGCTTTCAATGTGGATGACAACTCAATGTGAAGCAAGTCAAAACCCTCACAACTGGACCAATAGGCCCAACTGGATCATCATAATAAACAGAAAAAAAAGACTAAAGTTTTCATCTTCTGTGGATGCACAATTAATGCTCATGGAAGCCACAACCAAAACATAAAATAACACATTGCATTGGGTAAATCTTCTGTACAAGATCTCCTTAAAGTGGTGAAAAGTACGGATTGTCACTTTGAGGACTTAAGTGCTCCTGACGCATGCCATGATATTTTTATTTGTCTCATATGCATATCAAAATAGGATATTGAGTAAGAATGACCAAAGAAGAAAAAAACATGCATCTGAATGGTGAAAAATACTGACAGTAACCGTGGGCTATCTGAAGAACAAGGAAATATGTTTTGAAAGAATTATGGCCAGAATGTTCCTTAGAAACCAGAATGGTAAGACTTCCTCTCGTGTTTTGGTATGCTGTCATGAGTGACCAGTCTCTGGAAAGGCACATCAGAGTTGGTGAAGCAGAAGGCAGCATAAAAGAGAAAGATCCTTGAGGCAATGCATTGACACAGTGGTTGCAACAAGGGGCTCAAACATAAAAACTGTTGAGGGGCAGTGTTTGGTTCTGCTGTGCAATGGTCCATATGAATCAAAACAGACACGGTGGCCTCTACCAACAACAATTTTTTAACTTTAATAAAAATGTTACAAATCTTTTATATTCACATAGATTTATTAATTTGGTGATGATTGATGTGATAAACTTGTGTTTAGCAAGTGCCTTGTATATAACTCCACAGTCAGACACAGGTCATCTATATAACTATATTCATCCATAAAGCAGACATACTCTAGAATTATCACCAGCAAGTGGAGCCCTTGAATAGTCTTTTCATTTCTAAGGGCATGTTCAACCTGTTCATAGACTATGGTAAAGGTAAAAGAAGTTTGTGAGTGTAATTAACGTATACACTTGATTTTGAATTAAATAAAGTGATATTTGGACATGGGTTAATCAGGTAAGTCTTTTAAATGTGTATTCAGTACTATCCAGAATTTGGAGAGATTGTAAGTAATTAAAAGATTGTAAGTTGCATTGTTAGAAGATCCATGAGCAGATCTTGTGGTTAAAAAAAAAAAAGACATGAGAAAGGATGTTGGTTGTAATTTACCAAGAATCTGGTGACCACAGTCCTATGGTCACAATATGTGCCAGCCCAGTAAATCCACTAAACTGTGCATTGACTCTTGTCTACAAAAAGCTATGAAACAATACGTGTATATTGCCATAAACAAACAAAAACTCACTGTTGTTGAACTGATTCCAACTGATATGACCCTGTCAGGCAGGGTAGAAATGTCAGTTTCTGAGACTGTAACTCTTTTAAGGGAGTACAAAGCCCTGTCTTTCTCCAACAGAGCAGCTGGTGGTTTCAAACTTCAGACCTCTGGGTGGCAGCTGTGGTAGTTACATGATCTGGTGACAACTTGGAAAGGGGTAGAGTCTAGCCTATCAATCAGATCACAGCTTGATGACCTCATTTGGAGGCACCAAGGAGATAAATAGCTCATTGGAAACGGGATACACTCTGCTTGGTATTCCTGATGACGAGACACATGAAGCTATGCAAGGGTCCTGGAATCGGAGAAGCCACATGAAGACCCGTGCCAGTGCTGAGATGTTTCTATCGCCACTGGATCCACAGACTTTCCACCCACTGGCCTGTGATCTTCCTGCATTTCGCATGATTGCATTTGTTGTGTGAGCCTGAAGAGGAATTATAGATTTGTATGGGGCATATAGGTTAATATCAGACTTAAGGATCTGATCTGGACTAGATTGGGGTGTTTTCTCAATATTCAATTGCTCTTGTATATAAAACTCTTTCTTATACACATATGAGTGTCCATGACGTTGTTTCTCTAGTTTACCCAGACTAACACAGCAGCCCAGTGCATAACCATTATCCCACCAGGATTCTTGTGTGTATTGACATAGGTTAATAAATTTGCGATATTTTGTTTTGAACCAAAAGAAATCCAACATCATGTATCTTTCCCCCTAACCTCCTTCCTTCCTTTTTTCATTTCCTTCCAGAGCATGAATGTACCAACTTCGTATATGATAGGTTTGCAATTTGAGTTCACATTCTACCCTTCTCAATTGTTCTGGTAGGGTTTGTTAGCTCTCCGATAAACACCCTAATAGCTACCAAAATAATATTTGAATATATTAGGTTTTCATCTTTTCTAAAGGATCCTGGGTGATGTAGTAGGTTATGCTTTGAGCTACTAACTACAAGGTCAGAAATTCAAACCTACTGGCCACTTTACAGGAGAACAATGAGACGCTCTACTCCCATAAAGATTTACAGCCTCTGAAGCCCACAGAGGCTGTGCTACTCTGTTCTAGCTGTTCACTGTTCATTGAAATGCCCTTGGCGGCCATGGGTTTCACTTGATTTGTGCATCTCCCATTCTCGCCTCCCTCTTATTTACTACCTGAGATCATACTATGAACAAATTATTTTCTTTCAAAATCGCCATATGGGATAGAAACCTCAAGTATTGGTGACTTATTGCCCTAGCATGTTGACACTCAGGACAGAATTCTGAAACATCTTTAAAGCAACAAAATTCTCACTGATGATTGTTAAATGAGTGGACAACTGACTGGAAGAGATCCATATTTGAACCCACTATAAAGAAACGCAATTCAAGAGTATGTGAAATTAAATGTTCCTGATAGTAATTTAAAAATGGATACAGCAGTACATGAATGCAAACCTTATTCAAAAGATGAAGTAGAATAAAGGACATCATTGCTCGTGACAGATGGATCTGAAAACAGAGAATACCAGCCAGATGTTTACCTGTGTGTTTTGATTGCCATCTAATTATAGTTTTCATCTAATTACTTTGAATAATATTACAAAGAATGGAAATTTAGTTTTTGTGTTTAATTTTTCTGTGCAGAGCCAGTGGTAGATCAAGAGGTAGTTGTTAAAACAGAATGAGGGTTACTTTTTTTATTTAAAATCAAGCAAAGCATAACTTCACATTGGATTATTGCACCATACTTATTTTGTAAATGGAGCAAGTAATCTGAGAAACTGGACTATAGAAAGAAGAATATAGAGCTACATTTGGAAGAAGAATCATTAACAATTGCCAATATGTAGAAGACCCATCCTTGTTTGTTGAAATGAAAGCAAATTTGAAGCACTTACTGATGAAAATCAGACTGTCACTTTAAGTATGGATTAAACCACAACCTGAAATTAGCAAAACATCCTAACAGTACCAATATGTGACATTAGAATCAATTGAGAAAATATTGGAGTTGTCAATGATGTAAATTTATTTAGATCCACAGTAACAATGGAAGCAGTAGTCAATGAATGAAAAAAAGTATTACATTGGGGACTGCTGTTTTACAAAATCATCTTTAAAGTGTTAAAAAGTCAAGACCTTTTTTTGAGGACAAATGTGATCCTGGCTCAAGCCATGATTCTTTCAATTGCCTCATATGCATACAAATCCAGGATGATGGATACTGGATACTGGAAAAGAACTGATGTATTTGAATTATGGTGTTTGCAAAGGATATTGAACACATAATGGGCTGTAGGAATGGGCAAATACACTTTGGAAGAAATACAGCTGGACTGTTTTTTATATGCAAGAATGGCAAAACATCTCATGTACTATTGGACATGCTATCAGGAGGGAGTAATTACTAGAGGAAGATGCTTAGTAAAGTGTTAACAAATAAGACAGAGATCCTCAATGGGATGGATTGTCAATGTGACTGCAACAATGTGTGCAAACATAATCCGAGCAAGACAGGCCAGAGTATTTCCTTCAGTTATACACAAGTTAGCGATGAGTTAGTGATAACTCGATGGCACTTTCCAACAATAGCATATTCAAGTTAAAGTTGAATGATGAAATAGACTAAGGGAGAATTTATGTATTTGGATTATGGTGGGGAAGAACATTGCGTATATTGTGGAATGCCAAAAGAGTAAATGCATATGTCTTGGTAGAATTCTAGCCAGAATACACCTTAGAAGCAAGGATAGTGAGAATTTGTCCCAAGTATTTTGGGCATGCTATTGGGAGTGATCAATCATGCTAGAAGGACATCAGGCTAGGTAAAGTAGAGGGTCAATGACAAAAGAAGAAGATTCTGAATGAGATGGACATCCATAATGACTACAACAATGGGCTCATGCATAACCAAACCTAAGAGGTTGGCCCAGGATCAGGGAGTATTTTATTTTGTTGGACATGAGTTGGAAGGGACTTGATGGCACCTAACAGCAACAAAAACAGGGTTTTGATAAACACCTTGGAATGCTATAGCGTCGGAACTGTGGTGCTGGGATAAAGTTTAGTTTTAGAATTAAATGGAGCTATTGAATAGATGCAAAGAAAACTGAATACACAGTCTTCACAGATAGCCGAAGATTGAGATGGAACCATGATAGGAAATAAATTAGTTCCTAAGATTTAGGAAAGAGTGATCAATGGATGTGTGTAAGAATCTTTAACTCCCAGCTTTTCCCAATTATTCTAGACCCAAAAAAGTCCTTCTTTGGAGACCGGGTGAAGAGCTGAGAAAGATGTTTGTAAAATTATGTTTGACTTCTTCAGCATGTGGCCCTCATTGACCTGATAAGTAGAGTCATATCTTAACATAGATGAAGAAGGAAAAGCTAGCCATTGCTTTGAGAGGAAATTATTCCTTCACTGAACTAATTTCAAAATTCTGAAAAAAATTATTTAAAGAGACTCAGGGGAAAACATATACTAGTGGGTGTTTGAAATGGGAGGAGAAAGGATTACATTGGCTAAGGAAGAGTTTATTGGCATAGGGAAGCTTCTCCAAGAGTCAGATTTTGATGCTCTGCATGAATATTTGTATCCTTATCCACTATTGGGTTGAAACTTTGAAGTTCAATCCTGTAAATGGCCTATAGCAATGTGAAAATGCTGGATCTACCTAGATAGGATGTAAGCAAAGTGTTTAAAAGACTCATGATGGTGAAAATAATAGAATTAAGTAATTATATTTGATTAAAATAATCATCATCTGACTATGTTCCTGGGCAATGTCATTATTAGCACACATGGCAGCAAATTGTTCTCCCATAGACACTCCCTTCTCTAACTAGAATGCAGTATTGTGGGAGAAAGTAGTATCTTTGAAAATATAATTCATGTTTATCATTGTAAGGTATGTTTCTAAACAAGGATATTGAACACATCATGGATTGTAGGAATGGACACAATGAATGTCACAGAATGGACTCCTAACTCTCAATAAAGATGTTAAAATGATGAGAGAGAAAACTGAATATGGGGAAAATTGATTATCACAAGAAAGAGGAATGTAATTATCATGATGAGCAGTAATCAGAGTATTTTGACTTACAGGAGTCTGTAAAATAGCTAAAAAAATCTGATACCCGAAAAACAAGTTTACTTGCATTTTATTGACTATGCAAATGTTTATGATAATGTAGAGATTGGCTTTTATCTTACAAATCAAATGGGTTCAAGAGGGTATGATCTGCAAAGAGAAAACTTGCATACAAAAGGACTCCTTCAAAGGTAGGGGATGAGGATTCCTCCCCAATAGACACTCCAGGCTCCCAAACTTTATTTGGGGCAGGCTTAAATATTCTTCCTGTCAGATAGTTTGCATCTCATGCCAGGATTACACACAAAGGGATAGCTCATACTTTGAAGGCTTACAAGAAGCATTAACACACCATCCAAGTTATTCATAGACTGGAGGCGAGGATATGGCTGGGAACGTGAAGTAACGGATAAGTTTGCAGACTGCAGCCATCCGCAGCTTCAGTCAGGGTCCACGAGGTGAGTGTCCGTTTATCCCGGGTGGAGAGACGTGCTGGACATTGCTTCCTCAGCTCCCATGGCTCAGCCATCAGTCTCTGCCACGGGCCAGGGACCATAGAACGTGGTGGTCCTGTCCTCTTTGCCTACGGAGTAAACAACGTTTCCTTCACAGCTCCCCTCTTTTTATTTACTAAACAGTGTCAAATTGATATGGGTCATAATCACTTGATTGTGATTGACAATAGTCAAAAACACTTCAAACACATTTCGATAAAGATGCAAACAATAAGTAATAAAATCAATATGAAAAATTCTTCAACAAAATCCAAAACATTAAACAAATATTTTCAATTTCAGGTGGCCATCCTGAATAACTACTTTGCAGATGAGTTTTGTGTTTCTATTGTACTCCATAACCTTTCAGAATGGGTGTTTAAAATTTTAGCTTAGATACCTTTTCCTTCAGCACATCTGGATTACACATGCTGGAGTGCTTCTTCCCATGTAGACTTGTTTGATTCCTTGCTAGATGGCCACTTGTTTGAATACAAGCTTTTAAGACCCCAGGCACTATTCTGACTGATAGCTGGGCACTATCCTCTTCCTTCGTCACATTCGCTTATACTACCTTATCTTCAGTGAACAATTCAAGAAGGTAAATATCATGAAAAGCCATATTATCAGAACAAACAGTTCTTGTATTGAGGCTAAAGTTAAATAGGAACCGAAAGTTTATCCACTTATTTATGGGCTATGCATATCCACAATGAGAACATTGTCGTTATAAAAGTTTTGCAGAGGGGGCTAGGGGAGGAGATGAGCCAGTCAGGGTGCGATGTAACAATGATGAGAAATACAACCTTCCTCTAGTTCCTAAAGGTTTCCTCCCCGCTCCCACT
>NW_022107431.1:29235956-29255776 GCF_000313985.2 Echinops telfairi | reverse complement strand
TACAATCAACAATCCAGAGAAGGCACATTAAATACAATTCATTTACCATAATGTTTCAACAGCAAACCAAAATTAATTTTGTTCCCTTCTAGTAAATTCTTTTCTAAACAAGGCTAAATCTCTATGAGCCATTTGGCCTTAACATGACTTAATCACTTCCGGATTGCCTGAACTTCTATGAAAATAATAAACAATAGAATGATTAAGGTAATTGCAGATGAACCTGTGCTTTACACTAGGCTCTGCCACCAGCCATGAGGATTCAGACTAGTTAATTCTTCGGCAATCTGTGAAATCAAATTATCAGCAGGATCATTCTAAAGAGTGTCCCTAAAAGATACAAGGATTTCTTTTCACAGGGACTCAGTGTCCAACATTGCATTATTATTTACATTAATTAAGTGATCTCTAATCAAATTCCAAACCTATTTTATTTGATTGTATGGGTATGGTGTAATATAATAATCAGAAACATTCCAATCACCCTTCAATGACATTTGGTTTTGTAAATCTCTAAATTGATCTCCCAGAGATTTTACATTTTTCTGTAGCTCAGCAACTTTTCCATTTAGTTCATTATCTACTCTAGCTTGAGTAGTTCACATTACATGAGAATTTTTTTGCCATTTTCTGCACAAAATGTTCAGTTTTGATAAATTCATGAAGTGTAGTTCCTGCAGTAGTGGTAATGGTTATTAACCCCAGAATAGTAACAATTAACATTCCAATAAACCTTTTATGTCTTTTTCAGCAGTTTCTGCAATACCTTATTTAAAACATTTGTAATGAGACCTTCTTCCCAAGTTTGAGGCATCTGTACTGGAAGCCACATTCCCAGATGGGATTTCAATATAATAATATTTTGTGGTTGTTTAAGTTCACCTGCATTGAAACACTAATACTCACATACAATTTACAATTACTGCAAGTTGCTGTTTTTATTGACAAATTAATGATTAAATGTTCAATAGCAATCACATAAGGAAATTGTACACAAGAGATACCATCAGGAGTTTCATTAAGAGTAAGGTTATATCTAGAAGGTGAGCAACTTGTGCCTCCAAATCCTCCAAGATAAGCAAACATAGGCTGTGTAGCTAAAAGGGATTTCCGCACATCCCTCTGTTCAGGTCCAATAGATGGAAAGAAAAGATGAGGCAGAGGAAGGGCTAGCCTACCCTCATACCATGACATCAATTTCTTAGTGTGACTCCAATAAGAAGATCCTGTATGATTCCAAATAGCATTCTGTATACAATTACAAAAAGTTGCATTTATAGCCTCAGAAAAATTTGTCATAAATTTAACATAGGTATCCCAATCAACAGTCATGACAAAATTATTAACAACAATTTCCCCATGTGGCCCTTGACAGTGTAACCAATACCAATCCTTTTGTTACAATTTTACTGTAAGTGAAAATGTCACAAAATTCATTATTTCCCTTGCCAGGTTGTGTAGTATTATTTTCATATTTAGAAAAAGTCATTTCTGCTAAGGAGAACAAATTTTGATCAGTTCAGTGAACAGACAACCAAGACATTTACACTTGCATTTTATCTTTAAGACAACCTTTTTCAGATACCACACAAAATGGATGAATCATAACCCAAAGTAAAATTCAAAGCATGTCCTTCCACCTCAAGAAAGCAGACTTTCCCATCTCCCCAAGGTCCTGGAGTCCATTGACTGTCATTAGTGAAAACCACAAGTTCTGGCAAATGCCATTCAGCAATTTGTATTAATGGTGGATATGGAATGTAAGTCCACGAAGAGTGATCTGCATTTACTTCCGATGAAATAACAACCACTGCCACCATGGCCAAAACATACCTTCAGGAGTCTTAGGAGTTGTCCTTGGGTCTCTGCCTGAGACTGTCCTTGCCGGAACCTCTGGAAACAAACTACTCAGTGCAGGAACATAGTCCATGTGGTCACACACGCCAAAAATGACTCTCTACATTCTTTCTATTATCCAGTGAAATCCAAGCATAACCCATCTCTTGGATGAGCAAAGGTCTTGATATTTAATATCCATCATCATTTTCCACCACAACTTATCACGTCTTGAAAATGTACGAGGAGCGGAAAAGGAATGCCTTTCAGCACAAGTGTTATATGAGTCTTTGATTTTTAAAAAAGTATAAATAAAATAAAATAAATGATAATAAATCTTTAGGGCAGAGATTGCCTTCATCTCCCGTTTTTAGTTACATCTTTAGCATTCCATGAGCATGTTAACAAAACAAAACAAACAAAAAACATTGTTCTTATGGCTTATAAAGGATTCCAGTAATTTGATGTTTTCTTCAGTCGTTGCAAAAGAAAGCATTTTTTTTTACTTGTGTAGGCTGGTCCATTTTCTATTTCAATGGTTTGAGATAGTCCCATAACAGAAAAATTAGTCAAAAAATAAAAATTAACATATTTTTTGGCCTCACTTATATGAGGTGTAGCCCACATAAAGCCAGAAAAAAATTAATGGAGACATGAGTGACATCTGTAACTAAACACTAAATACATAAATGATATCTGTAAAATATAATTCAGCTAGGATAAAGCTTTCTGTGTCACAATCCAAAACGTAATCTTTAAAAATGTCCCAAATTCACTTATAAAAGAATAGCAATCTAATTGTCATAGCCTGAAAAAACAAACCAGTTAATTAAAGTTTTGAGATGGCATAAGAGAAAAAAAAACCCTTTAGAATAGGAAAATAAGCAATTAAATGTATATATTGAGTCCTTCCTTGTATAATTAGCTCTGCTATCTTATCAGGATAAGCTTCCATAAATCTAGGAAAAGAATTCTTCAAAAAATAATCCATTCTAAAGAAGTTCTTCTTGTGCTAACACTCTCGTGGGAGAAACAGGAAAAGGCAAAATAAACAAATCAATTAGCTTCTGAGGGTCTATTTGGAAAATAAATTCCTGACTAATTCTTTGTTCAATAAATCCTAGCTCTTGATGAATGGCAGGAGTTTAAAATCTTCTTGTAAAGTGGCAAATATCTACCTATATC
This sequence comes from Echinops telfairi, assembly GCF_000313985.2. Classification (NCBI taxonomy): domain Eukaryota; kingdom Metazoa; phylum Chordata; class Mammalia; order Afrosoricida; family Tenrecidae; genus Echinops; species Echinops telfairi. Next base: position 29,252,755 of record NW_022107431.1, on the reverse strand, counting down.
TATCTATCATCTATCTATCTATCTATCTATCTATCTATCTATCTATCTATCTATCTATCTATCTATCTATCTATCTATCTATCTATACATATATATATGAGACAACCTGCTTGTAGGAAAGCTTAGATATGAACTTACAAAATTAATATCCATAAAAAATTTGGAAACCATTAAAAAGTATACAAATCATCCTTTCGTAACTCTGACTTCCCTACATCTTGATAAAGCCCTGTAGTTCTGAATTTTTTCTAAGGCTATGTTTTATTCTGCCACCCAAATAACATAAATACAAAGGTGGCTGGAAATAAATCAAATCGGCACTTGCATTTTCTGCCAGGATGGCTCTCTGCAAAGCCATGGAAACTCCATGCTTTAGATTTCCTTCCTGCCCATGTCTCAACTGCCCACATTCTCCAACCACAGCATGGCAGGCAGCCTCCAAGACCAGCCCTGTCCAGTGCCATCCAATTGGCAAAAATATACCATCCTGTTTCAGCTAAGGATTCTCTCACTATTAATACAAAGCAAACTGTAACCCCACAACTAATTACTGTCTGCTTCATTTCTATCAACTATGCAGAAGAAGCAAAAATCATGACCCACTTCCCTCATTCCCAGAGAATTATTTGCATCAGGTAGACAGTGACTAACAGTCACAGGACACACAGGCCATTCCGGACACCTGGTCAACAAGAACCCTTTGTTCCACTTCAGGTAAGGCTCCTTTCTCCATCCAGGCTGGAGCATCTACTACTGCACAAAACTCACCTCTGACAGCTTTTTCTCACTGCCTGGTGAGGTCCAGCTTCTAAGTCTCCAGGTTAAAATTCTCAGTTTGATGACCTCCCAAAACAAAGTTCTAGATACTTCTGATGGAAAAGAAAAAAATCTCTAGGGGTGTCCCCTTAAGAGACTTTTCTTCCCCTCACCTCTTACATCTTATTTTTCTCAAAAGTACTTTTATTGAATTCATAATGAGGCAGTGACTTTCATACCAAATTATACACAAATTTACCTTCATGCTGTCCTTTTTCTACCTACAATGGTTTTAAACTATTAAAACTAAAGCTTATAAAGACTGTGTCACAAGGTACAAGCCCTCGCTACAAATATGCAGCTTCCTTGTGAGAAAATTTTGCTCTCTGCTTAGATAAGTCAGAAAAACTTCTTAAAAAATTAACTCTTCTACCAAAATTAGGCCGACACTACAACACCTGTTCCGTTATCTTCTCTGTTTACCCCCTCCTTTGGCGGGGCTCTCAGCCTGACCAATTTTACAAATTTACTTATATTACCAAGTTCTCAATATACTGTTCCCTACCCCAGGAACTAAACAATTCTTTTAAGTCTCCTCCCTGTACCATCCCTCCTCTGGTGAGGGACCAGATATTACACTCCTTAGCCCGGAAAGGACATTGTTTTCTTGGCGCAGCTTTCCCTGATCAAGAGAGAACAAGAAGGGGCTGCACACCGCTCTCTGGCCACTGCCCTGCCTCATCACCCTGCGATACGCCCCCGAATCCCCATGGAGCTCCTTCCTGGGGGCCGCAGACCGGACGTGTGCTTTCTACTTCTAGTTTCATAGATGGGAGCGGGGGATGCTGCTGGACACATGAAGTAACTGATCACCTGCCGCTTTACTCAGGGGCCAGGAGTCCGTTGATGTCAGGCTGAGAGACAGTCCCGCCATTGCTTCATCAGCTCCCATGGCGAAGCCTTCTGCTTTCACGCACAGGCCATGAACTGTGGAAGGGGTGGTCCTGTCCTGTTTGCTCAAGGAATAAACAACTTACCCCCACCCCGCCACAACCAGCCCACACACACACTCACACATGGATTTCACCATGCAGAGAATAAACTATAGGCAACACTGAGATGAATGGGAATTCCAGAATACATCATTGTGTTCTTGCTGAAATTTTGCACCGGTCAAAGGTAGTGTATGTCAGGGTTGTATCCTTTCACTGCACTTATTTAAGCTGTAGTTTGGGAAGTTGGACTATAAGAAGATGAATGAGACATCAGGATTGGAAGGAAACCTGTTAATAATTTGTGATATGCAACTGACACCACTTTGTTTGCTGAAAGCAAGTAGAACTTGACGCACTTGCTGATGAAAATCAAGGACCGCAGCCTCGGTATGGATTACAACTCAATGTTAAGAAAACCCCAACCCTCACAAATGGATCAACACAAAACATTATGATTGAAGCTGTGAAGGATTTAATTTAATTTAATTTAATCTTGTTTGAATTCACAATTAATGCTCATAGAAGCAGCAGTCAAGAAATCAAACTTCATGCTGCACTGGGCAAATCTTTTGCACTGGACAAATCACTACACAAGATCTCTTTAAAGTATTGATGAAAAAGGATGTTACATTGAAGAATAACATGTGCCTGATTCAAGCCACGGTATTTTCAATAGTCTCATACACATGTGAAATGTTGACATCTTTATGGTGTGGGCCAGAAAACTGAAAGTCTCATGGACTCCGAAACAGACAAATATCTCCTGAAAGAAAAACAGCCAGAATGCTCCTTAAAATTGATGCTGGAAAGACATTTTGTCACATACTTTGCATATGTCATTAGGCGAGACCAGTCCTTGGAAAAGGACATCATGCTTCTTAAACTAGAGCGACAGTAGAAGAGGGGAAGACACCCAGGAAGATGGATTGACACTGGCTGCAACAATAGGCTCAAAGAACCAGCTGCGAGGCTGAGACAGGACCCAACAACGTTTCCTTGTTTGGTACATAGAGTGTCTATGAATCAGAACCCGCTATAGGGCACCTAACAACAAAGTGTTTGACTTATATAACTAGAAGTATAATCAAGACTTGCCATGCAGAATATAGAAGTCACCAACTCAATGGGAAATTCTAGTTTTCACTCAGGTTTTATACTAGAGTCCAAGGATTGAAGAGAAAGCCTGTCCATTCAATGAAGGAGGTTTAATAGCTTGAATATATACACTTATGACTTATAAAATTATATATTATATACACGATGCTTCACGAAAGAACTCTGCACCTATTTACAGAAATAAGTCTGCACTTGGAAAAGAGTTCATGGCAGAATATTCAAATATTTTAAAGATTATTGAATACAGCCTATGATCCCACATAATCAATGTCATAAAGAAAAGTATCAATATTTTTGCTAATCAAGTTGGAAAACCACCATCACCATCAGCACAATATCACCAAACATGATTCTTTTTACATTACGAGCAACAACATCTATTGTTTGCTAATTATGATATTTGGTTAATTGGATTGGAGATTCATAGATAAGAATAAATTTCTTTACATGTTATTTAGAAGTAATAGTCACAGAAATCAATGAAGCATTATTGGAGTGACTTCATATCAGTCCAAATTTACATACTTGGCAGAAATTTGGAATAATTATGTTCATTTACTGCTCTGTTTCTCAGCTTTATAATTATCAAACATTTGTTTTTATAAGATGTATAGTGCCCACCAATATTTTCCATCTCTGATGTTTAGTGGGAAGCTGTTATCCTACAGTTAATGTGCCTGGAATTTGTTTATTTAAAATAAATAAACACACTGTCACTTATAAAACATTCAATTCTTAGCAATATTAAAATTTAGTAGATATTTATGTTAACTACTTTTTTCTAACTTCTGGATTGACCTTTTTTTTTTGATTGACCTTTTAATTAATTAACTTAAAAAGATGGTAGCCTAGATGAATAGCCAATAAACCAACACATTTGTCAATATTTTCTGCCTTTTTTATATTTAACTAAATTGAACTCTATTTTAACCCTTTCAAGGACAAATTATTTTTTATTTGACTTAAAAAAAACAACCCAGCAATGCAAGAAAATGAAATGAGATTTTTTTTAAGATAAAATGGATTTTAATACAATTAGTGGAACATAGGTGTCCTGAGGTATTTCGGATCATGTTTCTTCAGTTATGCATGGCTTAGGCAGATTCCAGTCACATTACAAATAGGATAGCAACTTTCCATTAAGCCTCGGAGATGGAAAAGATAGGTAGGGACTGTGCATCACAACAATCCCAAACAAAGTCCCTGCTATTGAGCCCTGGCCGACTCAAAGTGACCCTGCAGGACAAGGTAGAACGATTCCTATGAGTTTCTGAGCCTGTAAGTCTTTATAGGAGTAGAAAGCCTCATTTCTCCCATACATCTCACAGGGAATTAATTTATCTGATATTTATTATTTGAGTGAGTTAGATTTTAGGATAGCAGAATTTTGATTCTCAAATGGTAAGAATTTAAGGTTATATAGACTATAAATTAGAATCGACTCCATAGCAGTGATTCTGGATTTTTGGTACCCTTTACCTAGTTTTCCCTAAAGTTAATATTTTGCAAAAGTACAGTATGATATCAATTTTATGATACTGAAATGCACACAATTCACCAATTTTTAGAGTTGCCCCAATTTTGTTACAGTCACATTTCTCGATCCCCATTTAGTCCTACACAACGTTATTTCAGGTGTAGGCTCATGTATCCACCATCACAAGGTACTAAACTAAAAACACTAAACTATTGTTATCCAAGGCTCCAGAGAATTGTCCTTTTCCAGTCACCCACCTCTCCTGCCATACTTACTGCCTGGCTAGTCACCACAGCCAACCAGTAGTTTGGTCTCAATCTAACATACCTTTGCCATTTGTCAGTGCTATAAAAAGGGCACTGTGTGACCTTTTGAGGTTTTCTGTATTCTTTCAGCCTATTTGCCTTGAGATTCATCCAAATCCTTGTGTGTATCAACAAGTTCTTTCATTTTCTTAAGTAACACAGTAGTATTCCACAGATTGGATGTGGCACAATGTGTGTAAACATTTACCTGAAGAGTACTTCAACTTTTAAAAAACTTTGCTAGTTCAACTAATATCTCCACATAATCTACACCTCCTGGTATTCACATTCTCTGTAATATGCTCTCTTTGATAGAGAAGGAACCTATTGGCTTAAAGATAATTTTCTACAGGTCTGTATTTTTGTCTGAATTGCTCCATCAGATGAGTGACTATGAAATATGCTTAGCTGGAAAAGTAAACCAATGGGAAATCAGATGGCTGATTCTCTGTGCTGTACGTGAAATGTCTCCAGCATTATTTTGAGGAGTAATGATTCAATATATGTGAGTAATTTAGAACACTGTCTCACACATAATAAATCCTAACTAAATATAAACTGATATCATTTATTTATTAAGCAAAGAGAAAATTATTTGTTAATAGTATTATGTTGAAGACAACTCTGAAAAGGCTTAAAATGCATGGCTTATGTTTGTGCTTTTGGAAGTGTATGATATATGGATATCTTGATTAGTTAGATAACAAATTGAACTCATGTTCCGAAAGGACCTCAATGAGGAGTGAACAATAAGCCTTATATTAACATCAAGCTCATCTTAATGTCATTGTGCTCATGTGAGCCCAAGTTTAAAAACTCAATATATGCCTGACAGGCTGATATGGGCACAATACAGTTTATAAGGCCACTCTTATCTCCTTTTATACTTCTTGCTATGGTTGTAATGAAACTTTATCAGGAGCCTTATGTCATTGGTTGTAAATATTAGTGAGAAATATAAGCCTAGAGTTTGAATGCTCAATTAAATATATTTTTATATGAAATATTGAAAGTGTCAGTCTTCCTAGAAACTTTGAAATATGTTGCTTTCAGTGTAACCTCAGGGTCATCCTAAAGGGTGCAAATTATTTTGCAAGCATTATTTCCATGCAAACCATTTTTACCTAAAATAGAGTGAATCTGATATTACATAGATGAAAGACTTTTACAGATGAGTTTCCTATTCTTTTGTAATGATCTGTGAACCCTGTAAATGTATATCATGTTAAGCATCTCTAGTTCACAAGATTTGGTTATGAATTGTACAAAGCCATAGCAACAGGAATACTATGAAAGCGTGACATTGTAGTCTAATCTCTAAAGGAGAGCTGGTTAGTTTTTATTCAGCTTCAATTATGAAAGAAAATTATATTTATTCTACAAAATAAAATGAGTAGTTTTAATGGCACATCAAAATGTGTTAGAGGCTAGATAAAGTGATTTTTATTAACATTGTTTTGAAGTGACCTCCTAATACAGAAGCTAATGCTTCAGCAGTCTATTTTCTATCACACACTGCTATTGTCAAGGTATTTTTCCAGGGGTGAATTTATGCTTCTGCCATTGATATCATTAGTTATGTGATTCAATTTTAGAATAGAACTCAGAGTATTTATTGTTAAGTATTAGTTTATAATGCAAGTATTGATATAATTTGAAGATGTGAGCATCAATCCTGCTATCACCATCTAAAAAGGACATTGGAGTGGAATTAAGATTCCTTTGTGGTTCAATGTAACAGTTCCCAATTTCAGTGTTTAAGCAGTGCTTCATGTTCTGTCATGCTCTTCCTTTTCCTTGTTAAAAGGAAGCGCAAAGCCCCTTGAGACCTACCTGTGTTTCAATCTTGCGGAGATATGAGTATAATTTCTTGAGTTCATTTTTGAATTTGTTTTATATTTGTTTAATGAAATAAAATAGAGCCTAATTTATGAAAATATATAGCTGAATTTAAAACAGATAGTGTAAATTTTGGTGGCAAAATCATATTTGAAATGAAATAATAATATATAAAATATTTATGAATTGGTATATATGTATTGATATCTAGTTGTATACTACAACCAGTATCATCTATATAGTTTTGAATAGAAAAATGATTAACTTCTACTCTTGTTCAACTTGCTGAACTCAACTTTGCAAATCACTTTAAAAATCTTTGAATACATGTTTATTCAAAAAAATACATAAACATGTATTCTCAAGCTTAGATATGGAAAATAAATAATTATTAAACGGTGTCATACAAGGTCATTCACTGAAATAGCTCTATTAAAAGTTTTTTTTGAATAGTCTTTCATATGAAATGATTATCTGATTAGCTTGGTGGGATTGCAAGCAAAAACGAGTTCCACTCGGCGATTTCAGATGCCATCATTAATAGTAAGTAGATAACTTCTAAAATCTGCCTTACTCAAATAAAACCAATTTGGAGAGAGTAGAAGGCAGGTCAATTTATCTTTCTCAAAATCATACTTATCATACAATCCTAGAAATGTTTTTTAGAAGTTCTATCTATGTGAAACTTTGATATGTTGCAAATAATGTGGACTAGTGAATGTTTAATACGATTGTTTTTTGTATTTTCTCTAAACTTGCTAGATATCAAAAATATCAAACATATAGTTTTCTATCTAAATTTTCCAAACAAGTCGCACCTTGACATATTTAGTTTGTAGAATTTGTACTAAAAAGTAGTAATCATCAATATTTCTTTTTAGTTTATAAACATGCATGTAAATAATTTTTGGCTCATGACAGTGAATCTTACACTTCAAGAAACAAATTAATAAACAGGAACATACTTAGTAGGGACTATTCATGTACATCTCAAAGTATATGTACATGTTATCATGAGAGAGCTGTACCTGCAAAAGAACATCATGCTCGGTAAAGCAGAAGGGCAACCAAAAAGAGGAAGTCTCTCCACAAAATGGATTGACACAGTGGCTCCAACAGTTGGCGCAAATATAACAATTGCATAGTTCCACCAATGAACCCTGGGCTCCCACTGTCATCCGTAGCCTTCTGTAAACCAGATTCTAAGATGCTCGGCTGATACTCATCCTTCCCTTCGACTTCAGATCATATGCTTCACAGTCCTTCAGGGACTGAGGATGCTTCTTCCATGTGGACCTAAATCACATCTCACTTAGATGGCTGCTTTTTTGGGTAAAAATCTTATATAGGAAATAAGCCTCCACTGAACTCTCTCTAGTCACAATTGAGGGACAGAAGGAAAGTGATTACTAACCAGAGTTCTATGGAGAGTTGAGTACAGAAGGTCAAAGGCATAAGCCTGACTTAAGCAGTTAAAACTTGTCAGCAGATTTACCCTATGATGCTCACTGGACCTGATGTGTTTTCTAAATTATATGGATTTGGGGGTTGTATTGTTTTCTTTGGTTGTTGATTATACAGATTAGGAGGTACCTCAAAAGTGCTACATCATTGGAGGTCACCCTCTTGAGGTTGCAGTGTATGTTTTCTCATTTTCTGGTGCATGAAAACCAGGTTCGATGAACTTAGTCAGCAAATGGAATAAGGGCTTTGGTGGGAGGGGGGCACACCGGTAGGGGTGGGGTGGAGGGGATGATCTCAAGGGATCCAAATAGGGAAAGAATTTTTAAAAACTGACTGTGGTTGCGAGTGTACAATTTTGCTGGGTGTGATTGAACTATGGGATGATTTTATATATATATCCTAATCAATTAAAAAATAGCTATGATGAGAATGATGCAGAAGCAGGCACTGTTTCTGGCGTACATATGGTCTTTGTACATGTAAATGTGAGTTAAAATCGATTTAACAGCACCTAATAGCATTCATGTTTTGAAAGAAGACATCCTATAATCTAAGGAATATTGAGGAATGAATTTAGTCTTATGTGGAATTTAGTCTGATGAGTCTTATTTAGTCCAATCAATATTGGAGCTATTTATTTAAAATACCTTTTTTACATAAAGGGATTTTGAGGCAAATATTAAGGTTTTTTCACACTAATTATTGTGAACATGAAAAGTATCTAAAATGTTACATTTCTTTGATGGATGTTAGGGTTTATTGGATGCCACAGATTTATTGAGAGCAAACTATGTGAAGTATTTTAATGTAAAGTCTTTATGAAGAAATGTGCTAAGACCAAGAATTGGAAAACTCAAAAGGACAAACACACTCAGCATATCTGAAGCTGAAAGGACTGAAGAAAAACCTTCAATTTTTGAGTTGCATTAGGAAGATTCCATGGTTTGCTAAAAGGACAAACTTATTTGTCTTGAAAGAAATATGGCAAAGATGCCCCATAGAAGGAAGGATGGCCAGACTTTGTCTTACATACTTGGAATATGTTGTCAGGAAAGAGCAGTCCTGGTGAAGGACATCTTGCTACACAGGGTAGCAGACAGCCAATATAAGGAAGTCTGAGGGATATGTGTTTACACAGCGGCTGCAACAGGAGTCTCAAGCATAGGCACAGCTGTGAGGATGGCCCCTGATTGGTCAGTGCTTTATTTTATGGTGCATAAGGTGCCTATGGGTGAGAGCTAACCTGATGACACCTAACAGCAACAACAACAACGTGGGAAATATTTAGCAATGCAGGAAGCATCAAAAGAAAATGTAAGGACTATACACAGTTATTGTACCAAACAGAACTGGTCAACATTCAACCATTTCATGAGGTACCATACGATTGAGAACCAATGGCATTAAGGAAGAAGTCTAAGCTGAACTGAGGCATTAATATAAAACAAGGCCCCAGGCATTGATGGAATACCAATTGAAATGTTTCAACAAGCTAATGAAGCAATGAGACACTTGTTGTCAATGCTCAGAAATTTGGAAGACAGCTATTTGGCAAAATGAATGAATGAAATCTATATTTGTACTCATTCCAAAGAAAGATGACCCAACAGAATGCTCAAATTATAAAACAATAGCATTGATAATCACATGTAAGTAAAATTTTGCTGAAGATCATCCAATAACATTTGACATTGACAGGGGGCTTCTGGACACTGAGACTGGATTCAGAAGAGAACATGAAACGGGATATTACTGCAACTATCAGATGGATCTTGGTTGAAAGCAGAGAATATCAGAAAGATGCTTACTTGTGTCTTATTGACCATGCAACGGCATTCAACTGAGTGGATCATAATAAATTATGGATAGTCTCAAGAACAATGGGAATTCCAGAACAGATTATTGTGCTAATGGGGACCTTTATATGGAGCAAGGGCAATTAGTCATACATTCTGAACAAGGGACTAATGCATGGTTCAAAATCAGGAAAGGTGTGCATCTGGCTTGTATCCTTTCAACATACTTATACAATCATTATGCTAAGCAAATAATCCCAGAAACTGGACTATACGGAGAAGGACATGACATCAGGATTGGAGGAAGTCTTACTAACAACCATCTATATGCAAATGACAATACCTTGTTTGCCTAAAGTGAGGCAGAGCTGAAGCACTTGTTGATAAAGATCAAGGATTTCATTCTTCAATGTGCATCATAAGTCAATGTAAAGAACACAAAAATCCTCACAATTTGACCAGTGGGTAATATCACAATAAGGGCAGAAAAGATTGAAGCTGTCAAATATTTCATCTTGAATTCACAATCAATGCTCTTGGAAGCAGCAGTCAAGAACTAAAATGTCTCATTTCTTTGGATAAATTTCCTGCACAAGAGTTAGTCAAAGAATTGAAGAGCAAGGATGTTACTTTTCGGACCCATCTCGTGATACTCTCAGTTGCCTCAGATGTTTATGAGAGTTGGACATTGAATAAGGAAGACCGAAGAAGACTAGATGTATTTGAATTGTGGTTCTGGCAAAGAATATGAGAGTACACGAACTGCCAAAAGAAGAAACAAATGTGTTCTGGAAGAAAAGCAGTCCGAAAGCCCCTGAATAATGAAAATGAGGTGACTTCGTTTCGCGTATTTGGACACAGTATCAGGAGAGACTAAGTTCCTAGGAAAGGACACGGTGCTTGGGAAGTGTAAGGGCCACAGAAACAGGAAGTTTCTCAAGGAGATGGATTGACCTCTAACATAACAACGATTTTGAGCATGGTGCAGGACTGGATAAAGTTTCCTTCATTGTACAAAGGGTCACGAAGAGTTAGAACAGACTCGATGCACCTAACAACAATAACAAATATTTGAGGAAACATTTTGTTTAACTTAACTGTGGTAAAGTTTACAGAGCAAAGCAATTCTCTATTGAATAATCAATACACAATTTATTTTATGTCACTGAATGTAATGTCTACAAAGTAATATGGCTTATCTCAAGTCCTCCCTTTATTTACAGTTTCTACTCCTCCTTTCCCCCTAATTCTTCTTGCATTCTGAACTTTTTCCTTGGGAAAACGTTTCCTTTACTCATCTGAAATGGTTCATGTTTGTAAGGAGCAAGTGACTTCTTCACTGGGGTTATTGTTCACCTTATAAACCTACTATTTGTTTGAAAATTGAGTCATGAGATGTTCAGTTTCAGGTCTGAAGGATAACTAAAGGCCATAGTGATGGTACTGTCTTTGTAAGATGCTTTATAAAAACTATCTCATTTAATTCCTATTAAAAAAACCCGCACTGGCTATTCACTATTAACTACTTCTTAAATGATTCTTTAATATACCACAGGACTCTGCCTTCAAGCTATCCCACTGTGAGTATGCTCAGGTGATGTTCATATGCGCTGGGTTTCTGATAGGAATTCTGTTTTACTGATTCAAACATCAAATACAGGTTCCTAAAGAGAAATAATATTTTCATCGATCCACTTTCAAATATATGATCTCATCCCAGATCATCTGGAATGAACTCTTCAATTTAAGAAATTCTCCAATTAGAAAAACATTTGGCATGCCATTTATATTCACTAAAGCTGAATTACCAAGGATACTAAGTTTTAAAATCAATTTTCAAATTGTTAATTTTGGGATCTGTCTTGAGTCATCATTGGTGTCCTTTTGGATGGAGTACCACCAGAAAGAAAATTACAAAATATCCTTAACCTGAATAGTAAATCTAATAATGAATAAGGAAATTAGACCTACGCAAAGTGATGATTTGATCATTATATTGAGTAAAATAAACCCATATGGTAAGCATATTGAAGAAGAAATGTATAGTGAGCACATACTAGGTTTCAAGCATTGTACCTATATGCATGTATATCCAAGTGTTATAAATACACAACTGAAATTAGCATTTAAGTCCATTTTCATGGAAAACTTGGAATTTTGAAATTCCATTAAAATGGAATTAGACTTCTAATGTAGGTTTAATTTATAAAAATATACACATCATTTATTTTTAAGTATAATTTTTAAGTACAAACATGCATATATTAAATTTAAAATATATATAATTTAATGACATATATAAAATATATAAATTAAGTTATACATTTATTTGTAGGTATAAAATGTATGCAAGTTTATAACATAGGTATCACTATCTTTCTAATTTTATGCGTGAAATCGCTGTGCAATAGAAACATTGACGGACTTGATCACTAGTCCAAAGTTTGGTTGCTCAAAGAGAGCCAGTGGAGCCTTTGGTAACAGGCTGAGCAAACTGCTTCTCAAAAGTTACCACCTTGAAAATCCTACTCTGTCCACATGAGGTTGAGGGGAGTGTGAGGTGACGCTTCACAGAACAACTAACAACCACAATTTCAGAGATATACAGTGGTAAGACCTGGAGATTCGACTTTCCTACAGCTTTTAGGGGTAGAATATTGGTTGAAACTTCCAGATATTCTAAAGTTGGGATACCTGTTGGGATGCTAAATGCGAGGTTGTTGGTTTGAATTCACCAGCTGTTCTGAGGGAGAAAGACGAGGCCCATCTGCTTTAGTCGAGTTACGGTCTCAAAAGCCCTGTCGGCGAGGGGAAGGGACACAACAGCAGCGGGCCGGGTTAAGGGCTTTGGATGTGTGAACAACCTACAGTGTTTGGATAAAATGCGTCATGCCATAAATTCTCAAAAGGTTATGCATGCAGCCAATGCTATTGTTATATAAAAATTCCCAAGCATAACCGAGGACTCACATTTACAATAAACAAACAAAATGGTTCTAACTTTAAGTAGTTTTGAGATTTCCAAAATCTTTCTTTTTCCCCCCTCTTATTTTGGTGAGTTTCTCTTCTTTTAATGTCACTCTATATGTTTATTTTTAACTACCTGAATAGTATATTCAATTCTTAATTACCACCCAGATTGTTGTGTGTCAAATTTTTGAAAATCTCATTGATCAAAACATAAACTTGTGGTCTTGAGTAATAAGTTTCTTAAGTTATTCCTCATTGAAGGCTATTTTAAGATTGCCACACGAGACAGTTAAAAAAAAAAAAAAAAAAAAGCAGCCATGGAATCAATTCCAACTCACATGACTAAGTAACACAGGGTAGAACTGCCCCCGCTGCGGCGAGGCTACAATCAAGTAGAACGCTTTCTCTCTCTCCATAGATGATCTGGTCATTTCAAACTGCTGATCTGGAGGTTAGCAGCCCAACACATAACCACTATACCACCAGACTATGCTACACAAGACATTATCCGGACTTCTATCATTAAGCCAGAATTTGTGAATATTGGGCAGTAGCCACATTCCAAACTTTTCTTTAAATATGTTACATGTACACACCAAGGATTATAGAATTAAAACCTTTACACATAGCCTCTTGCACCTGAAGTATGATTATTAACACTTTAATATGTTGGTTACTTCTTAATTTATCCATAGTTAACCCTTGTGTCTTTTTCTAACAAGTGAAAATATAACATCTCCACTGCATGGATTGATGGAAGGAATGTAAGAGCCAGCGCTTTTTTAGTCTGCATCAGACCTTATTTTCAGGCCCAGCTATAGCCCTACTTCACAAGGTAACCGGTGTGGCCAATTTCTTAGTATTGTGAGGGGTTTATGGTTCAAACTTAATTATGTGTTGATTTTCCCAGTGTTGACCTAGATTTCAGCTTTCACAGGGCTGATAAATCAGTTATGAGTTATCTTTTCACTTGACACTCTCCAGTTTCAAATTCCATTGTTGTCATTCTCCCTTAATCGTTTCAAATGTGTCAGTTGAGGCCTTGAAAGGAAACCGGCTCTCTGTTGATGTCAGTGCAGTTGTGAAAGAGGAGGACATGCATTTGCATATTTTATTGTTAACAGGAAGTTCCATTAATTACTTGCAGTTAAATAATGTGTATGTGATCACATAATATATTTAAATATTCATTCCTCTTACATATGCTTACTTACTGATTATCTCATCTGTTATTTATTTATCCTTATATTATTATAGAGTTTTGTTTAAAAAGATGATTCATCTGCCGAAAACTGTTGACAAAGCATCTAAGCTGTAAATTTTGTTCAAAAATAATTTTGGACTTATGATATTGAATACAATTATCAATATAAATACAATTACCCTAGTGCTCAATAGGATTCCCTATTATATACAACCCACATTATTTGTTGTTTTATACAATATTTATAGACACATTTATGAGTCAAGGGAGTCAAGAATGTGGATTCTCAAATATTAAGATGTCTTCAGTCATCGCCCATCATTCTCAGCTGTCAAATTAATTCATACCATTCATTACAATATCTGTCAGAATTTAATCAGAAATGGAAATACATAAACCGCAAAATAGAAGCGTATAATGAGAATAAAAGACATATCTGCTTATCTTTCACAAGTGGTGATAGAAAGTAATATTGCTTGAGGAAATTAGAAAGAGACGCAACTTCATATGAGGATCCTGTCTGTAAAGGAAAATGAATTGTGGACACATTTATTCTTTTGGTGATAAATAAAATCATAATTTGATTTCTTATAAGGTTCTTCATTTTGTTCAACTTTATGTACATGTACAGTAGATGACTAGACTTACATTTTCATATACTCTGGTGCTCATTTAGGCTGATAACTACAAGGTCAGAAGTTTGAAGCCACCAGTTGCTCCTCCGGAGAAAGAGAAGCTTTCTACTCAGTAAAGAGTTAGTCTCAGACACCTACAGGGGGCAGCTCTACTCTTTCTTATTGGATTCCTCTAAGTCAGAATTGATTCAATGGCAGTGAGTCAGTGGTGCTTGAATAGTTATCCTTTATATCCAACTTTGTCTGTGATACATTGGCCTAATTATATGATGAAATACCTATCCAAGATTCTATAACAGACAATACACTCGGTATGGTTGAATCAGCATCTGCCAATTTAAAAATATTATTGCAAACTCTCTCAGTAGGTGTCTGTCACTCCTGAATTGGGAGACGGTCCTGTGAACCTGTGTGAAAGAGGAGCATGGACCCCTGTAGAGGCTCTCATCTCCCAAGGCCCATTTGAGGGGGTAGCAATCCAATAAACTGTGGTCTCCCTTGAATCACTCCTCGCATTGTATTAGATCATGCAGCTTCTGGGCATCCTGCCTTAAAAGGCTACTATTTGTTTTTCTTAAAAATCTGAAAAATGCAGTGTTTGTGTCAATCTTGGTTCAGTCTAGGATAAACTAAAATACTGTTTTCAAAAGAAAGATATGTTCATTCTGAGTTTTCTTCTGTGGTTCTTAAATTGAATGCAGATTCTATATCCCTGCTTATCCACATGCATGTCTTCAGAGACTATCTTTAAATGGTTGCTGAGTTTGTTATAAGCATCGTTGTGATGATCCTATTCTAAAAGAATTATGCATAATGAAGTTGTAACAAGAGCTAAGTATATGGCATTGGAAAATTACTCAATGGCAGGAGAAGCTTCAAGCTAAAGCCAAGCCTATTATTAGTTCTCCTTGTTTAGAGAATGTGGTCACAGTGGCTTTTAGGTGAACCCTGGGGAAGCTGCTTCCAACTTAGGAACTGAGAGCTGCAGTGGAAGCCATTGTACCTAGTGCAACCCGGCTTGTTCCTGTGAGGTGATCATTAATGTACTTTTTAAAATCTCAGATTAGATCAGGACGTTCTGGCATACATATATACAGTGAATCTTTTTAACTATGGAAAAAAAATATATACCATCGTGCTATTCTTAGGTGAGAAGCCAGGCAGAAGATTGAGGTAAAAAATGTAGGATTTTCCACAGGTATTTCGGAGCATATATCTTGCCTTAGACACGTGTATGGTTTTCTAAAGTCTCAAACATTGGTTGCTTCTAAATGTTCTAATATACTTAACACATCCTTGTGTGGTACAGTTTAGTCCTCAACTGCTAACCAAATGCTTAGAGGTTAAAGGGCACCCACAGGCACCATGGAGGTAAAGCTTAATGATCTACTTCCTAAAACCCAGCCATTAAAAATCTATGAAGCATCGCTCTACTTTGGCACACATGATAGTCTTGAGTTGGAATGTACTAGAAGATAGCTATGTTAAAATCCCAGAAGAGATCCTCCCTGACCCCCTGCATTTATAAACACACATCTATTTTAAGTTTCGGGAGCTCCTGGTCATGCAAACAATTTTGTGAGCTCATATCAGAAATACTGGGGATTTGACCTCAGCCAGAGACACCTGGGAAGGCAGACCTGGAAATCTGCTGCCGTCAGACCCCAGCCTTGCAAAACGGATAAAACCGTCACTTCTACTCAGCGAACAGTTTTGTCACGAGAAAGAATCAACTAGAATAACAAATAACAACAGCAGCACGTATGTTTAGGTTGCACGCTTTAGCCCCAGGTGACTCACGATGTCCACGTTATTTGGAATGTCTGCTGTTTATTTTCATGAGCTCTAAGGAGAATGAGAAGCAAACCTGGCCTCAAGTGCTCAGGAAGCCTCCAGACCTCAGTAACTTGCAATGGCAGTTTTCCCCACTTCCTCTGAGAGGAGCACAAGCCCCGCCTCCCCCCCTCCCCCACGCGTGCCCGCTGGCATGGCTCTAAGATGACCACGCAGCAACAAAGGACATGGGCGCAAGAGAAAATAACAAACAAGCCCCAAAGAAGTTTTGAATACTTCATTTTATTTGTTGTTGTTGAGAATGCAGGATCAAAGCTTATACCAATTCAACAATTTCTGGTGTACAATTCAGTGAAATTTGTTACATTTATTGAGTTCTACAATCACCACCACCCGTCCTTTCCAAACTCTCTGTATCATTAACATGCATTTATTACCCCCTATATTT
>NW_022107431.1:29204049-29235856 GCF_000313985.2 Echinops telfairi | reverse complement strand
AGAGAGAGAGAGAGAGAGAGAGAGAGATCCTAAAAGAGCAAAATGCACAAAGTAGACTTTCTTCATGGGCTAAGGTAAACAATTGGTTGGTTTTAAACAACTTCTGGGGATACATTTGGTTTAAAGTTTAAAGATTATCTCAAAGCAATAATGTCAGGGCTTTAGCCATCCTCCATGACTCCAAAAGTGGTGGATTCCATGAAGATTTGAAATTCTGTTCTGCATTTCTCACTTCACTTTTCAATTCACTCAATTACTTTCCATCAAGAATCTTCTCCAGAAGCTGTGAGAATACAGTCAGTAACGGTATTCATGCACCACCCAGTCTGGTCTCAGGGCAAAGAAGGCAGTTGATCTGAGACGCAAGGAGGCACACACTTGATTTCTTCTCCGGACATCCTGGACTCTCTTTCTTCCTCTGTTGTCAAGGAAAATAGATGCCAATTGTTATACCTTGAATGGCCATTTGGAAACTTTTAAGATCCCAGGCATTACTCAACTAAGTAGGAAATAGCACAAAAGGACTAAACACGTTATTAGGCCAATTACATGGGATCTCCCATGAAGTCCCCGTTTTCTTGATTCAGAGGTGATTTGACGGAAAGCCTTTGATGATTTCCACAGTTTCCATGAAGTTTGTTCTGCTTGCTTGTGCTGGGTTCTTAGCGTTTCTGTGGGAAAGCGCGGTGGCTTCTGTCCCTTCTTGCCGTTCTTCCCTCATAGTAACCATGTTTTAGTGATCTATGAGCTCTCGAACCTGAGAGAGTGTTCCGGATAAAATAGAAATGAAATTAAAGTCTGTTGAGTGTAGTTTTGCATGTGCGATTAGTTTATCTGGCTTTAATTATAAGGGAATAATAATGCAAATCATTTGAATTTTATTCTTTTGTATTTTCCTTTAGATATTTGTGAAATGAGCAGAGAATTAAGTGACTTAATGCATAGATATATGAGAAAGCTTCAAAAGTTTGTTGAAGTATTATATTTTAATTCTATTTTTTCCACAAACTTTTGAGGTCCTTTCATATTTTCAAGCTAGAAAAAATATCCATTATATAATGAAGTCAATAATAGTTAAATATTTTCAATATTCATCAGAAAAGTGATATTTGAAAAATATATTTTAAAAATTCCTGTTTTATCTTACCTTTCTTTTAAGTCTACCTCCAATTAACACATTCCCAGCTTTAGTATAGACATTCTAAATTACTGGGATGATCTTTCTCACTCATAAACCTAACAGATTCATTACATTTTGAGTATTTTATTTACATAGCATTTACTTAGCTTTCATTTGATTATTTCATTTAGTTTTCAAACTTATCAAATTAATAAAACTTAGCTTTTTAAAATATAAAGTTGAAGGACATGAAATAGCTACTAACTTGTAAAAATAAAAGGGTGATAAATTTGTCCATTCTGAAATTATAAAATTATATATAAAATTTTAACAATTATATTCAATATGTAATAATAGTTATTAGTTTAGTTTTATATACTAAAACATCCTGTTTATAATTTATGCTGTCTTAAGTTAGGAGTATATGTGGACATTTTGGACTTATTGTCTCTTTTCTCCATTGAACACATGCTAATTTGCTACATGTTTTATGTAATAATAGAAATAAGCAAAACAATACACAACTGTGGTAACTTTTATCCCAGTTTTTTACTAAAATATCTCAAATATTTGCAATATTGGTTTAATATAGGGTTTGTTCTTTGTGGAAGAAATTTCTGAAGCTTCTGTTTTAAAACCCACATACTTTAAGGAGCTCAAAAAAAGTGTTTTCTAAGAATTACTTATTTGCTTTCATGGAGAGTTTGAATATAGGCCATATTAATCTAGGTCAGATTGTACATCTTTTAAAACTTAAAGTGTTCTTATTTAAAACTGTGAGTAGATGGAATTATAAAAATGTATCCTGAATACTTGTGAAAAATCTGCAGTTCAAATGAGCTCTGACCATGTTGTTGTCTGCCTTTATAAAATCTTATACCTTCAGTCATGGTGTCTATTTTTGGAGTTAAAAACCTGTTCGGCCACAACACAAGTGGGATAACTGAAGGCTTGGGTAATGGGCTATAAAATGTTTCCCAGCTAGCTCTCGTATTGATTTGACACTGACACCAGAGTAGGCAGAGAAGCAGTCGTGACTGCTGCCATGTAAGACCTGTCAAACCATGTGAAATTAGATGATGATTTCAATTGTAGTGGAGAAATATTCTATCTACTTAACACAGATGTTCTAGCTCTCATTTATCTAGCTAGCTAGCTATCATCTATCTATCTATCTATCTATCTATCTATCTATCTATCTATCTATCTATCTATCTATCATCATCATCAACAATCATCTGCTTATACATCCCTCTCTGTCATTTTTGACAATTTAAGACAGTGCAAACTATTTCTGACCTATTTCATCTTGCCTGAGATTATAGTGCAGAATGAAAAATATGTTGCTTGATTAGTCCAAACTCTGTCATCACGAAATTTTGGCTCCAGAATTCAAAAATTCAATTTCACTAAAGGGATTCTTTTAATTTCTTGGTTTTATCCCTCTAGAATAAAGTGCACTTACTCCCTCTTTTAACACATGACTTTCAATGCTATCTGATATCTGGGAGAAGCAACATTTTGGCTAAATGTTTCTATCAAATAAAAACAGAAAAAGAATTTAGTTTGATCAGCAAAGAATGTCAAGTTTACTTAAGTAGTAAAGAATGTGGCTCCTCTGACTTTGGTATTATGTTACACCTCATGGTTCAGGCATCTTGTTTGCCTTAAATGGTTTCACAAGCAAGAGGGGTTGACCCAGAGCAGATTCACTGTGGCTGCACAGATCACAGCTAAGCAGCAGTTTTAATGAGGTCAGCGTTTCACACAATGCCTCATTCAAAGAATCCAGGCAGCAAGGAAAACAGTTATGGTGTATTGCAGTTGCCGGTGGCTTTGCATCCAGAAACAAAACCTTTTCCACAAATAGTTTATAAGAGTTCCAAAATAGGTGCCAATTCCATGTGGCCTTAACATTCAAAGTTTTGGAGGGTACTCGTGTTTCCCTTTGTTACAACAAAGGAAGTCAGTTAATGAATGGAAGATCCAGAGCTCTGTTTAGTCCTTCCCAGTCAGGACAGATCAACAGAGATTTTCAATATCTTTGACAGGCTGGGCATTGTGCTTCTATTTTCCCCAATGCATGTCTTTGCAGCACCTTTCCCCTTATACTTCATTTCTTTGTCTGCTTATCTTCTTTCTTTACTTAACTTCGAACTCTTAGAGGACAATATTGTGAGACTCATAAGCAAAAACGGAGGGATGGGGTGTGAGTAAAATGAATATACTTCATTTATAGATCCTGTTTTACACTAAAACATATAAACTCACACATTTGTAATCTCTCAGTTCCTTAAGGAGTATCAGTATAAAAATCTAAGGGCATCACATCTTCCTGTGAAATGAATGCCTAGTTTTAATTTTTTAAGTTTTAATATTTAATTTCTGAAATATTTTCTCTCCTACTTCCCCACTAGAGAAAGTTTCTGATTGGTCATTATTATAACTCACTTCTTTGGGCCAGGAGAAGCTACACTTGACAACAGAAGAGAAACCCACATCATAGGATATTGGTGTTCGGAGTTTGAAAATTCTCTCCTTATATTAGAACACCGTGCTCTGGCCATTCCTACTAGACTATTTTTCAACCATATTTGCTCAAAAGTTCATATGAATTGTAGAGGAGGGAGTTAGTAGTTTTCATCTACGTTTGAGTAACTTCTCTGGAGAAAAAAGTTGAAAAAGACCATGGTGTTTGAAAATAAAGTCACTGCTGATGCTCTCCTTAAGATGCCGAGCAGAACAAGTCGATTTTGGTTTATGTAAACAGAGTTGATTCCAGCTTGACCAGGCATATAAGATGGATATTTTATTTTTAATATACAGAAGCAAGAAAATATCCCCCAATAATGTCACAGAATCCCCCATTAATCCGAATTTCCAAGTATGTGTACATAGAATTTTTAAAAAGTCAATTTGTAGTGCCAGACTTGTATGTTGGTAGTACAAGTTGGTAGTTGGTAGTCTCTTGGTAGTAAATGGTACTAGAAATATTCTTCTCCAGCACTGTAACGCAAATGCATTGATTCTTCTTCAATCATGCTCAATCAATGTCCCACTTTTATATGCACATGAGGTAATTGAAAATACCACGGTGAGGATCAGTGCACCTTAGTCCTCAAAGTAACAGCCTTACTTTTCAATTCTTTAAAGAGGTTTTGTGCTGCATATTTGCTCGATGAAATTTTCCATTTGATCTTTTGATGACTGCTTCTGTGAGCATTGATTGTGGATCAAATGGATAAAACCTTTGATTCTTGACAACTTTAATCTTATCTCTGTATATCATGATGTTAGTTATTGATTCAGTTGTGACGATTTTGGTTTCTTTACTTTGAATTGTAATCCATATTGAAACCTACAATCCTTGATGTTCATCAGCAAGTGCTTCAAACTTCCTCATTTTCAGCAAACAAGGATGCCATCTGCATAATGCCATTTGATAATAAGCCTTCCTCCAATCATGATGCCACGCTCTTCTTTATATAATCTAGTTTCTCTGATGGTTTGCTCAGCATACAGATTGAATAAGTATGGGGAGATGATACAACCCTGAACCACACCTTTCTTGATATTAAACCACGCAGTAGTCCCTTGCTCTGTTCTAACAAAACCTCCATATACAGGTCTTGCCTAATGCATCATGAAGCATCCTGGAAAATCCATTCGTAAGACTATCAAGAGGGGTTTTTTTTTTAAATGATTCACACAGTTGAATGCCTTTGCATGGTCAATAAAACACAAGTAAACATATTTCTGGTATTCTCTGCTTTGTGGCAAGGTCCCTCTGACATCAGCAATGACATCCCTTATTTCAAGTCCTCTTCTGAAACCGGCCCGAACCTCTGGCACTTCTCTATCAATGCACTACTGCAACCATTGTCGGGTGATCATCTGCAACATTTTACATGCATGGGATATCAATGATACTCTTATATTAGTTAGGTATTTTGTTCCTTCTATAATTTATGTATTCTTTGGATTGGGTAAAATAAGGATTTCTTGCAGTTAGTTGCCCAAGGAGCTGTCTTCCAAACCGCATGGCACTGAGAAGTGGGTGTTTACAATGTGTCAGAGGAAACCAGCCTCCAACAACCGAAGGGTCATTAGGAGCAATGGTACGACAATAATATATAAAGATTAGAGCAAAGGATGGGAAAGATAGGAGAGAGAACACAATAAAGACACATTTCATGGGTGCATGCTCACCTCAACTCCTCTTGATGGACCTCATTGAATTAGGAGAAGAGAGAGCAGCCCTTTACTATCTTGAGACCTTTATAAGTCGCCATAAGACATTCATATTCAATAGTTAAATGCATCACGGGGTGGTTGGTATCTATATTAAGGTCGCTGAGCTCACAGGTGAGGAAACCTAATACCTGCATTGGGGGAAAGTATGGGGGGGTTTAGGTGACAAAGCGGGAAGAGCTAACAAAAGGATGGCTGCTTCTACAGGGAGATAAAACCACGTGCTCACTTTAAGGCAGCGTAGCTGTAAGGGCAGACTGTGGGAGCATACAAAGCAAGATAATGTACTTGACTTTACCTCTAATTTACCAAAGTGGAGGCTTTCCCACCATGGAATACCAACTTTCCAGATTCCCTGTTATAAGTTAGGAAATATAGTCCTCATCATATTTCCCTCAGTGTTAGTGTTCCACAGCAACTCTTTATCAGATTGTTGAAACATTTCACCAGTTTTCCATCAATTCCTGGATCCTTGTTTATGGTGAATACTTTCAGTACAGCTTGGCCTTCGTTCAGTACCATTGGTTCTTTCTCATATGCTGAGAAAATGCGTAAGCCACCACATTAAGACAAACTTACAAATGATCGATGGCAACATTAATAATTTTAAATGTTGATAACAAGCGGACATGGTATGCTTGTAGATTTGGGGATGAATTCATGGGGCGAAAGGTGGGGAGGAGGCTCCATTAGGCAGAGCTTTGCAGTATGCTTTTTCCCCGATAGGCGAGCAGGTAGCAGCTTGAAGACGCCTAACAACAACATAAATTGAGAAAACCTGCGCTCCAAGTCACACAAACGTGTTTCCTAGGAAGTAACAAACTCTTTAAAATGGTTTACTTACTTTATATAGACAATTTAAGTCGATTCTCAATATCTAACCTAAAGATGCATAATTAGGTGGAAAGAAAATAATCTACAAATGTCAGGTACAAACATATTAGTCACTCCAATATTTTGAAATGTACTTAGATTGTGATTTAGAGCATCACATTTTCCTAAGTATATTGAACAAACTTGTAGATAAAAATTTATGTAGACAAGGTATCCCTAATCCACTAAGACAGTTAAATATTACATTATCATTTGTGCTTGCTTATTTCAATAACTGAAGTCAGTTTCCATTTCATGTTTTCTCCTTTAATAACCATGCAGGCAGAGTTTGATTATGATGGGTAAGGGAACTGGAGGAATTTTAGGTCGTGACCCTTTTTTCTCATTTAAAAAAAAATGTTTTTTTCAATTAAACTTACTTTATTAGTAGTAGTATTATCCCACTTTATTTTTGGAATACAGCACTTACAAAGAAAAACACACTACCGGTCCATGTAACCGCGCATCTCCCTGCATCGGAACCGTGGCGGTAGCCAAGTCAATGTCCAAGTTGAGTGTGGTTCTTCCTACTCCCCCCAACCCCCGCCCCCGCCACGCCCTCCTTCCTTTCTTGCTTGTCCTCTCCCTCCTCCCGTGCCTCATCGTTGTCGTCTCAAAGCTTGGGGTTGAAAAACATGTTTCTATTTTTTTTAACTTTATAATAATGGTGTCTTTTAATATCTTTAATTATGAAATTTGCTGAGCATAAGATCTTCTAGTATTATCCATGTCATGAAGTGTTTAACAATCTCATCATTGTTTTACAGGGATGTATAATATTCCATTGTATGCATAGCAGTATTTATTAATCCATTACGTCAAAGAAAGAAATTTTGGTTATTTTAATCTTTTTATGAATATGGAGATTGCTGTGATAAACATGTGTGTGCATATTGCTGTTGCTCTTTTGTTCCTTATTTATTAAGTGTATATACCAAATAGAGAGATTGAAGGTATTTCTATTTGCATTGTTTAAGGAAGTGCCATACATTTTTCTATAACTACACTGACTGCCATTAAGCCAGTTTGAACTTATAAAGACCTACAGGGAAGAGTAGAACTGCCCCTGTGGGTTTCTGAGCCTGTAACTCTTGATGGGAGTTGAAAGCCACCTCTTTTTCCTGCAGAGCAGCTTGTGGTTCCACACAAAACTCCTTCCATTTAGCAGCCAATCTATAGCTCACTACGCCAAGTCTCCTGGTGGCTGAACAATTCTGCAACCAGACCAGCAATGTATGAACGTTGCAGTCTCTCTACATCCTCTCCAACAGTTATTTTTTATTGTTTGTTTTTTATTTTTAATTTTGTAAGGAGAGTGCATGTGAAGTGTTATTTCCCTGGTGCTTTAATTTGTATTTCTATTATAGCTAATGATTGCGAGCATTTCTTCATACGCTCATTGGCCTCCTGGATGTCACCTTTAGTAACTTCTCTATTCATTCCTTGTGCCCATGTTTTATTAGGTGACTTGTAAGTACCATCCAGTTGGCTCTGACCCATAGCGACACCATGCACAGCAGAATGAAACACTGCATGGTCCTGCACCATCCTCACAAGTTATGCCTGAACCCATCCATGCAGGCACTCTGTCAATCCATATTCTGGAGAGCTTCCTTCCTTTTCACTCTCCTTCCACTTTATCAAACATGTCCTTCTCTTAGCGACTGGTCTCTCCTGACAACATGTCCAATGAATGTAAGATGAAGTTTCACCATGCTTATCTCTAAGGAGCATTCTGGCCTTACTTTTTCCAATACAGTAAGCAGTCCATGGTACTTTTAATATTCTTCTGCAGCACCACAATTCAAATGCATAAATTCTTCTGTGGTCTTCCTTATTCAATGTCCAATTTGAACGAACATACATATGACACAATGGAGAATACCATGCCTTGGGTAAGACGCACCTCAAAGTAACATCTTTGTTCTGGCAACGGGGAAGTGGGTGAAGGGAGACATTGGACAGTGTAAAACATGACAAAATAATAATAATTTATAAATCATCAAGGGTTCATGAGGGAGGGGGGAGTGTGGAAGAAGGGGAAAAATGAGGAGATGACACCAAGGGCTTAAGTAGAAAGCAAATGTTTTGAGAATGATGAGGGCAACGAATGTACAGATGTGCTTGACATACATGGATGTATGCATGCATTGTGATGAGTTGTGTGAGCCTGCAATAAAATGATTTTTTAAAAAGATTCAATATCAAAAACTCCCCACAAAACTCTAAAGAAGTCCTGTGCAGCAGATTTGCCTAATGCAATACATCTTTTGATCTCTTGACTGCTGCTCCCATGAGCATTGATTGTGGATCCAAGTAAGACAAAATTCTTGACAACTTCAAATTTTTCTCCATTTATTATTAGTCCAGCTGTGATGCTTTTGGTCTTCCTTATATTGAGTTGTAATCCATAGTGAAGGCTCCAATCTTTGATCTTCATCAGCAAGTGCTTCAAATCCCCGTCACTTTCAGCATGCAAGGTTGTGCCACCATGCTTCCTCCACTGCTGATGCTGCACTCGTCTTCATATTTTTAGTTGTTTTCTATAGGTTTTTAAACATTCGTCCTTTATCTGATCATATCATTGCCAAATATTTTTCTCAATCTATGGTTTCTCTTTTTACTATTAGGCCAGGGTCTTTTGGTTTGCATTGTCATATTTTTAGAAAATCCCAGTCATCTATTTTGTCTTTTGTAATGTGGGTGTTTTAATTATTTAGTCGTGTATTTATGCCTTGTAATAGGGCCCTTAAGTTGTCCCCTAATTTTTCATTCATGATTGTTGAGGTTCTAAGGTTTATATTAAGTTCTTATTAGGTCTTGGCTCAATGTTGTGCATGGAGTTAGATATAGTCCCTGTTTCATTCATTTGCAGGTAGACATGCAATCAGTCCATCAAATTATATCTTGAACTATTTATTGCTTATTTACAATTATCTTAGTTCATTTTAATTCTTAATTGTTAAAATACATTGTACCTCATTATTAAGAAAACACAATTATAATGTTGCATGGACTGACATTCTTTTTGGTAGTATATCCCATTATGTTCCATCATATATTAAAAAATTATTATTATGGTGTCTACTTAAAATAATAATTATTAATTTCCTCAGGATTGAGCAATTTAGTATATATTCTGGAAGTGCACCATGTATTATCATATTCTTTTCTTGTTAAGCAATATCTACTGTTAATTTTCATTACATTAAATTATTGAAAATTATCTTAACAGTTACTCAACTTAATTATATCATACTCCATTATATTTATTTTATTCAGCTATTATTAGTAATATATTTTGCAAGATATTTTGTGGATAATTTTCTATCTTTTTTAATGCATATTAACAAAAATGCATATTAACAAGTAAATTTGAATTCAAAACTAAATGATATTAATTCTAGTACAAAACATCGAATCTAACTGATAAGAATGCTGGTGAGCACAAGCATTTTATCTGAAGTTGAAATTTATTTGAATTGATCCTAATTAGGAAGCTCTAACTTTTTTTTCCAAAAGAAAAAAAAGACCAATATTTCTTCATATGAAAAATTTCATTTTCAAAGGCATAACTGTATTTCCTATGCACCTAAATCTGAGATTATGAACTTAAAGTACTGGTAAGTGAAAAGAATAATTGGTTTGATTTTCAAAGGCATAACTGTATTTCCTATGCACCTAAATCTGAGATTATGAACTTAAAGTACCGGTAAGTGAAAAGAATAATTGGTTTGATTATTAGTGATTAAATAAGCATTTAAAAGGTAGGTTTATGTTTATGACACTGCCCAAGAAGGTAGTTGCTTCTTGCCTCTTGCAGGTGAGCGTTCATACATCTTGTCTCTCAGAAGTCTGCACCCAGGGATGCACCCGAGAAAGTCTTTGACATTGAAAATCAGAGACCTTCTTAACATCAACATCCTGGAAACAATCCGAACACCCACCAGGGAGAGTAGATGAATCAACGATGTGTTAGTCATGCATTGGCATATACTCCTGTAGTCAAAATAAATGAACTATAACAATGTGCCACAACATGGATGAATCTTAGCAACAAAGAAGCTCTCAGTAAAACTTTTTTTTTTTTTAACTCCTTTGGAGACATTGAGAAAGGAAAGCTTAAAAAAACCAATCTGCGAGTAAGTCGGCTGGTGTCCAATTCCTTCTCTTGTATTTCATACAAATGAGGAAAGATGGAATTTAATTATCAGCTGAAAAAGATAATTTAAAGTCATATCTGATGCTAGAACACCGTGGAATCTTTTGCATGGGTGAAAGGAAAGAACTCGGTGTCTTTGCGAAATGACAAAGCGCTCTAAGTTGGAGTCTGCCCAGTTTTCCAAGCTTGAGTCTGCTGAGATCATTCCTGCTGATGCAGATCAGTGTGGAACATTTGATGATCTTCATATTCATGTTTACCAGCCACAAGTAGAATATTTGAGAACTGAACCAAGTTTCAAGACATTCATTCTGCCTAGATTAGAACATTTTATTTTCGTGTAATTGCAAATATTCTGGAAGCAGATCACACACCATTCAATTCACAATAGAGAGTGGTAGTTTGGAAACATTTATTAATGTGATAAATCTAAGTATACATCTACAACCAACTTACCCTGTCCCTAACTCAGGAATTAAAAGACTTATATTTCCACTCAAGTAAACACATTTATTTAATCCTAAGTTATCTGTTATTAAGAACCAGGTTATAGACTGTTATAGAACTTCAACTACATACAGAATGTAAAGCAAAATAATTTTTCCCACACATGAGAATTAGTTAGAACAGCCAGAATGGATTTTATTTAATAGCTATTTATTTTGCACCTACTGAATATAGTTATTTTATGTGGTTTATTTTATGCATTATTTTATATTTATATAAAATATACGTTATATATTTTATATGCGGTATTTTAGAACAACAACATAATAATTTAGTTCTCCCACTTTTGTTTCTAAAAAGGCCAACAATTTCTTTATTTTTACTAAGGTATGAAATAAAATGCCACACTGCTGTGGATATGCCATACAGATGTCATAATATCTTTAGTCTTGGCAGAACCAGCCTCGGGCAAGATTGTGAAAAAGAAGATTGGCATTGACATCACTGGTCCTACTTTAGGCACTTCCCCCACCTACTTCCCTCTTCTCGCGAATGCCTCCCTCCTTATCCTTATGAAACTTCACATCTTTATGAAATTCCCTGACCCCTGCCAATTAAATCTGCTCTAAGCAAAGGATTCATTCTCCCTTGTTCATACCTCACTGTCAATTTAAGGAAAGCCTTATGTTACGCAGGTTTCTTGACATTTTTAAGCCATTTCTCTATGGCTTAATAGATTACGGTGATTGTGGACTCAATGGCTTTGTCCCCTGGAAAGCCAGATCAGCCACTTAAGTTGGCTTGTTTTCTAAAGTCAAAGCCAAATCAGCCTTGCCTTTATGGGGGGGTGGGGAGTGGTGGGAAGAAGGGAGGGGAGACTTACCAAAGAAGTTTTTTTATGAATACATATTACTGATTGAGTGATTCCTGCCAAATTAGTGATTCGTAGGTCCCCAATTAAACACCCTGACCACTCAGTGATGGTGGCGGTTACCATACATGTTATGACTAGTGTAGCAAATTGCTCAAACTGAGCTCTGTCAACCTTAATTGTGTCACACTACAGTAGCTTGTCTCCTACTGTCATTTCTTAGGTATTAATATTGATTCAAGCTCACTTCACTGTCTCCTTGATGTATTTCTTCTTTCCGCCTTTGAAAGAATCATTTACTTTTTATCACTCTGCCATACAGACATGTATCAGTTTTCTGTGCCCATCAAGTGATCAAAACTATATTTAAATCACATTTGAGGACCTCTCTTCAGGTTTCTAAAAGGTTGACATTGCCCAATGCAACCGTTTTCAGTTAACTATGTTCTGATTTAACTAGGGAACAGATGCTACATATGGAAAACACCAAATAGAAAGCAGCATTCATCTTTATGCTCAGAACTGTCTCAGTGTAAGCGTTCACTTCAGTCATATCCAAGGGCAATACAGCATCAGGTTTACCTGAACTGGAAGATAGGAGAATATTTAGGAACAACATTCTATTGCTGTTTTAATTTACTATTAATTTTTTTTAAAGCCCCAAGAAGAGGAAAATCCTTTGTTGAAAAGCATAAATTCGGGATACACAAAGGATTACATTTGGTGGATGCAAAACAGATCCAGTTTGAGAGCTAATAAGGAAGAATAAAGAATTTAGAAAAAAATTACTCCAACGAGATGAGGGTTTATTTACCCCAGTCTTTGTTTTTATCTCCATTATTTTCCACACAGGAAACACAATGCAACTTTAAAAATATAGGCATATTTCTCTTGTTATTGTTAGGTGTCGCCAAACTGTGTCCGACTCACAGTAACCGTATGTGCAACAGAACAAAACACTGCACAGTCCTGTTCCACCCTCACAACTGTTGTTCTGGGTGAGCCCATTGTTTCAGGGACTCTGTCAAGCCATCACACAGAGCGCTTCCTCTGTCTCACTCCCCGTTACATTACCAAGCATGATGGGCCTCTCCAGAGACTGGCCTCTCCTGGTAATATAGCCAGAGTATGTAGGACAAAATCCCACCACGGTGGCCTCTTCAGAGACTTTTGGCTGTGCTTCCAAGACATAGATATTTATTCTTTTGGCAGTAAGTGGTACTTTCAATATTTTTCACCAACACCATTGCTCAAAAGCATCGCTTTTTCTAAGTTCTTCCTTATTTAATGTCCAATTTTTAGTGCATATGAGGTAATGGAAAATGCCATGGCTTCTCTCAAACCTGCCTTGTGTGTTATTCTGAGTAGACTAACAAATCCAGGAAGACACATATGTGTATAAGGAAGAGTTTTAAAAACAAGAGCAATTGAACATTAAGAAAACATCCCAGCCCAGTCCAGATCAAGTCCATAAGTCCGAAATTATCCCATATGTATGATACCAATCTATAAAGTCCTCTTCAGACTCAGGAAACACATGCAATGACACCGAATGCAGGAAGCTCACAGGCCAGTGGTAGAAAGCCTTTGGATCCAGTGGCATTGTAAGTATCTCAGCGCTGTCAGGGTTCTCCATGTAACTTCTCCAGGTCCCAGGTTCTGGCTGCATCAGGGTTGGTCCATGTGGCTTCTCTTCAGGGATGTCTCGCAGCGAGTTAGCCTTGTCGTTAGACAGTCCCTCAGGGAGTGAGCAGAGAGGGAAGATGTCTCCCGCCTCCAAGGAGGAAATATCAGTTTTCCCAGAATTCTCAGGAGAAGGCCATGACCACCCAGAGACCTCATTGGCTATGACCCAATTGTCAGACTAGACTCCACCCCTTTACTCTTAATCCTCTCAAGTCCCAAATTGACACCAGTTTATGTAACTATCACAGGTAACAAGGCACTCACGGACTGGGAGAGATAATTTAGCAGCTACCACACCTTAGTTTTTAAAGTAACATCCTTTCTTTTCAACACTATAACTCAATGGAATATATCATTTGTTCTGACTGTGGCTCCCCTACCCCCACCCCAACAGTTTTATTGGCACATAATTGATATGTCATACAATTCAACAGTTCAATTATATCAAGGGTCATCACAATATCAATCTCGAGCACACCCCTACCCTTGGTTAAATCTCCTTTAGCATGAGTCATGCAATCACAATCAGTTCTAGTGCTCCCTCCCACTGGAGCTTACATTATTACTCCCCAAATCCCTTTCCCTCCCTATTGCCCACCTGTCACATCTGCATTCCCTAGAACCACTTTTATCAGTTATTCTCATTATGTATCCCCTCCTCCTGTGTTTCACAATGGAGAAACCCAATAGATAGCAATAAAAAAGAACATCGCACTAAGGTGGTAAAGCTAAAATCAGAATAGAATAAAGACAAACATACAAATAATCTGTAAGAAGGCAAAGACCCTCATCAATAATCAAAAAGTCAGAAAGAAAATTTCTGTCATGGAACAAGTAAGATACTTGCCCCTAGTACAAATTCAGGTTGTGCCTATTGGGGGGTGAACTGCAAAAGTATCAAATCAATCCATTATGATCAAGATTACAATGGTCTTTGCATGATAGTGAGGCTGTCCAAGACTCTTGCCTTTGGCTGGAGTGAATCTGCTAGTGGTTCAGTCTGACTAGATACTCTGCAGATGGGTTTGGGGCTCCCACTGTCTTCCATTAACTTCTACAAATGTGGGTGTTCATAACTTTAGCTCTGATACTTTTCACTTCACCATATTCAAATTTTGTAACCATCATCGATGTTTTTCTGTGTTTTGTTGACTATGGAATGTGTTCAATAATGTTTTATTATAAAAAATTATGATAATATTGCAAAGAACAGGAATTTCAGGATACTTAATAATAGTCATGCATGACATGCACATAGAGGTGCGGTTCTCAGCCTGTGGGCGTGACCCATTTGGGGGCCCAAATGACCCTTTCACAGAGGCCTCCCGATCCATATAGTAACAAAATTACAGTCCTGAAGCAGCAACGAAAATAATTTTATGGTTGGGGGGGGGGGTCACCACAACATGAGGAACTATATGAAAGGATCACAGCATTAGAAAGGTTGAGAACCACTGACATAGATCAAGAGGCATTGTTCAAACAGAGGAAGGAAATACTATGGTTTGACATGAGGAAAAGTGGGCAGGATTTGTATATTTTCCCCCATTTTCATCCAATCTTATTCTTAGAAGATAATTTGAGATGAACGGCACGAGGATTGGAAAAAGTCTCATTCACAACCTACAGTATGCAGACAGAACAACCTTGCTTGTAGAAAAAAAGGAAGACTTGAAGCACTTATTGACCACAATCAAAGGCTTCAGCTTTCAATATAGATTGCATTTCAACATAAATAACGTCTCACAAAGGGAATAACAAACAACACCAGGTTAAATGGAGCAAAGATTGAGGCTTTCAAGTATTTTACATTACTCAAATCCATAATCAAAGTCCATGGAAGTAACAGTCAAGAAATCAAAAATATCGCATTTGGGCAATTGTATTCAAAAAGCCTCTTTAAAATGTTCAAAAGCAAAGTCATGATCCTGAGGACTGAAGTGTCACTGAAGACATGACATCCCAATTGACCCACGCGCAACCTCGATCTGAACACTGAGGAAGGAACACAGAAGGACAAAAAGCACATCTCTGCTGTCTGTCATTGGAAATGAATGTCAAATATACTATGGACTGGCAAAAGAATTAACAAATCCGACTTACAAGTACAGCTAGAGAACACTTAAGATGGCTAGATGGGAAGGTTTCTTCGTGTACTTTGAACATGTTAAGAGACTCCCATCCCAGGAAAAGGGCCTCAGGCTTGGTAAATTGCAAGGTCCCTGAGAAAAAGGAAGATCTTCAAACACTAGATTAGCGCATTTGCTACAACAGTGAGCTCAAACATAGCAAGACATGGTGAAGATGGCATGGGACTGAGAGGTAGTCCATTCTATTGGACATAGGGTCTGTATGAGTCAAAACTCCTGCATTCACACCTAACAACGAGGCTTTCTACTCTTGCAATGACTCCCAAGAGTTATAGTCATGGAAACCCACAGGGGCTGCTCTACGCTGTCCTAGAGGTTCTCTATGAATTGGAATCAACTCAATGGCAATGAGTTTGATGTTAGTGATCAGAAGCAAATAAGTAAATAACGGTTTATTAAGTAGATTGCAGAGGGCAGGAACAATGTAAATGATTTTATTAAAAGTTATATTTGCTTTAAAGAAAAAGACCCCCTTACAGAAATTATAGTGACTATAAATATTGAACATAGAGAGCATCAGATTATTCAGTAAACAAGGTAAGCATAAATAAATTTATTAACCTGTAGTGTACAATTTTATATTTTTAACCACATCAAAGATTCTGTTTCTAGAAGTGGCTACCTATCTCTCTCTCTCTCCAAACCCACAGCAATATCTTACAGAAGCAAAGCTTTTTTCAAATTTGTAATCCCTGATAGTGATGGCTCTTGCAGTAAGTAATGTAAGCATGGGTTTACTTGTATCTATTTAGTAATATACAATGAACAGTTTTACATGGGACTCACTACATCTTTAACTTGTTGAAAATCCTATGAAACAGGAGGATTAATGACTGATGTTTTAGACCTTGGTCACCTGTGAGAAAAAGAATCTACCCACCACCCCATTCCCAAGAGTGTACTATAGGTGTCTCTGACAACTACATCACTAATTCAAGAACAGGACATGATTGATTCATTTTTAAGTGATGCTGAGTTTTTCTTCTATATTTGTGCAATATGCATGCAAGTCTAAACAGAATTACATTTTAAAAAATTCCTAAGAAAAAAGATCTCCTCAAACCTATTTTGTACAAAATATTAAAATTAGATGATTTCCTGCTAGCTTTTTAAAATCGGTCATTTGCCATTGTACCTGGTGGTTTAACTGCCCACATAGAGTTTCTCAGATGTAACCTTTACAGAACAAAGCAGCAAGTCTTTGTGCTGCACATTCTCTGCTTGGGTTCAAATCAAACTCTTTTAGCAGCTGAGTCTTTAACCATTGCACAAGCAGACCTCCTTATGATCCTCTACGTTTTATTTTACTTTTCCTTCCACTTGCTTTGCTTGTTTACAAACTGTGGTATGCAGATAACACAACCTTGATTGTTCAAAGTGAAGAGGACTTGAAGCCTGTGCTGGAGCAGATTAAGGTTTATATATGGATTATATAAAGGTTTATGTACAGATTACAAATCAATGTAAACAGTCCCAAACCCTCATAACTGGATCAAAAGTAAAAAAAAAAAATCATCATTACAAACGGAGAAAATTTGAAGTTATTAAGGATTTCATCTTGCTTGGATCCACCATCAATGCTTATAGAAGCAGCACTCAAGAGATTAGAGGACCCTTTGCATTGGGTAAATCTGTAGCACAAGAAACCTTTAAGTTCTTAAAAAGTGAAACTTATTTTGAGAACTAAGCCACACCAAGTAATCATATTTTCAATTGTTTTATTTGCTTGTAAAATGGGTATTGAAAAGAAAAAAGAGGAACCAAGGCATTTGAAGTGTGGTGTTGGGGAAGAATATTGAAAGTGCCACGTACTGCCAGAAGATTAAACAAACCTCTCTTGGAAGAAGTATGGCCAGAATGTTCCTTTGAAGCAGGGATGGCAAGACTTCATGTGCTTTGGACATGCTAGCAAGAAAGACCAGTGCCTAGAAAAGGATAGCATGCTTGGTAAAGAAGAGGTGCAGTGAAAAAGTATAAGACCCTTCCGGAGACAGATTGAAACCATGACTGCACCAATGAGCTCAAACATAAGATATGACAGCACATGTGCAGGCAGTATTTTGTCTGTTAAGCACAGGTTTGCTATGGCTTGGAACCAACTCAAAGGCACTTAACAACACCATGGGTGTTCACAGAATGAATACATCTACCCTGAAAGAAGTACTGTGAGAATTCTCCTTGGAAGTTATGATAGCAAGGTGCCCACTTGTGACCCTATATCTAAAGGGTCCAGTCCTTGGGGGTGACATTATGCATGCTAAGTCAGAGGAGCCAAAGGAGACCGTCAAGAAGATTAATGGGCACAGTGGCTACAACAATGGGTTTAAATAAAACAATTATAAAGAGAATGCAATATATCCTTCTATTACACGTAGGGTTCTTATAATTTATAAGCAACTTAATGGTACCTAATAATAGCAACTACCACATTATTCTAAATTAAGATGTTGGCATACACTTAGCCTTAAA
Organism: Echinops telfairi; assembly: GCF_000313985.2. Classification (NCBI taxonomy): domain Eukaryota; kingdom Metazoa; phylum Chordata; class Mammalia; order Afrosoricida; family Tenrecidae; genus Echinops; species Echinops telfairi. The sequence continues at coordinate 29,217,827 of NW_022107431.1, read as the reverse complement.
TAGTTTAATATTTAGCTGTTTTTATCTTTTACATCTCTCTAATGATGATTCTTTTATATCTGTCTAAAGTCAAACAGTAAATATGACCTATTCCTCTACAGTAAAACATCTCCCCTTGGAATTACTGGCTGCTTGTTTTTCCATATTTTCATTGTACCTTGAGAAGTAGAAGATGAGGAACCATTTCTATCCAGTGTACTTCTGCTTTTCTTGACCCAAACAACAGTCTTTGGCTCCTAGTAAACACTTACTGGATATAAATGAATCAATATTCTTACATACTGATACAATCACTAAGCTTACAAAAATGGATAATCTTACTTGTTATTCTTACCTTTCCTATGGAATCTGCCTGACTCTTTTCTCACCAAAAATATTGCACTATTAATTTTTCTCTGAAAACTAATGTATCCTTCTTGTACTCTAAGAGTTGGTGAGTAATATTAGTGGGCAGAATGCACAAACATGAAATGAAAACTAGAACATAAATGAAAGGTGCCATCAAAATTTCTGTCTTTCAAATTTTCATCATAACACAGTGAGTGACGGGGGTGACTAATTTCCATCAAATTATGCTATAGAAATAAAGTGAACAAATTGTACTTTATATTGAAAACATTCAAACACAGGGAGAACTTTGTTTCCAATGGCCGACTCATCATTTCATTGCTCACAGGCTCAGATATGTGTACACATATGCCAACAAACAACTTTCAGAGTTGTTGAGTAACTCTATCCAAATTTATTTTACAAGCATAGAGCCTATCAGTTGGGAATGCAGTCTGCCTCGGTTCATCCTGTTGAAATAAAATATTGGCTGATATGCTTTTCAAATAAGGAAACTGAAATCCTATGTATGTGTTCCAAGAAAATTCTGAAATAAGGACTGTAAACAAATTTAAGTTTGTTGTTGAAGAGTTTAGAGATTTGTGACATATCTAAACAAGAGCAAAGATGCCTAGAACTACACATCAAAAAATATAAAAGAAACATCATAGGATGACATAAAAAAATACTGCAGATTGATTCAAGACATTTTGATAGTGTGTAACTTAGTTCTGTTTTTTGGAGGTTTCCATAGGCAGTGAAGTGGGGTAAAGTTTAGCTAAACCAGTGGACTTATTTCAAATAAGTCCACTGAACTTATTTCAAATAAGTCCACTGAAAGCAAATAGCAGAGTTAATTCTACCAGAGATCATCATCTGCTAAATGTGCATTTAAAACAGAATGACAGTCCTGGGTTTTGTAATTGTATATGATTAGGTAACACCTCTTCTTACAGGTTCCGTTTAATCAGCTGTGGGCATTTCCTTGAAGCAGGATTAAGTTACTCTGAACATAGCACACTTAGCAGTTGTCCTTGAGTCAGTTCTAACTCGTGTGGCAGGACAGAACTACACTCCCGAGGCTGTCCATGACTGATTTATCAGCAGTAGATTTCCAGAGTTTCTGTCTAAGGCCCCTCAGGGAGGCCTGACACTGCCAGCTGTTCTATATCAGCCAAGTACGTAACCATGTGTGCCACTCAGAGATTTTACCCTGAGCATGAAGCCACTTGAAATCTTCCAATTTAATATTCAGGTTGCTTAGCAATAAAACTTTGCCTAACATCCCCAAATATAAATGTTCTAGATATAAATTAATTGTTAATTTATACTTTATGTCTGTTTATATAATGCCTTAAGAATATGTTAGCCAATCAACATCCTCAAATATTATTAATTTTGCATAAGAACCTATTTCTAGAATTTATTATTTAGTCAATGGAGCAACTAGTTCTCCAATAAGCCCCAGTTTTGCTGTAATATTAGTTAACATTGCTTGAGCAGAGAATCCCTATATAAGAAACTGACTACAGATAGAATTAAAGATGAAAGTATTTGCACACCAGTAAACCTGTGCATACATGAACTAGAATGTTACAGAAATACTTTCTGATACACCTAGACATATGTTTCTGTTTCAATTTTAGAGTATTTCCTTTAAAAATGACTAATTGAACAAGAAATATTTACTGAATTTCCACTGTAAATCAGGACATCCCAGGCAAGTGATGAATCTTCAAAGCGGTCTCCATCTAGAGAAAAAGAAATTTGAAAAGGTGCTAACAATTAATATTCACATAAAGATAAAAGGCAGGAGAGGAAGGGTTGTTGTCTTGATTGTTAGATGCCTTCAATTCGATTTAGACTCTTAGCAAACCTATGCAGGATAAAGCACTGATGATCCTGCATCAACCTCGCAATTGTTCTTACGTGTAAGACCATTGCTGCAGCCCTTGTGTCGATGCATATCATTCAGGTCCTTCTTTGTTTTCCACTGACCTTCTATTTAATCAAACCGTATGTCCTTGTCTGGGGGCTGGTCTCCTGCATAATAAGTCCAAAGTATGTGAGAGGATTCTCAACCATCAATTCTAAGGAGCATTCTGTTTGTACTTCTTCCAACACAGATTAATTTATACTTCTGGAAGTCCATGGGATATTCAATATTCGTTACCAATACCATAATTCAAAAAATAGATTCATATGTGGTCATCCTTATGCATTGCCCAACTCTCACATGCATAAGAGGCTGTTGGAAAAACTCTGCCTTGGGTCCAGTGCATCTGTTTTCAAAGCAACACTCTTGCTTTTCAATACTTTTCAGGACTCATGTGTAGCAGATTTACCCCATATAAAGCACTGTAGAAAGGCCAGTCTGGATAGTTGAAAAATTAATTGACATTGTACAATTTCTTCCCATTCATAAAGGAGTCTCAAATCTTTTCTTTGTAATACAAAATACTGGTTGGAATAATCATTTCAGTTATCAACACACACAAAATGTACTAGGTAATTTTCTAAGAATTATATAGGTATTTAGCTATATGTAAATCACTATTCCTTGTCAAATAGATGCTTCATTGAAAGCTGCTTAGGATGGATAAATGATGTGAGCCATGTGCATTTCTGTTTTCCCTTTATACTTTCCTTTCTCCTTTTGAAATAGACCTAAAAGGATGAGGGGTGTGTTATTTATCGGGGTCCATGGATGATTTGAAGATCTAATACAGAACTAAAAAGAAAGGCGTTCCTAATGGTGGAACCCCCTCACCAGATCTGACCTGATTTGATTATTTTAGACTTTATTTCCATGATCAAAATAAATATTTTTAAATTTTCAGGACACTCAAGTTCTTAATCCATTGAGCAGACAAGCATAATAATGGAATTTTCAAAAATGTCACTAAACTGTTTTTATTTTGGAGAAAAACATTCTTTCTGTGCAACTTTCAGTTTTCTTGATGGATAGAAATTTCAGAATACATTTCATTTCAGTGGTTGATTCCATTCCTTGATACAATAATAATGACAATAACCATGATCTTAAGGCTCCTCCTATACAGCAAACTCTCTAATTTGATAAACTTTTGATTCTAAACAGACACCTGACAAAGCCTTCCCAGGCCACTTCCCCTCCTATTGCTATTGATTTCCTTTTGACATTGCTCATTTTCCTACTCTTTTCAAAGTGAATGCACAGACTGCCTCATAATATTTGACCTCACTACCTCACAGTTAACCTGGCTGTGAAAAGTGGAATTGAAGCATTTTGATAACTGTTCTTTTTCTGGCTGTGTGTGCGTTTGTCTTTCCTACTTGGCACCAAATTTGCTCAAGAACATAAATATTCCATTACCTCCCACTGTTTACTGAAAATGACTGCAAAGGAAATGATGACACGTTGAGTAAATTTGAATATTAATTATGTTAATAACGGTTTACATCATAAAAATAGTATACATTAAGAAAAACTTTACTGATATTTTATTAAATTCATATAAAATGCAGCTGTTTTTTCAAGACCTCTAAATACACCACTACTCTGTCTTGAGATGGTCTATTTAGCATCATCTAGTTATTACTGACTACTTCACATCAGACAGAGCAAAAGTCACTTAGGAGACTTTTCCTAACGATCTCTCAGAGGTGAGTCTGAAGTAGTGATTTGTGGTGGCAAAATGTCTTCTCTCCCCAAGTCCACAGGTGGTGGTATTGCAAAAGCATCTCACATTCTCCCACCTTCGTAATGCCCCTCACCCAGTGAATACAGCTGTTCTCTCATGAAATGTGCCTCTTTCCAAAATTCTTTCCCATTCTCCTTGCATACACAGAGCTTCTGTTGTGTGCCCTCTGATGTATATAAGTGATTTATGATTAAATCATTGATCTCATCGTGTCTAGTTTAGAATTTTCTGGTGTCTGATGAGGTGACTTCTAGCTAAAGCCTCAGCTATACTCCTCAAAGATAGGGATTCTCCTGAATGAGTCAGCTGATCTCTAATGAGGCTGTGTTGATAGCTAAAGTCTCCCCCACAATGATGACATGGATGGGGCTTTTACTCTGAAGTGTGTCCACGGGTGCTCACAGAGCTGTGCTTTTCGGTGAAAGAGTTGCCCACACTCCTTGCACACCGAAGTTTTCTCCACTGTGTGTGTTCTCTAGTGTACAAAGAGTGGTGGCTTTTGACTAAAGCCTTGCCCACATTCCTTGAACACATGTGACTTCACTTGTGAGTGCATTCTCTGGTCCACAAGAGGTGTGCCTTCTGATTTCCCTTTAAAGCCTTGCCCACACTCTGAACAAATAAGGCTTCTCCTCCGAGCATATGCTCTGATGCACAAGGAGATGTGACTTCTCCTGAAGCCTCATCCACAATCCTCACACACGAAAGGCGTCCCCCCTGAGTGATAGAAAGTTCTTTTTTATACATAGATGATTGTCAATGGATTTTTTTTTTCTGGACAATCCGGCCAAACAAGGATCTTCTTGTTTTGTGCTGCCTCTCTACTTCACCAAACATGATGCCCTTTATTCAGGGACTGGTCTCTCCTGACAACATGTCCAAAGTATGTAAGATGAAATTTCACCATCGTTGCCTCTAAGGAGCTGTGTTAGTCCAGGTTGATTAAAGAAACAAATCCAGAGACACTCATATGTGTGTAAGAAAGAGTTTTATATCAGAGAAATTGTAGATTGAGAACACATCCTAGCCCAGTCCAGATCAAGTCCATATGTCCAATATTAGCTCACTCATATGTCTGACACTAGTCTATAAATTTCTCTTGAGACTCATGCAGTACATGCTACGATGCCAAATGCAGGAAGATCACAGTCCGGTGGGTGAAAAGACGTGTGGATCCAGTGAGGTGGAAGCATCTCAGCACTGGTGTGGGTCTCCAGGTGGCTCCTCCAGCTCTCCTAATGTCTCAACAGCAGGAAATTGAAGCAATGAGATAGTGTGCCTGCCTCCAGGGAGATAGAGGGAAGGGGGCCTGCCTTGGAAAGCCATTTATCTCATAACCCTCTTATCTAGGTATGACCTGATTAAACTCCTTCATATGTTCTTATGGAAGCCTAGTTTGCATACTAAACCTAACTATAACAGTCCACCCCTTGTTAACTTGGCATTTGTACACAATTCTTTAGCCATATGTAATGAGTGTCCCTAGATATGTTTGTCTGTCTACTCGGACTAACACAAAGCCATACTTCTTTCAGAAAAGAACAGTGTCCTTTTAGAAGTCCATGGAATTTGAAATATTCTTCTCCAGCACAACAATTCAAATACATGGATTCTTCTTCAGTCTTTATTCAATGTCTAATTTTCACATGCATATGAGGCAACTGAAAATACCATGGATTGGGCCAGGTGAATCCTAGTCCACAAAGTAATATCCATTCTTTTCAATATTTTAAATAGGTATTGTGAATTAGATTCATCCAACGCAACCCATCTATTGATCTCTTGATTGCAACGTCCAGGGACATCAATTGTGGATTCAACAAGACAAAATCCTTTACAACTTCAATTCATTTTCTCCATTTATCATGATGTATTCTGTTGGTCCATTTGTGAGGATTTTTGTCTTCTATATATTAAATTGCAATACAGACTGAATGTTGCAACTCTAGCTCTTCATCAGCAAGTGCTTCAAATCTCACCACTTTCAGCGAGCAAAGTTGTGCCATCTGCATACTGCAGGTTAATAAGCTTTCCTCCAATCTTGTTGCCACATTCTTCTTCTTAAAATATAGCCTCTATGATTATTTGTTCAACATACAGATCAAATTAAGTGTGGTGAGAGAATACAACCCTGACATATGTCTTTCCTGATTTTAAATATTTTTTTTCCATTTTTACAACTACCTCATATTCCATGTACAAATTCTTCCTTCACACATTTAAGTGTCCTGGAATTCTCATTATTTTTAAGGTTATCCATTATTTGTTATGATGCACACACAGCCAGATGTTTTAGTGTATTCAATAAAACACCAGTATATACCTTTCTAGTTTTCTCTGTTTTCAGGCAAGATTCATGTGACAGCAGCAATGGTATCCCTTGATGCAAGCCTTCTTCTGAATCTGCTCTGGACTCTGGCAGCTCCCCAAGACTGCAATCATTGTTGGATGATCCTCAGAAAAAATTGACTAGCATGCTATATCAGTGATCTTGTTCTATAATTTGCATATTCTGTTGGGTCACCTTACTTTAGAATGGGTACACCTATGTATCTCTTCCAGTCTGTTGTCCAAGTAGCTGTCTTCCAAATTTTCTGGCATAAACTAGTGAGTGCTTTCAGTGCTACATCAGCTTGCTGAAATATTTAAATTGGTATTCCATCAATTCATAGAGTGTTGCTTTTGGCTAATGATTTTGGTACAGCTTGAAATTCTTTCTTCAGCACAATTGGTTCTTGTTCCTAGTCTACCACCTATGTTAGAACTTAGAAGTCCAATTATGGGGAATGTAAGAGCCATGGCAAAGGATGGTAAAATTCTGAGAATGCATGATTATGCAAAATTATTTGACTCTGTGGATCATAATAAACTATGAATAGCATTGAGCAGAATAGGAATTTGAGAAAACTTCATTGTGCTCATGTGGAACACATACTTGGATCAAGAGAAGTCTTTCTAATAGAACAAGGGAAACACACAGTTTAAAATCAGGAAAGTTGAACATCAAGGTTATATCTTTTCACCATACTTATTCAATATCATGTACTGAGCAAATAATTGAATAAACAGGACTATATGAAGAAGAACTCTGCTTGAGAATAAAAGAAGAAATCTTATTAAGAACATTATTTCTACATATGACATGTAACTTTGCTTGCTGAGAATCAGGAGGACTTAGAGCATTTGTTGATGATCAAGAATCGCAGTCTTCGGTATGGATTACAAATCAATCTAAGTAAATTAAAAATTCTCACAATTGGACCAGATGTTTACATTAGGATAAACAGAGAAAATATTAAAATTGTTAACGATTTTGTCTACGGCCAATTCACCCTGAGCACGCCCGATCTCATCTGAAATTGTCAATGATTTTATCTTGTGTGGGCCGACAATCACTGCTTGTGGAAGCAGTATTTGAGAAATCAGAGGAGGCACTGCATTGGGTATATCTGCTGCCTAAGATCTGTTGACATTTTTAAAGAGTTAAAAACCATAGCTATCTCTTTGAGGACTATGTCAGACCTGATTCAAGCCATGATATTTTCAATCACTTCGCATACATGTGAAAGTGGGACACTATTGAATACAGAAGAATGAATAATATTGAAAACATTTAATTTATGGTGTTGGTCAAGAATATTGAATGCAGTATGGACTGACAAAATAATAAATGTGTCTTGGAAGAAGTTCAGCCTGGATTCTCCTTAGAAGCATGAATTATGAAACCGGTATTTTGCACTTTGGACATATTATTTCAGAAGCAGTGAGTTATGTAATGTGGCTCTTCTAGCCAAAGTCTCAAACTCCCCATTAAATAACCTTTCACTGCATGGGACTGGTGAAAGGTGGGTCAAGATACTGGTAGGAATCAGCTGTGAGTATTTTCAACAGGAATCCTTGGGATGCCATCCTGCTTGTATTAGATGAGCCTTCTGAGAAGCAGGAGGAGGGATCTCATTACCAACAAGAGCAAGGATTGGAGGATGTCCTCTGATCCCAAGATCCCCTTGCAGTGAGCCTCCTGATCTAGATGACAGTTATATTATCAGAGGAGCAGCCCCAGAACCAGGAGCCAGAACGTGTAACAGAGTGATGGACTTCCCAACCCACCTAATTGGGGAAGTTACACTTGCTGACCCAAGGAAGTGGAGCTGAGTGCCTTGGTGCTCAAGCTTACTGGAGGGTGGTACCTCTAGGCACTTACCTCAAGGAGCAAGGTTTTCTGACCCACAGAGCTTGAGTTGAATGACTTCTTTAACTTTTTTTTAACTTCTTTAACTTTTAAGCATGACTTTTGTCTGGGAGTTTCCATGTACGCATGGCAACGCATAATAGAACCCGAAAGGTGTGTGTGTGTGGGGGGGTTGCGGGAGGTTAAGAACACTAATTAAGACATTTCATTTATCAGGAGGCACTAGTCCCTGTAAAAGGGCATTAAGCCTGGTCAAGGAAAAGGGCAGCAGAAAAGAGGAAGAGCCTTGATGAGATGCATTGACACGGTGGCTGCAACTATGGGCTCAAACATAACAGAATGGTGTGGATGACACGGAGCAGGGAATGCTTCATTCTGTTGCACATAGGGCCATTATGAGATGGGACTGACTGATCTGCACCTAACAACTATTACAATTGTGAAGAAAGACATTATTTTCAAAAAACAAACTAAACATGAAGGTCATGAGGAATGACAGAAGACAGCTCTTGGCTTAGTTCCATGGACAAAGTGTGAAATTGGTAGAACTAGCAAGGGATGTTCTTGGCTTCTGCTACTTTTCAGTTTACCAAAAGAATCACTTTATTTTCTAGGGAACCAGCGTATAGGGGGTGCATATTAAAGAACATTTATATGTGATATATCTTACCATCTGCAGAATCGTTACAGAGAATGCTGTAACTTTTTGTTCCAGTCAAATCTCATCTCCTTTCTCATTCATATATTTGATGTTTTGAGTCTGAGAAGATACTATAAATGAGGCATGTTGTGTACCATACTCACTAGAAGCTAATTTATAAAACCAAAAGGTTTGGAGAACCAAAATGTGCCTTTAAAATAAACCTTCAATGGAAAAATTTTAGAGGAATCTTTCCCTTTCCTTCACAACAAATGTCTTAAGTGCAAATAAAACTTTTACAAAGAAATGCTAAATCTTTATTTTTATCATTTTATTTGGGGCTCATACAGCTCTTATCACAACCCATCCATCCACCCATTGTATCAAACACATTGTACATTTGTTGCCATCATCATTTTCAAAACATTTTCTTTCTAATTTAGCCCTTGGTATCAGTTCCTCATTTTTTTCCTGTCCTTCTGCACCCTCCCTGCCTCCCTCATGAACCCTTGATAATTTATAAATTATTGCTCTTTCATGTCTTACACAGACCGATGTCTCCTTCACCCACTTTTTTTGTTGTTCGTCCTCCTGTGAGGGGTCATAAGTAGATTGTTGTCATTGGCTCCCCTTTCTACCCCAACCTTCCCATCCCCTTCCTGATTTTGCTACTCTCAGTATTGGTTCTGAGGGGTTTATCTGTCTTGGATTCCCTGTGTTGCGAGCTCTTATCTGTATCAGTGTACATACTCTGGTCTAGCAGGATTTGTAAGGTAGAATTGGGGTCATGAGTGTTGGGGAAGGAAGTATTAAATAACTGGAGGAAAGTTGTATGTGCTATAATGTTCCCTGACTGGCTTCTCTCTTCCTTGTGACCCTTCTGTTAGGGGATGTCCAATTTTCTACAGATGGGTTTTGGGTCTCCTCTCTGCACTCCCCTTCATTCACATCGATAAGAATTTTTGTTCTGGGTCTTTGTTGCCTGATACCTGTTCCCAAACAACACCGCATGATCACACACACTAGTGTGCTTCTTCCATGTGGACTTTGTTGCTTCTCAGCTAGATGGCCACTTATTTATCTTTAAGCTTTTAGGAACCCAGAAGCTATATATTTTAATAGCTGGGCACCATCAGCTTTCTTCAACACATTTGTTTATGCACCCATTTTGTCTTCAGTGATAGTGTTGAGAAAATGAGCATCACAGAATGCCAGGTTATTAGAATAAAAGTCTTCTTGTATTGAGGGACTGCTTGAATAGAGGCCCAATATCCATCTGCTACCTTAATACTTAACATATAAAAATGTGCATAGATTTATTTCCCTAGCATTATATAAAAATATATTTACATATGTACATGCCTATAGTTAGACCTCTATGAATGCCCTTTGCCTCCTAGTTCTTTCCTCTATTTCCTTTTATTTTTCTCTCATCCCACTGTCATGTTTGACCTTCATTCAGGTTTCAGTAATTCCTCTTGGCTACATTTCCCTTGATCAAGCCCCACCAGGCATCCTATACCCTCCTCACCATTGATTTTAGATCACTTGTTATTCCCTTGTCCCTGGGTTGGTTTACACCCCCTTCCTTTCTCCCGGCTCCCCTTCTCCCATGTCCCCCCAGAATCATCAGTCCTGTTGCTTTCTTCTCAGGATTGTTTATCTAAATACTAAATCTTAAAGGAACTTTTCAAATGAATATTTGCACAGCAGATATAGGAGCAAACAGGCTTTTGACGGCTAATTTGTTTAGAAGGAAATTGTAGATACCAAAGAAATGATCATGAGCTATGGTCAAAGAAAGATTTGTGAGGACTCTGAAAAGGTACTCCCTTATCTAAGGAGAAATTCTGGAGAAATCACTCATTTTGAGACTTGCAAAATGGCACTGGAGAGCCACTGAAGAGTTGTCATTCAGCCTTGGTGGTCCAAAATGGAAGAAAGGAAGGAATGGAGGAAGGAAGGAAAGAAAGAAGGTAGTGTAGGCAGCAAGGGACAGAGGGGAAAAAATGAATATATTTTGAATATATTCAATATTTTGAAATATTGAATAAAAATACTATACATACAAGTAAAAAGAGCTGAGAATGACTTCAAATTCAAGATTTGTAAACAAGTTGTTTGGCTTCAAATTCAACCCTAGTCTTTATCCACATGTGGCTCAAAGCATTCCACAGTCATATTTCTGAAATGGAAATGGTATATAATTCTAGTGTTAGTCTGGGTACATTAGAGAAACAAATCCACAGAAACTCATATGTATATTTTATATATAGGGTAAGTGCACATCAAGAAAACATCCCAACCCAGTGCTGCCCAAGCCCGCAAGTCCAACATTAGCCCCCATGTCCAACACCAACCCATGAAGTCCTCCTCCATCTCACAAAACACACTCAATGATGCCGACTGCAGGAGGAAAGCCAAGCCAATGAAAGTGTAAGCATCTCAGCGCTGGCAGGGGTCTCCACACGGCTGCTCCAGCACTCAGGGCTGCATTGGGGTAGGTCCATGTGGCTTCTTCTCAGGGTCGTCTTGCAGGAAGTGAACCTTGCCAGCTGAAGCAGGGAACTGGCTAAGGCAGCTGCACCCTGGTCCGACCATCACAAAGCAAGAGACTGGAGAACTAGAAAGGTGAGGCTCACAGAGCCATCTATCCCTCTGTCCTTCAATTAACCCCACATGTGTTTATCAGCTAGGCTGGCGAAATAAACTAACTACCTCAATGCTGTTATAATGAGAATGAGATGTGATGATGCACATGTAATTCTTAGTATGGTGCTTTCTCTCCCTATAGTAATTGCTCAATAAATGTTAATATTTATCATCATTAATATTTTAATATTTTTCATAAATCCTCATTAGTTGATGCAGAAATCTAACTTGAAATATATTTTGTATTTTAGCAAGATTCTCAATATATGTATTGAGTTGATGTGACTATATTGATCCCATACATATCTGCAATTATATTTTGTAGCAGAACTATTGTGGGTCAAAGATGAGGCTGCCTGCTCCCATAAAGATTTATAGCCTCAGAAATCTTGTATAGGGTCACTATGAATCAGAATGGCAGTGAGTTTTGGTATGGGTACAACTATTCCCTATAATGTTTTATTTGTTTTAAGAATAAACACATACTGTCTTGCCTTCCAAGATTAAAGTTGCTTTTGTTGTTAGGTGAGTTGGCTCCCACTCATTGTGATTCTATGTGCACCCAACTGATGGAAATGCTACCCAGGTCAGCCCCATCCTCACTATTGTTCATATATATTACATTTGAGTTAGGGGAGGAAAAAAATAACTAAACAAAAAAGAAACCAAAGGGAAGTGGTTTGACACTCAACTCCCATGCATTGTGAGCACACGTGTGTTTGAGTAAACTAGATCCCATAGGACAATCAATGGTGGGTGCCTTCAGAAGCGGATTGTTAGGTCTTTTACCTGAGTCACATCTGGGTGGACTTGGAGAGTCTACCTTTTGGTTAGTAGCCAAGTGGTTAATGGTTTGCTCCACTTGGGGATTCCAAATTTACATTTAAGGAGTCTAGTATTTTGTGGACACACTACATGACCCTGCATGTACAAGGGGTATCTGATACAGAGACCTTGAATGTTCGATGATGAATAAAAAACAGTGAGATATATTGTCACACTCTCTGAATATGTCTTCTTCCTTAAAACTAACCAGTCTCTGTTTCCAATAATCATGCAGTGTGTGGGTGGTGGAATGTTGATCAATGGTTGAGGAAAGAATCTGTTGTGTTTGGAATAATCCAGGCTCATCTGTAACACTGCTATTGAGAGTTCTGTGTCCACACCTTTCCCTTGTCTTGCCATCCTGCCCATTCCACAGTCCTGCCTTCATTAGGATATAAAAATGGGAGAGGAACATAGTCACTCCTTAAACATGAATTGTGTACAAGTAATATAGAGAAGTTATACATTCGGAGCAGTCCAAATTAGATACAAAATTGATTCCTCAGCGATTTCAACCTTTGCACTAATTACAAAAATTACTATGAATCCTCAGAGGCTCTATAAAACATAAGCTACTTTTTATATAACAACCATTGCACTCTTAACTGGCTAAGTCAAGCAAACCTTATACAATGCAGGAATCAGAAGGAACCACAAGAGACTAACAAGTAATTTAGTGGTGCTCCTAAGGATGTCCAGTAGAGTGTGATAATTAGCCCATGATGATCGCAAACATTGTCAGAGTTCCCGCAGGGCCCGTAATCTCAGATTTGTATAAACTATTGCTTTGAAACTGATAAATTTGAAGTGGAAGCAAAGTAAAACCATAAAGTAATCTTTGACAGAAACATTTGCAATCTCCATTTAAAATCCTCATAGGTAGTCTCAAACAATGCATTGACATTTTTTTTATAATATGTCTTATGTCATTTCAAACTTTTAAAATATTAGTTTAAAATTCAAACTTAACTTTTAATGTTTACACTGTTTATTTTTGTGTTTGAAATTCACTCTTGTTATGTTTGAAACATTTGAAATCTTAATAATCTTCACTATTAAATACAGGAAAAGGTAATCATAAATTATACAAAGATAAATATAAAATAATAATAAACACTTGCTTCTCCAAAACTAGGTACAGAAATTTTAAGTCTGAAGAAAAGTTTAATCAATAAAGGTAATGACAAAGTATAGAAATTCCATCATGACACAGTAACATAATATGATCATGGTAATTTGCTGTAGCAAACATTTCTTTCAGGCTATAAACTTCACATGAAGGGATTATATTTAATGTATATACAGTGTTATTTATGTGCATGAAATATAGCCCTGCTTCTTATCCAGAGGCTTTACAGACAATGCTTGATCTTGCATGAAAATCCTATTATAATAAATCCTATTATTTATATATAAAAATCTTACACTATAATGTTCCATCATATTCATATTAATGATA
>NW_022107431.1:29193316-29201369 GCF_000313985.2 Echinops telfairi | reverse complement strand
TAACAAGAATATTTTTAATTGTCATGTTGTTCAACATGGTCTCTATAGATACTAATATGTTTGTCTTATAGATGCACGGGGAAATAGTATAGAATTTTGTATGGCATAATATGCAGGGCTCACTGTAAAACCAAATAAGGAAACAACAATTTTTGAAACAAAACACTGTTTTAAGCTGATAATTAAAGATAGAACCCACAATAAAGTTAAGCACTGTTTCTTAATATTTTATTATTCCTTTCTGAAATATATGTTTAGGTATATACATATACCTGTACAGCCAGGATGCTTCTTAGAAACAAGAATGGCAAAACATCTTCTCATGTACTTAGGACATATTATCAGGAGGAACCAGTCCCTGCAGAAGGACATCATATTTAGTAAATTAGAGGGTCAATTAAAGAGAGCAAGACCTTCTACGAGATGGATTGACACAATGGCAAAATGGAGTGTTATACAACAATTGTAAGGGTGGAGCAGGACAGGGAAGGATTCCTTCTGTTGTTCTAGGGGTTTCTATGAGTAGCAAATGACTGAATAGCTTCTACTAAGTAGCAAACATATAACACACGCATGCACACACACATACACACACTATTGGAAAGGCCATGACATTTTGAAGTGTATTTTTTAAAATCAGTAATCTATTATTTATGTTAGTTTTCCCACCCTTCTTTTTATATACTTCCATTGATTCTCCACCCTTCCTGTTGCTTGGCAGTGATCTCTCCTACTGGTTCTCTGCTGTAGAGTCCTGAACTTTTCATATTACATTGTACATGTAATATATATTTTGCATGTTCTTTAATTATCCTCCTTAGTTCTATCATTCTAGCTAATCCTGCTGATCTTAGTGGGGTTGGCTTTACTTACTGATAATGAATTAAAGAATCTGACTCTAGTTTATGACTATTCCAAGGAAAATCTAGGGAAGTTTGAAAGGATATGCCAATTTCCTGTTCCAAGAAGTGGGTGAGTAAACATGTTCTGTAGATGATCCAAAAATTTACTGGCAGCATTAATAGTATTGTTTTGGTGGATAATTGAGTCTTTCATTTGTGAATTTAAAAAGTATAAGTGCCCCATAAAACCAATCAGTATGTTAGTACTATAGACATTTGAAAAATAGAAATTTTATGTCAATTTCCCCTCGTTATTTTCTGCATACATTTAAAACCAAAATCTGATCTTAAATAGGACTATTTAAACAAATTATCAAGTTTAAAATTATCCAGTTAAGAAAATTACTTAACAATTATTTAGTCAATGTATTGAATTTTGTTTTTATATAATTATAAATGTTTCAAAATTATTTCTAATTCCATTTTATGTAAACATTTTAACTCCCATTGTACTATGTTTTTAATACATAATTAATTCACAAATCCTTTTGCTAGCAAGAAGAGTGTGGTCAAACAGTTAAGAAAGCAGCCTTTGGAATAAGATTGCTTGTATATATATATATCTCAATCTCAGTAGCTACTTGCATGAATTTCTTACTGCACCTGCAAATAGGGGTAACAATAATATCTCTTCTACATGATTTTTGTAAGCTTTGATTATTTATTGCCAGTAAATCCTAGAGAATAATACCTGGTATATAGCGTGCACTCAATTAATGGGTGTCATTTTTGTTTGGATTACTGAATTTACTATATAATTATACAGTGAGTTTAATGGTTAAAATGTCAAAGAAAAAGCAATGATAAGAAAACAGAGTTTTTAAAATTAGGCTGAGGGACCATATGTAATGTTATCTACCAAGAGTTGATTCTAATTGGAAATTCCTTTGTAGTTCTAAGTTCCCAGATAGCCAATGAACAGTGTAACTTTTGAGTTACATTGATTACTGTTTACCTAATTTCAAAACAGTGTATTGAGAGGTCTTTTCAATGATATTTTATCCTTTATTCTTCTGGAAATACTTGACAAAATACTAGTCTTTATCTAAGCAATTTTATCATAATATTAATACTGGGAATGAGAAAATAGAAATCTATCTCTGCCTGACAAGTTTGTCATTAATAGTAGTAAAATGCTGTAAAACAGAGCAACTTTATATCATATCTTTTAAATGAAGAGGAAATAGTGAACCACCAATAAATTAGGTCCTTACATTCTTGGGTTTTAAATCATTGTTAATGTTCCATTTTTTAATATATAATCAGATAGTCATTTGACTTACACTGATCCTTTTTAATAATTAATCTTATCTGTCATTTATACTTAAATTTTTGGTGATTTTCAATAACTAATAAGCTTACCATAAAAGGATCAATAAATTGCCTTGCATGTTATCACATATCATTTTATAGAATAAAAGGAAATTTATTTAAGAAGAGCTATTAACTAGAGAGTGATGTGGGCAGGCACAAAAGGAGGGCAGGATTCAGGGCATAGGAAAGCAAGTGGGAGTAACGTGCCTCATATTACTTTATACGCGAAACAGAATATGCCCTTTAATCATCGGTTTCTCTTCTGCGGAAAGCTAATAGTGCTGAATTCTGTGACCTCCCTTGTTTTTCTAACAATCAGCTTTAATTCTGCCTCAAGAATAAACAGATATGCATGTGCTCTGGAAATGTATGATTTCTGGAAAATATTAAGATAAGAAGGGGATAAAATTTGTCTTCCTGGTATTTTATCATTAGATGATGTGTTTATGTGAGGAGGGGGAGGAGAGGAGAAGAGCAAATTTGTTATAACATGTTATTTGCTAATATATTTATCAAAGAGAGTATTAGAATGAGTCATGCTTCTCAGGAAGCCAAAATTTCCCCCGTGCCTTCTCATTCTTGGGTAAATTATGTTCTTGCATGTTAACTCTTCCAAGACATTATTGACTCATGTCTATAAATACAACTTGCACTAAATCCAAATCAAGCTTTCAAATTCAGAAAACTCTAGGGAAGAAAAAAAGACATGCCCTGTAATGTGCATCTCTTCCCATGTTTCTGCTGAGTAAATCTTATTATCCAAGCTAGAATTAACTTTAATGACCATGAGTCACAGTATCTTCAAGGGTGAGATCATCTGTCCTTTAAGTTACAGCATACTTGAGCCTCAAGGTAGTGATGTGTGACAGCAAATTCTACTATCGCCCCTCTGGACCTGTTTGTGTCAGCTCTGTTGTAGTGTATTTGCTTATCAGGGCAAACAGTTTGGTCATGAAATTTCCATAGTTTCATAATAATTAACATTAATAAAATATAAATACCATGTTCCAAACTGATACATTGAAATGCCAAACTGAACAACAAGAAAATCTTTCAATGTGGTTCACCTTTATTTTGGGCATCACATTGAATACACAGAAGACTTTTCCATATAAGCTTCCACAGCTGTTTTTTTGTTTTATTTTTTAAACTTAAAATACACAAAAACCTACCTCTTCATTCATTTTCTGATCCTACTTTCTTCCCACAACAAAAATAAGTAGCTGAGTCTGCCTTAGAAAATCATCATGGATTGAAGACAGAATATCCAGCCCACAGTATGTCCTTGTGGGTGACAGGAATCCAAAATTGTATAGCAGTAATTTATATAAGGCATTTTAGCTCAAGGATATACTGTTCACTGTGTAGGCATTCTCTCTTACTTATGGAATACCACCCCTCCTCTCTGGAAATGCTTGCTGAATATTTCCACCTTGCCTGTGCCGTTCCACTTTCCCTACATTTGCTCCCAAACAATAAAAATAAAAATGTCATCTAAGATAACACCAATATAATTATAGCAGAATTTGCTGTCTGATATGCATGTATATAATAACTATATTGCTTGGCTGATCCATGCCAGAGCCAGTAAGCACCGTTTGAAAATACAACAGCATATGTAACAGGTCCGCACCAAGCATATTGATTGGGAAACTGAATCCTAATAGAAATATCATAGAGTGAAGAGGTAGAGTCTGAGATGGAAATATGTTCAACTAAATACTATCTTCTGAATCTTTTAAAAGTAGTTCGGGTTAAATTGTGTATCAGCAGTAGAATAATATCTATTTATGCATGTATATGTATATCAATATAGGTTACAGATACACACATGCCCAAACATATATTTGCCTAAGTTTTTATATAATCATAGGTAATCATAAAACTCTTTTTAAGATAGTATTGGCAAATTGATGTTATATACTAAACTTTGTATTACACCTTTTCTTAAAAATCACTATCAGAACACAGACTACTGAGCATGGGCCAATAAATCTTGATGCAACTTATATTTCCATAATCACAATTGCAACTATTTCTATTGCCCAGAAGGTTTACAAAAATAAGATAAATTAACAAACTATACGATTACAGTCACGATGAAGAAAAGTGGTCAACTGGGGCTTTGAAACGACAATCAAATAGGAACATATAATATAAACCTTTGTAAGCTTCAGCTGATTAACTAAGTTACAAAGCTACAACATGGATCATTGCATATATTCTTTTTCCAAAATGACAAAAAATCCGTCACTTTCACCTGAAGAATGCTGAAAATTGAATTACGTAGTTAGCCTACAATGTGTTTATAGGACCAATTAAAGATTTTGTTAATACATTTTTACAAGTGTAAAAGGAAGACAATGATTAATTAATGTGCTTATTTTTCAAGATTCTAGATTTGGTTACAATAGTTTCTAACCTCTAACAGTGAACAATGAGATTTAATCATTTTTTAAAAGCTCGATCAAGTATTGTTTACAAATTGTATCATTGATTCAACAAGTACCTTGTGCACATTGTTTTTCAGGTACCAATCAATTTTCTGGATGAGCAGAAAAGATCTTTAAACCACTGTCCTTTTTCATCTTTTTATTTAACATTTTTTTGCATTGGTAATCACTTATCAAGTAGTCCCCTGTGAAGTATTTCTCTTAACTTTATTATGGATTGGCCTCTTACTTATTTACTTATTATCTAGGATTTGTAAATGTCACTTTAACAGCCGCTTGATGGTAAATGTTTAACAACTGGCTCTCCAAGACATGAAGGAGAGAAAGAGAAAGAAGGGGAGCATGGGAGAGGGAGGGGGAGAGAGAGAAAGAGAGACAGCAAGAGAGTTGCTCTGATTTGTAGCATCAGCCCATTTCCATGCTTTAAATAGTCCCACTGTGGCTGCTAGGGACCCTCCAACATGAGCTCACTGAGCACAGTGTCAGAAGGAAATGTTAACAGTTGATTCTCACAAACCAGTATATGGTGGCTCCAGCTACGACTGAATATCAAGCTTACGAGTGATGCAATGTGGCCTTTGGAAAGAGAGCAAACTTAATGTTCATCATAAGGCTTCAACAAGACCAAGGTGTGTATGTGTCAGACAGGAAATCTTCCTTTAACAGAACACGCAATGAGAGCAAAGTTAAGTTCAAAGTACTTCTGCTTTGGAAAGTAAAACTAAATGAAAACAATGTTTGGGACTGAAAGGAGAAAAGAGAAACATTTAACAATATACGTGTTACGATGATATAATTTTATTTGTGTGTATGTATGTTTTAAAATTGTATGAAGACAATCTTGAGTGCAAGTCATGGATCTTTAAAAATGTTGGCTTGAATAATAAGTCATTTGAAAAAGTAACTACATCAGTATTTGGGGGATATAATCCTATGCTGATAAGAATATCCACAGTCTATTAAAGAATTGATGTGATTTTGCCATGTGTGGTAGCTAGAATCCAGCAGAACAAGGAGTTGTAATCCTCTCCAGCAAGAGCAAGAGCTTTAATAAGCAAACTGATGAGTACAGAAGGAAAAAAAAAACTGTGATTATAAAGAATGCCTATTCAGTAAAAGCACAAAAAGCAAATAATCTGTGATTTATTAAATACATATGTGCAGGTCCCTTTGCAAGCATGCACTCAGTTGTTTACAATTTCATTCGTGTTGCACGGTCTGCAGTTTGAAACCACCAGCAGCTCCAAAGCAGAAAGACTGGAATTTCATTCTCCATCAAGATCGACTCCATGGCAGAGAGTGGTTTTGTTTTTTGACCACCGTGTTAAAACACCGTGTTAAAAAGCAGAGTGGAGGGCACTCTGCTCACCCACACCACAGTGGTGAGCACAAAGGAGGGCATTGGTTTCATGGTGCTCTCAGTCTAATTGGGAAGCTTCCATGAGGTACAATTCAGCATTAGTCATCTTAGCAGCCGTATCAAGCAAGCCCCTAAATCACATTGGCTTCCAGATAAAAGTATATTCCTTACCTACACAAATTCTAATATATAGATTCCTTTTACCAGAGGTTCTCCGTGGTCTCTGTTGATTGGCATCTCAGGGCTCTGCCATCCTCTAGGCCCTAGGAGTCATTTCCATTGAGCAGATGGGGAGAGACAAGTAGATTACAAAAAATGACTCTAAAGTTTAGTTTTTAACTGGCATATTTTATCACCGCTCACATTTTGCTTCTATAATTGTAAATAATCTGTTTAAGGTACCTGCCTATGTGTTCAGAGGAGAGTTTTGCTGAAATGAGTTTTGATGAAAAGTTATGTTAAATTATTTTTGATAATAAGTTGTCTATGCCACATATGTATTCAAGGCTCACAATTCTATTACAAGTAAAATTATCCTTCTCCCATTAAAGATGAAAGAGATGAAGCTCATAAAGATTAAAGCAATTGATGAAGTTAGTGTACTTAGATTGTGCTAGGTCTCAGATTATTATCTGACTGTATGAAAGTTAATGGGCAGCAAAAAAAAGGGCAGATCTGAAGCAACAGCAACAAATCAGAGTTAACATATGAGAGTTTCAAGTAGCTAAGAAAAATAGAAATAAAGACCAAAAATAAAATTATAAACTTTTCTCAAAAGTCAAAATAGTTTTGTAGCCTGGAACCTGATTGTCATCGCAATTGCACATTCTACTTGGTGTGACTGAAATATGGAATGATATATGTGTATTAAAATCCAACTAATAAAATAACAGTAATACGCAATCACAAAGGAGAAAAAGTCATTTTATAGCAGTGATAGCATGCATTTAGTCTATACCAAAATAAATGAGTATCGGGAATTAATCATGTAAACACATCATTTACTGAAAAATAAAAATAGGTTTCCTCTAAACATTTATTAAAATTAGGAAACAAAAAGAAGTCAAAGGGAGTCAAATTAGTGTTATCAGGCAATGTCCAATCATTTTCCTTTGAAACTCACAAATTATCTTTGTTTAATGAAAGGAATGAGCAGAAGAAACATTGTCATGGTGAGGAAGAACTCTCTAGTGCAGCTTCCTAGGATGTTTGTCTGCCAAAGCTTTAGCTAACTTGCTCAAAATATTTTCCTAATAAGCTGATATCTTCATTTGATGGTCCTGCAGAAAGTCAACAAACAAAATGTCTTCAACATGCAAAAAACTGTCATTGACCTTTGCTCTGGATTGTTTCACTTTTGCTTTGATTAAACTACTTCCGCCTCTTGGTAGGCATTGATTTTATTCTACTTTGTTCTCAGAATCCTTTGGTAAACTCATGTCTCACTTCTTCTTGCAATTCTTTCATAAAATGCTTCAAGAGATTTATATATGATGATGGGAACATAGATCTATGTACATGTATTTATAGGTTTAGTATTAAGGTATCAGATGGACAGTGGGATTCTACTCAAGCAGTTTCTCAGTGCAAGAACCCTTTGTTCTATTAACCTGGCCTTCCATGACACTCACCTTCCTTAAAAACAAAGCGGTTGCATAAGCAAATGTGGTGCAGAAAGCTGATGGTGCCTGACTATTAAAAGATATAGTGTCCGAGGTCTTAAAGACTTGAAGATAAACAAGCAGTCATCTAGTTGAGAATCAGCAGTCTACATGGAAGAAGCACACCCACCTGTGTGATCACGTGGTGTCGGTCTATAGGATCAGGTATCAAAGACCCAGAACAGAAAAATCATATCACTGTGAATGAAGGGGAGTGCAGAGTGGAGACAAGCCAGCCAGGGTGCAGTATAGCACCAATGAAACATACAACTTTCCTCTAGTTCTTTAGTGCTTCTTCCCCCTGCCCCCTACTATTATGACCCCAATTCTCCCTTACAACTGGATAGAACAGAGCATGTACAC
>NW_022107431.1:29175099-29193137 GCF_000313985.2 Echinops telfairi | reverse complement strand
ATTTATGGCTTGCCAGGTCGAGATACAATGGCAGTGATAAGGCTCAAGTAGCAAAAAATGTTTTGAGAATGATGATGGCAACAAATGTACAAATGTGCTTGACACAATGGATGGATGGATTGTGATGAGTTGTATGAGCCCCCAATAAAATGATTAAATAAATAAAATTACCAATGAATGCTCAGTTGATCTGCTATAGGCTTGATTCGCATCAAGCAGATTACGTGTTTGACTTTAATTTTTCCATTAGAATTGTAAGAAGAACCAATTGCGAAGTCTACGGTGTTGGTTATTGTTTCAGCTGCTGTTAGTCCTCTTCAATTAGATTAATAACAAGGTTAATTATTTCCTTGAAAAATGATGTTGACAGTCAAACACTGTGGGCTTCATCTTCAAAATCACGGAATTCTTCTTTAAAAGAGTAAACTATTGATTTCATCATGGCATTGTCCCCAGAAATTTTCATGAAACATCCATGATTTCACTATTCTTCCACCCAAGCTCACCATAAATTTGTTGCTTGTTCTTGCTTCAGATTTAGCAGAATTCAATTTGCTCTGATAAAAGCTCTCTTCTCAAACTGATGATTTATCATTCTACATGCCTCAAATTAGATCCTGTTCAGGCATGTTACACAGCAAGTTGGTGCTAGTGTATTTTGAGGCAAAAGTTGTTGAAAGCCATGCATAGTTATTTCATAATATACATTTTCCATTACCTTTTTAAAAATCTCATAAAGTTGTTGTTGTTGCCTTTCATTTTGTTGGGGAAAATACTTTCAATTTTTTTTCAAGAAAACATGAATTATACAATTAGAATCAATTGCTTTAAAAAACACTCAAATCACATGAGATAACGTGTCTTGTCCTCTATTTTTAGCTTGTTAATTTTACATAAAATACAGCAAATAGTTTTGTAGAATCTTATAGATAGGTTCTGTGCAAAAATATTTTTCTGAATATGTATGATAGCATAATACCTCCTCCACTGTGGGAGCCATGAATCTTGGAGAGAGAAAGATCATGCATTTTTATTATAATTCAAAGAAGTACATGAAACCTCATTTAAACATTTAATTAAAAATATCTACTATTGGAAACTAATAAACATAAACTGTAAAGGGGGCAAATAATTACAGATTTTTAAACTTGTATGTCAAATTCCATAGCTTAAATTCATTAATTTGATTAAAGCCTATGTAGTACAACTCCATTTATTTTTTAATTGTCATTTGGTTCTCTTGTAAACACATCACATATTTTCCTTAAGTGTATAGAACTTGATAAAATATATTTAAGACATTTAAAACAATATGCAGAAATAATTAAGAAGATTGTGCACAGACCTCTTCTATTTATCTATTGTTATTAGCAAATATGAAGTGGTAATCAGTGCATATCCACTGGGTAGAAAGACACAGTGAAGTAATTTTACATCGTGATCATCTAATATTGAAACCAATACTTTAAAATTATGAGAAATGCACTTTATTGGTATTTAATAAGATGATCCTAGGCACTTTAGATCACTTTAAATCACAACTCAATTAATAGATAGACTTATTTAAGACAGAAACATAAAGTGTCTCTATTGTCTTAAAATTCATTTTGTGATATCATATAAACTCAGTGGAGACAAAATATGTTTCTTTTGATAACACTACACACATGCACACACACAACTTTTCTTCTTTAAATGCATCTTAAACAGAGCAAAGTTTCACATATGTAAGCTAGATTTAATAAGGGTATTTTTCATTACTAAAATCTTTACTTTTTGAAAAAGGAGTGAAAGATAGATAGACATAACTGGACTCCTAACCCCTCCAAAATAAATAAAATTTAGTTGAACTTTCCTACATAAACAACTAGCTGGCCAAAGATGGTGCCATTGTCTAGAGATTGGTGGTGGGAATAAAATAAGACTCAAGCAGTTATCATTTATACATCTATCTGTTTAAAGAAGGTTCATCCTCATAGTGCTATGCTGTTGTCAGGAAAGACATGGAAAACCCAGGTACAATTGTCTAGTAAGTCTATCATTATTCAGGATGAAAACATAGTTTAGTCATTCACTAACTCAGAATTCTCCCTATTTAGCAACTTAATACATATCATGAAACAACAGCCCCAGACGGTTTATAACAGGACTCCCTACCAAAAATAAATCAATTGAAAGGAAAACAGGAAACATAGCAGGGGGAAAGTCAAACTTAAACTGTTTTCTGAGTCACCTCTTCCTGTGCACTCATCTTGCCTCCCAACCCCACTTAGTTAGAAGTAATCCAAGTGTGAATGAAAGAGAGTCGAAATCTCACCAACCCTCTAGGACACAGAACTGTCCAAATTGAATCTGAGACTTTCATCTTAACAAACGCACACTGCTATATCCTTCAACTACAGAGTGGCTGCTGGGTTTGAACCTCTGACTTTTCAGTTAGCAGACAAATGTTTAACTACTGTGCTACCAAGGTTCTTTTTGAAGCTTGAGAATGCTGTGGGGACCACTTCTTCTGGAATCTAATTCCAGGCCTGCATATGTCTAAATAAAGGCAACGTTAATGATGCTGGTGCCTTTTTGCTATGTTCAAATCCGTCCTTTTTAAATTACTGGGGAATTGACACTTTATCTGGCTTCCCTGTTTTTCTTTCTTTACACCCTAAACCAGTGGACCCTGTTCCACTTCCCTTCCCCTTCTAATTAATGAACATGAGAAACTAGTACAGGTATATTTATGGCTTGCCAGGTCGAGATACAATGGCAGATTCTGTAAAACATTTGTTGGAGTTTCATAAACTGTGTCGGAACTTCCTCAAAGGAAGGAATGATCAATAATTCATAACCAATAATAACAATAAAATATATTCAGTATTTACTAGTTCAGATGGTGAGGTTAGATGATCTCATTAAAATGCTATCTGAATATTCTGCCTTAGACAATCTCTTTAATGCATTACAACAACCCTCTAGGACAGCCATTAGTTTTGCCATTTACTTCTTTTTCTGCCTTTCTTTTTTAAAGAGGGGGAAAATGAGTCTTAAAAGTTCAATCAAATTCCAGAAGATACAGCGCTCCAGGAGTCAATTACAGAGGTGTCTCAGCAGAATTCATAGTCTGACATTATGCTAATTTGCGAGGCTGTTCTCAACAGGAATGTGTTTTGAGGTGAGGGTTAAGGGCATCCTATGAGAACTCCATAGGGAGTTTTCCAAACGCTCACATACATGAATGAAAATCTCCAGATGCATGTCATCAACTTGGAGTGCTACAAACACCTCCCAAATTATTTAGGTGCACACTGTGTTTGAGAACGCACACTCGTGTGGGAAATTGATGCAATAAAATGGCCAAACATCCATGTCCTATATGTAGACTAAGGTTCACCAGAAAAGGTAACAGGAACACAATTCCTCTAAATCTAATCCTACTCAGGATTCCACTCAAGCATCCCAAAGACCAGTGCTAGAGATGGTAATTAATTTTCATGGCTATTTTTCTGATGTAACAAGGAAAAAGGTTTCAGGAGATTTTCTTATTTACTGTGAAGTTGAAAGTTCCTGAACTCAGACATGATTTTGCCAACCTTTCTTGTTCCAGGGCCCACATTCCTTTCATAGCGCTTTCCAAACAACCTGTCAGCCATACACTACTTTGTGATGGGGGTCTACAGTGGGGAATCAGGTTTTCTATGTCACACCTTCTTTGGAGTTCTCTCTTTCTCTTATATGCTGCTTCCATTGAAGAAGAGAATTTTGAAGTTCTTTTCTGACAGGTTGTCTTCAGGTGGCTCTGGCTATAATCTACAAAGATGCTTAGGTTTATATAGTCTTGGATAAATCTTTCTTGCTCAGCTCACTAGCACCATTTCTCCAATTCTCTGAGTATCAGTAGTATAGTAGTGTGTGTGTGTGTATGATATAGTATAGTGTGTGTATGTATGATATAGTTCAGACAGTCCAGGTTCAGTTCAACCACAAAATAAAGTTGATTAAGCTAGAAATAATTACAGTGAGAAACAATTAATCCGCTTATATTTCATCTCTTCTTCTAATAGAGTCTTTGTTTTGCTCATCAGGCAAGAAGAAATTGGAGGGTAAGGGCAAGATCTTGGTTTAAAGATCTTAACAGTGTGTTTCATGAATCAGCATTTTGAGTGAGTAGCATATTGTGTTAGTCTGGGTAGACTATAAAACAAATTCATAGACATTCATATGCATATAAAAAGAGCTTTTTATAAAGACTGATTTTATATTAAGAAAATATTCTAGCTCAGTCAAGATGAAGTCCCTAAGTCTGATATTAGCCCATATGTCCAGTAACACTCTGTAAATTCCTCTTCAAGCTTATGCAACACATGTAATGACACCCAGTGCAGGAAGATCACAGGGCAGTGGGTGGAAAGTCTTGTGGATCCAGTGGTGGTGGTAGCATCTTAGTGTTGATGTGGGTGTCCACGTGGCTACTCCAGCTCCCAGGCTCTGGCAGACATCAGCATGGCTCCATGTGGCTTGTCAAAAGGGTTATCCTGTAGGGAGTGAGTGTGTGTCTCACCTCCAGCGAGCTCTTCATCTCCCTGGGACCTCCAAATGAGGTCATTAAGCTGATTGACAGGCTAGACTCCACCCTTTCACCAGTTGACAGCATATTATGGAATGACCAGACATATATATCCCAAACACACAAGAGCAGTAAAACTTGGATGCCTTGTCAAGGTATTCTGAGATAAAAATAAGATCGTTAACTGTTACCAGAAATTGGGTGATAGAATATACATCAAAGCTGATGTCAGTGTTGGCAAATGATAATCTGATGTCATATTCTCCTTCTATTTCCTAGGAAAGCTTCAGTAGAGGTGAATGCGAAAGCCAACCCATACTAAATCCACTGCCAAATCCATTTCTGACTCATGGCTACCCTTTATAGGGCTTTCAAGACTGCAAACCAGTATGGGAGGAGACAGTCTTATCTTCCTCCTGAGCAGTGGCTGGTGGGCAGACGTGATTGACCATGCAGTTTAGGAGTCAAAGCCTTATTCACAGAGCAACCAAAGTAAAGATAGAGAAATACTTAACTGGCTGAAAAATATTTTCAAACCTCAGAGGAATAAAGGTCATAAAACAACGAGTTGAGTTACAGAATATTAAGTGGCATATGTTTGATATTTGTAGGATGAATAATATAGACAGTTGAATATTTATAGGGTGTTTTAGAAGCCTCATCTTATTAGAACAAGTCAAAAAGTATTACTGCTAAGCTCAAAGTTCATCTATGAAGTGAAGTACTCCAATTATAAACAAATGTATCTAAACAAATCTCTAAAATTGGGTACAGATAAGCTCTCTTAGAAAAATATAATTGTCTCGGTCTCAGGGTGACTTGATAAAGAAGATCCAATTAGAACAGTGGTTCCCTAGGAGATGTGCTGGGCCAGCTGAATTCAAGCAGAGCGGTCAGCTCAGAAGGGTATGGAGACATGTACTGTTCCTGAGGGGATTCCAGTGATGCAATCGTGACAGATTTTCTCGAAGGATAGAGGATGATCACAAAGATACATTATGAAGAATTTTTGAGAAAATGAAAACTTGAAATGGTTAACTAAGTCAAGAAAGCTGCTATTAGGTGCCATCAAATCAGTTCCCACTGGTAGCAGCCCTATGTATGACACAAGGCACTATTGCCTGGTGCTGTGCCACCCCTGTAAACGATCCTTTGCCTGAACCCATTTCCACAGGTACGAGCTCAGTCCATTCCTTGAGAGTAGTTCCTCTTTTTTTGCTGCCCCTCTACTTTACCAAGCATGGTATCCTTCTCCAGTGACCGCTGTATCCTGGCAGCATGTATCTGAAGTATGCAAGATGAATTCTTGCCATCCATGCCTCTAACAAGCATTCTGGCCCTACTTCTTCCAAGAGAGATCAGTTTGTCTTTCTAGCAAGTCCATAACACTTCCAATAGAGCTCTAGTGGCATCGTGATGGCTAGTTGGCCTGCAATCCACAAGGTCAGCAGCAGTTCAAAACCATCAGCCCCTGCCTGGGGGAAAGATGAGGCTTTCTACTCTCAGAAGCAATTGTAGTCTCAGAAACCCACAGGGACAGTTCTACCCTGTCCTATAGGGTGGCCACAAGTCAGAACTGACCTGATGGCAGTGTGCATGAGAGGAAATTTCAATATTCTTCTCCAGCACCACAACTCAAATGCATAGATTCGTATTCAATATCCAACTTTCACATGCATGTGAGTTGATTAGAAATGCCATGGCTTGGGTCAGGTGTAGCTTAGTTCTCAAAGTAACATCTTTGCTTTTTAATACTCTAAATGGTTTTGTGCAGCAGATTTGCCCAGTGCAAGTCATCATTGTGTCTCTTGACTGCTGCTTCCATGAACATTGATTGTGAATCCAAGCAAGACAAAATCCTTAATGACTTCAATTTTTTCTCTGTTGATCATGATGTTACCTATTGGTCCAATCTCCCTACTGAGCAAATCATCAGATAATCTGGACTATATGAAGAAGAATGTGGCATCAGGATTAGAAGAGGCCTCATTAGCAATGCTGTAATATTCAAATGACATAGCCAAAAAAGTAACACCAAGGAATATTTTTCTCATCACAATGTACTTGTTCATTCTTCGAGGATTGGACGATCTGTCCTATGAGAGTTTCCTTGGTAAATCTTAGCCTGTCTATTGTACCTTCCTGATTTTGCCCCTTTAACCTTGTTTTTGTTCCTAAACTCAAGGAACCTTTTGAAGGAACACAACTCGAGCCCCGGGAGGTTGAAAAACTAAATCATTATTGTCATGTAGTAGAAAGAAAAAACACAAAATTATTTGGGGAAAATTAGAGAACAAGAAACAGGTCTTTCAGAAGGTATGCATCTAGATAGATAGATGATATGTCAATTTTTCATAATTTATAAAACAAATAATTCTATCACTTTATACCTTTACTTTAAAACCTACCCTGGTGCATTTGATTTGGGGGAGCAAGTTCTTAGATTTCATGGAGACACTGCTGCTTGTACTAACAATGTCACTCAAAAGGTGACTTTAGGGCCACATTGCAGCTGAATGGTTGGGCATGATAATCTTGATGAATATGGAGTTCTTAAAGGATAAGCCCTTTTGGATCTGAGGATTAGTTCAATTTTATCCTAACAACTTTATTTTGCTGAGGCACACATTTGCATTAAGGGAATGTGGGTCATGGTGGCACTATCAGACAGCCATTGAGCTTCAAACTCTAAGGTTGGTGGTTCAAACTCACAGCCTGTCCTCGGGATAAAGATGTCTATCTGCTCCCCTAAAGATTTCCAGTCTCAGAAATCCTATGCATAAACTTTTTAGATTTTTTTTCTTTCATGAAAAGATCATTTTATTGGGGGCTCTTACAACTCTTATATAACAGTCCATACATCAATTGTATCAAGCATATTTGTACATATGTTGGCATCATTCTTTTCCAGACATTTACTTTATATTGAGCCCTTGATATCAGCTCCAATTTTTCCCCTTCCTCCCTTCCTCCCCCTGTGACCCCTTGATAAATTATAAACTATTATTTTCATATCTTACACCAATCTGTGTCACCCTTCCCCCATGGTTTCTGTTGTCTGTCTCCCTGGAGGGGGTGTGTGGTTATTTGTCGATCATTGCGATTGGGTCCCCCTTCTTCCCTTCATTTCCCCACCTTCCCCCTACCCTTCTGGTATTATTATTCCCATTCCTGTTTCTGGATTCTGTGTGCTGTGAGCTCTTATTTCTTATCTGTATCTGTGCATGTGCTCTGGTCTAACGCGCAGTGAAAGACAGTACTGGG
Organism: Echinops telfairi; assembly: GCF_000313985.2. Taxonomy (NCBI): domain Eukaryota; kingdom Metazoa; phylum Chordata; class Mammalia; order Afrosoricida; family Tenrecidae; genus Echinops; species Echinops telfairi. Next base: position 29,185,315 of record NW_022107431.1, on the reverse strand, counting down.
GTCATGAGAGTGGGGGGTGAGGACGTCTCAAGGAACCAGAAAAACATTGTGTGTTTCATCGGTGCTTTACTGGGCCCTTCCAGTTGACTCATCCCTTCCCTGTGATCCCTCTGTGAGGGGATGTCCCATTGTCTACAGATGGGCTTTGGGTCTCGGCTACAACCCCTCTCATTCTCAGCAATATGTTTTTGCTGTTGTTTGTTTGTTTTGAGTCTTCTGGTGCTTGTTACCCAGGCCCAGCGATACCTCGTGATTGAACAGGCTGTGTGCGTCTTCCACACGGGCTTGTTGCTTCTCTGCTAGATGTTTAACTTCAAGCCTTAACTTCAGGATGCTATGTCTTTTGATAGCTGGGCATCATCCACTTTCTTCACATTTGCTTATACACCCATTTTGTTTTCAGTGATTGTGCTGGGAAGGTGAGCATCAGAGAATGCCCAGTTGTTAGAACAAAGTGTTCTTGCATTGAAGGAGGGTTTGAGCAGAGGCCTGAAGTCCATCCATTACCTGCGTGTATTTCCATTTAAATATATGTATCTAGGCCAATACCTCTATTTTTTATGAATTAATGTATTTATATCTGTACACACCTATGGTTATACAACTATCCATAGCTTTGCTTCCTAGATCATTCCTCTGTTTCCTTTTACCTTCCTTGTGCCCCACCATCATACTCACCTTACTTCCGCCTCTTAATAATTCCTCTCAGCTAGATTGTTGTTGCTTCAACACCCCTAGGACCTCAATGTACTTCTTGTTGTTGGTTTTAATACCATAGTTGTACCCCTGTCTATGGTGTTGTTTGCTCACCACTCCCTTTCCCCTCCTCCTTCTCCCACAAGTCCCTCCAGGACCATAGGTACAGCTGCTTTCTCCTCGACCTTGCTTCCCATGCCTATCTTATATAAGTAGGCAAGCCATCAATAACATAGACCAAACAAAAAGAAAAAAGATAGGAAAGACACCCTACAAACATAAAGAAACAAACCCTACAAACAACAAAAAAAACATACATAATTTCAGGTCTGTCCGCTGACCTTTATAAATATCTCCCCACTGGTCCTGGGGGAATTCTGGGAGCTTCCCAGTCTAGCCTGAAGTCTATTTTGGGGGCTCCTCAGGGGTTTTGTGGTTTTACTTTGCTCCTGTTGCTGATCTGTTACGTTCCCTCTTGGATAACCCAGCTGTGGGGTGTTCAAACCGGACACACTTCCTGCCTTGTGTCCCCAGGATTGTCCTCTGTCACAGTACGCTCCAGTAAGGGGACATGTCTTGAGCTGTTGTCGGCCCTACAGTCCTCTCTGTGCCTTAGCAGCTCCTTGCAGCAAAGCTGTCCTCCAGGCTTGGTGTGCCGATATGGGGTCTAGACGGTTCCTTTCTCTTTTCCATCTTGGTTTGCTTCCGTGTGGGCATGGCCTGCTGGCCCCTCTCCCCATCCTTTACTTTTAGTGTTGTTCTCTGTCGCACATACTTTTGGGGAGGGGGACAGTTTGGCTCTGATTTGGGTCCATGTAGCCTAATCTTTTCATGCATTCCTCCACTTGGTTACGTTGTCCTCAAGGCTTGATGTACCCTGGTGGGGTCTGTAGTCACACTCCCAATTCTGTGTAGACATAACCAATACTCTCCCCCTGGGTGGGTTTGTGTCCTGCTCCCCACATGCCATCATCTCCCTTTGCACCCCACCTTTTATCCCTCCCACTTCCCCTCTTTCCCCTTCTTTGTGTTGGAACAACATGTACCTCCTTGGGTTTGGTCGGATCTGCACCCGACTGGCTGCACCTCACCGCTTATAGTATGCGATAAGTGCTTTTCTTCTACACCTACTGTACTGATTATACTTACCTCAGGGGACTCATGTTGTACTTGTCCTTTTGTGCTTGGCTAATGTCACTTAGCATAATTTCCTCCAACTCTTCCCATCAAGTTACCTGCTTCAGTGATTGTTAGTGATGCATAGTTCTCCATTGGGTGTATGTGCCAGAGTGTGTTAATCCACTCGTCTATCGATGGAAATTTAGGTTGTTTCCAATTCTTTTTGATTGTGAATTGTGCGGCAATAAACAGATTTTGGAGCATGAATGGCTGGCAGTGGTTTATTTCTTACCTCTTCTGGATAGATGGCCAGTAGAGGGATAGCTGGGTCATAAGGTAGTTCAATTCCCGTTTTCTTTAAATATCACCAGATCACTTTCCACAGTGGCTGTACGTATCTACACAACCACCAGCAGTGGAGGAGAGTTCCTAGTTTGCCACATAACCTCCAAATTTGTTGCTCTCTGATTTTCTGATTTGGGCTATCCTCAAGGGTGTTAGATGGTATCTCAGGGTTGTTTTAATTTGCATTTCTCTGATGGCTAATGATCAGGAGCATTTTCTCATATGTTTATTGGCCATTTGGGTCTTCTCCCTGATGAAACTTCTTTTCAGGTCTTTGGCCCACTTCCTCAGGGGTTACTGCTCTTCTCTTTTTGCAGGCTAGGAAGATCGTGTAGATTTTATTAATAAGCCCTTTGTCTGTTGTGTCATTGCTAAAAATCCTCTCCTAGTCTGCTGGTAAACTTGTTACCCTCTTGGTAAAGTCTTTTGACACACACAGGTGTTTTATCCTTAGTATATTCCACTTGTCAATTTCAGGTTCACCTGTGTGTATACCCTTCTCTCTTGCTGTTAGCCTATGAATTCCCTGAGCCAACAGTCTTAGGTTTGTCCCAATTCCTTCCTTGATGGTCCTGCTAGTTTGGGATTTTACTTCTAGGTTTGTGATCCACCTTTAGTTTGTTCTTGTGCATGGGGTGAGGCAAGCTTCTTGCTTTGTTTCAGCACAACTTTTTAAAGAGGGCATCTGCCTTCCACTTGATCCTTTATGGACCCTTGTCGAAGATCAGTTGTCTATATGCTGATGGTTTTATTTCTGATTTTACTCTTCTTTTCCATTGGTCTGAATATCTGTCATTATACCAGTACCATGCTGTTTTGACCACTGTGGTTGTGTAGTAGGTGTTAAAGTCAGATAAAGTGAGCCCTCCTACTTTGTATTTCTTTTTGAGGAGTTCTCTGTTAATTTTGGGCTTCTTCCCTCTCCATATGAAATTGGTGGTCAATATTTTCAATTCTTTGAAGAAGGCTGTTGGTGTTTGAATCAGGATAGCATTACATTTATATAGTGCAATTGGGTAAGATTGACATATTTATAATATTATATTCACGAGCATGGGATATTCTTCCATTTGTGGAGGTTGCTTTTGGTTTCCTGTAGTAGAGTCCTGCAGTTTTCCTTGTAAAAGTGTTTTTGGGTTTTTAATTTTTTGGTTAAATATATCTCTAGATATTTCAATTTGTTCTTGGCTACTGTGAAGGGTACTGCCTTCTTGATCTTCTTTTCCATGGTCTTGTCCGATGTACATAGCAAGCAATAGAATTCTGTTTGTGGATCTTGTATCCTGCCACTCTTCCATATTCCTCTATCCCTGCCAGGAATCTAGTGCTGGAGCTTTTGGGCTTTTCAATGTATAGAATCATGTCAGCTGCAAATCATGATAGTTTTACCTCCTCCTGTCCCAGTGGATATCTTTAATGTCCTTCTGCTGTTTTTTTGTTGTTAGCTAGAACCTCCAGTATGATGTTGAAAAGAAGTGGGGATAGGGGGCATCCTTGTCTGGTCCCCTTTATCAGTGGAATTGTTTTTGCCTTTTCTCCATTGACTATGATATCGGCTGTTGGGTTTTCATGACTTTTTGTATTAACTTGAGTTTTCCTTCCATTCCTATCTTCTTGAATGTCTTAATTAGGAATGGGTTTTGGATGTTTTCAAATGCTTGTTCTGTATCGATTGATATTATCATGTGATTCTTTTTTTTAATCAATGTGGTATATAATAATGATGGATTTTCCAGTGTTAAACCATCCTGCATCCCTGGGTGAAAACCAAAGGGGGAGGTCTCTACCGGACCTTAGCACACTGAGTCTATTTTTAGCATTCAGCCTCCCAGTCTTGGCCTCCTTATTTCTTTATTTTCTGGTAGCAGCAGGAGCTCTGAGCGGTGATTCGACCTGGATGCCATCTTGACTCCTCCTCTCCATTTTAGAATTTTCAACCTTCAGGTTTTAAAATTGTTTAAAAATAATTATTTCTTTGTATAAAAATTAATTTAATTTCTAACATTCATGTAGAGAGTATGAACAAATTTGTAGACACGTGAATAATTATAATTAATGAAAGGCAACAAATACATGTAATTATAATGTAAAAGTAGAATATAAGTAGAATATAAGAATATATATTACATTATAATTCCATGTATTTGGGATTTGGATTTACTTAGAAAGGCAGCCATTTCAATTGAAAAATGATTTCATTACAGGAAATTTAGCTTAATTATTTAGGAAATAGGTCACTGCTCAATTTCTTACTGTGATATTATTCTTCATAATGAGCTGAATGATTTTCTTTCAGCTGTTTCCTATATTCATATGTGTGACTAGCTTTTATTGACTATCCATGAAGTGCACTTAATAACTTCAGATCTATTACACCCACTTATTTAAATATGTATAATATGCATTTTTCTATACATATAAATATGTTCCATCTACTCTTGTTTTTGGATTCTCATTTATTTTCTATTATAATTTTTCCTTACTAAGATAATGTAGGAGAATAATACACCAAGGCAAAGGGCCTGTTAGATTGTTATTTTTATTTATGTTGGTTGTAATAAAACATTTAGAAAATAAAAAGAAATGTAATTGCAAGTTTTGATTCTTTGTCAAGGTATTCTATTATACAATCTTTACTTTTCAATCTCTCATCTAGAGTACATCCATACTTTGTTTACGTTGTCATTTTCAGCCTCTATTGTAGAGATTGGAACTTGGCAGATAGACAAATAGTGTAATGGTTTTTTTTCTCAATGTCTTCCTTTAGAATGAAAATAACAATTACAATATATATTATAGATATTGGAAGAAGAGTAATCTTATATAAAATAAAAGGCTTTGTAACCTGTAAAGCTACATTAAAAATAATTAGATTTTATGATGTGCATTCTACTCCTCTATTAATATTTGCTGAAAGTAATTCTTCTTGAAGATGTTTTCAATATTCAAGTTTACAATTATTTCTTTCCATTTTTCTGTTTAGAAAACATTTTTTAATAGGTTAGTAAAATTTTAGAACCAAGAGAGACCTGATGTAAAAGAACAGCAAAATACACATTCAAAAAAGAGCCTGCAGATTCCTGCTCTGACAACTGCTCCTCTGATGACGAGGAACTGACTGACAGACTGTATTAAAAAATATCTGTTTTTTATCTGTAAAACCAATGGACATTAAAAGAGGATGGATTCCATGCTTCTGGATGGATCACAATATGTGTGCCGTATTGATTCTGCAACATAATTGTTCTTTCCTGAAGATATTGCAAATAAATTACACACCAGGGGAATCTGCCTTCAGACAAATGCCTCTATATTAGCAGATGGCATTTTTCCCATTTTATGAGGAAAAATTAAGCCATCAGACATGACCAGCCTCAACCCTACTCTCTCAAGATAATGAACATCAGCAAGTTTTTCTATGTTCCCTCCAGACTGTGAGGGAGGGAAGTAAAGAAGGAAGGAAAGAGGGAGAGGAGAGAGAGAATAAGAATCCTGTTAATTCAAGACACATTTCTCAATCTGAGTTATTAACCAATCCTTTTCTTTCATCTGTAAAACTTAAGTTATAAATTATTTTCCCCTTTCTTTGACTCTCTTCATTATTTCTTTTCTGAACTTGAAACGTTGTGCTGTTGAAGGGTAACTTTATGTTGAAGGCATGAATCCAATTTTGCAGGGTCTCAAACATATGCAAGAAAGTGATTATAAAGTTTAAGCTTCAATGACTTTACAATAAATCTGCCCTCGTCTGCAAGTGTATTTCTATTTTAACCCAGCATCAAGACTGCTCTCACTAGTGTTAGTGAATTCTTGATAGGTGCCAGCAAAGAGGATACACTTGTTTGCAAAAATTGGAAATTATAGGTTCAAAATACCAACACCACAGGTCACCAGAAGCATCGTTAGTTCCTTACCTTCTGGCGTCCAGTATGTTTAATGCACCTGAAAATCATCTGATCAAACTCTCCCAAGACTTTATACTCCTTTGTGTGCATTTCATATTTGGTGTTCTGAAATCCAGGGAGGATAATCTATCATCTATCTATCTATCTATCTATCTATCTATCTATCTATCTATCTTCTATCTATCATCGCTCTATATCTATAAACATTGACTTTACAGTCGATAGGTTCTTACAATACAATCATTTATAAAAAGATCCAGATCTTAGTAATGTATTTCTATTTTCTATTGATCATTTTTACTTAATGCTTTGACATAATATGCAGTAAGGCATATCTTAGTTAAAATTTTACAAGCACGCATATCCAACAAATATGTATCTAAGTAGCTGATACTGAGTGGATTTTGACTGACCGAGTCTTAAACAACAACATGAAATATTGCTAATCCTGCGTCCTTGCTTCCATGTATCAATTCATTATTAAACCTACTACCCAATCCATGTCACTCAGTGTCCATCGTGTCACTCACTGGCTCTCTACATCACAAAACATGAGGTACTGCTCCAATATTTGATAACTCTTAATGATTTTCCCCAAGGAAGCCATTCAAGTAAAATCTTTGGCTATTTGTTTTATGTTGATGATAAGGTCTTTTTCTTAATTTGCCTTAGAATATAAGCTCTGCTGAAACTTGTCCACCATGGATAAATCTAGGGATATTTGAAAGTGAGGAGGACTAGAGCCACCTGCTGATGAAGATTAAGGATTGTAGCCATCAGTATGTATTACAACTCAATGTATAGAAAACAAAACCCTCATAACTGGAAAAATAGGTAACAGCATGACTGTGAGAGTTAGGGATTATGGTAACTAGACACTCCTTGCTAGGGGTGGAGTCAAACTTATCAATCAAGTAGCACCATGATGACATCTTGATGTTATAAATATTCTATGTAAGATTAAGGCAAACTGGGACAATTTAATTCTCTGTTACTCCACCATCTTGCCTCTGGAACTCTGCCTATATCAAGGGGTGGCCCCGTGGGAGCCAACTGATCCTGAGAGCTGCCAGTGCCTGGTCAATGATCTGGGATCCATGTGACTTTGCACCCACCACCCTGTGATCTCTCTGCTTCCCCGTTATTTATTTATTTTTTTGCATCACTGGCATGCAGTTATGTGTATCTGAAGAGGGACTTATAGATGAGCATCAACTTACGGACTTGAACTGGAATGGGCCAGAATGCCTTCATGTTTAATAATTACTTATTGATATAAAGCTCTTTCTTATACCTATAGGAGTGTTCCTGCATTTGTTTCTCTAGACAACCCAACCTAACACAACAACAAATAGAGAAAAGATTGAAGCTGTCAAGGATTTCATTTTGCTTGGATCCACAATTAGTGCTCATGGAAGCATCAGTCAAGAGGTCAAATGGCACATTGTATTGGGGAAATATGCTGCTTAAGATTTCTTTTAAGTGTTCAAAAATAAAGATGTTGCTTTGAGATTACGTTGAGACCCAAGCCATGATATTTTCAATAGCTTCTTTTTTTTCCCCTTTTCTTTTCATTTTTAAATACTTTTATTAGGGGCTCCAACATCTCTTATTACAATTCATTCATTCATCCATTGTCTCAAGCACATTTGTACATATATTGTACATCATCAATTTCAAAGCATTTTCTCAATAGCTTCTATCATGTAAACGTTGGACATTGAATAAGAAAGCCTGAAGAAAAATAGATGCATTTGAATTTTGGTGCTGGTGAAGAAGATGGAAAGTACTATGGACCATCAAATGAACAAGCATATCTGTTTTGGAAGAAGAACAACCAGAATGCTCCTTCGAGTAAAGAACACAGAGATTTCGCCTCATGTAACTTGGACATGTTACCCAGAAAGACCAGTGGCTGCAGATGGGCGTCGTGCTTTGTGAAGTCGAGGGCAGTGGAAAGGAGTAAGGCCTCCAGGAGCTGGATTGACCCCAGGGCTGCAGCAATGGGCTCGAGCCTAACAACCACTGGGAGGATGGCCCCGACCTGGGGGTGTTTCATGCTGTTGTACACAGGGATGCTATGAGTTGGAAGCAAACTGGTGGTACCTAACTTCAAAAATGTTGGCCTGTAGTGTTATAAACTTCTTAACTCCTGTTTTTACTATTTGATACTTCATTTTCATTGAGTTCAAAATGTTTTATAATGTTTTCTTGATTGTGTCTTTGATTCTTGGCTTATTTAGGCGTTTCCAACTTGGTATTCACATTTTTGGGAATGTTCCAAATATCATCTGGCATAGATTTGGAATTAAATTCCTTTATAGTCAGAGAATATACTGTGTATAATTTAAATCTTGGAAATGTTTTCATTTCACAGTCCAAAATACGATTACATAAGTTTGTTCAATTTAATGAGGGTGAGGCTACATCACGCCAGGAGAGCTGAAGGGGAGATGGATTACACAAGTGCTTAGTAAGTGCCTGTCTATGTGGAGCTGGAGATTAAGCATAGAGATTATGCTGTGTTCAGGAATACTAATCCATAAATATAAAACAAGTGAATAAATTACCTACAGATTTTAATGTGTACTATAAAAACCTAAAATTAAACTAAATTCTCTGCCATCAAGTCGCCAATGACTCACAGGAGCCTGATAGGACACAGTAGAACTGCCTCTATGAATTTCTGAGACTATAACCCTTTTCAAAAGTAGAAAGCCCCATTTTTCTCTAGAGGAGTTCTGAAGATTCTGAACTTTGCAGATCACAGTCCAATGCATAACCAAACACCACCAGGGCTCCTTGTATTATGAATGCACACACAAAATGTAGTAGAAATGTGTAAATGGGTTACATGGTGCTTGTCTTCTAAGAATGGCCAGAGTAAGACTGTCTGTTGAGGGCTCATTTAAATTGATAAAACAATGAGAAAAATATCAGTTATTCCAATAGAAAAGAGAAACTCAGGAGTGGAGGACAGTGTAAAAGCTTTTGTGTAGGAACCTAAATCAGGGATGGGGTAATTTAAGAAAATCCTAGTTCACTGTGAAATTTTATAGCAGTGTGGGTAAAACTTAGGAGAACATGATACGACATGTGCTTAAGGAATTTAATGGAAACCATATGATCAGCGAGTTACATCATATTCCAAGTAAACCAGGAAGTGAATGAAGTGTTTTAAACAGGGAGAGGGGTACAACTTGATTGACTTTTATAAAATAAAAGATGATCAACATTGTGCTTAGAAGACACGATCTTAGGATGAGGAAGCTGTGACATGATTGACAGGATAAAAGTTCACATAACGGTATTAGGCAGGTGGCTACAAAAAGGTGCACTGAAACCCAGGTCTCTAGCAGTAAACTATTTGCTTGATGGATTGGATAAGGAGGAGAAAGACAAAAAGGAAATGGGGCAGAGGTGGGTATTGCCAGGCTTTAAGCTCAGTTAGGGGGCTAATATAATTACTATCAGAAAGGAGAGTGGCAGTGAATAAAGATTTGGTGCAAGCAAACAGGTTTTCCTTTGTAGGGCACATTGATTTTGAAATTAATTTCCCTGTCAGTTTGTTGCACTGTGGTGGCTTGTGTGTCGCTGAGGTACTGGAAGCCATGTCAATGGTACTTCAAATGCCAGCAGGTTCACCAAATGGACAGGTTTCAGTAGAACTTCTAGACTAAGAGAAGACTATGGAGGAAAGAATTGATTGCCCACTTGGGTGGGAGTAGCCACTGAAAATCTTATTTATAGCTTCAGATACTGAAGTCTAATGAATGGAAGCAGAATATTGTTGGAGGTAATGCTGGAGAAAAGACCCTGGGGTCTGAAGGTGTTCTAAATGTGACGAAGGAGGAGCTAGCTGCTTTGTTTGAGTAGAGTCAACCATGGGAATTTGAGTCCAGTAAAGCCTGTAGGTGTAGAGTCTTGGGAATCTTCATTTGATGGAGATTTCATACTACTGGAGGTAATAAGAAACAACTACAAAAATCTGCTACTGATTAGAACTTGGATTGTGTGAAGTATGAATTTCGGAAAATTGGAAGTGGTCAAAAATGAAGTGGAACACACAAAGTTTGATTTCCCTAATATCAGTGAGCTGAAATGGACTGGTATTGGCCATTTTCAATCAGAAATTCATGAAGTCTACTATG
>NW_022107431.1:29164787-29174645 GCF_000313985.2 Echinops telfairi | reverse complement strand
TGCTCCAGAGGGAATACATAGAAATAAAATTGATTACATCTGTGGGAATAGACATTGGAGAAGCTCAATATCAACAGCTGAACCTGGCCTGGGACTGACCCTAAGAGAGACCATCAGTTTCTCATATGTAAGTTCAGGACAAAGCTGAAGGAAGTTAAACCAAATCTAGAAGAGTCAAAATATGAACTTGAGTCTATCCCACCTGAATTTCTAGAACATCTGAAGAGTAGATTTACTGCACTGAACATAAATAACAGAGACCTGATGAGTTATAGGAGGCCGTCAAGACCGTTGTTCATGAAGAAAACAAGAGGTCATTGAAAGGACCAGAAAGAAAACATCAAAGTGGATGTCAGAAGAGACTTTGAAACTTGCATTTAATCCCAGAGTAATTAAATGAAATGGCAGAAGGGATGAAGTCAAAGAACTGAATAGAAATTTTCAAAGGGCAGTTCAAAAAGTCAAAGCCAAATGTTATAATGAAATGTGCCATGACCTAGAATTAGAAAACCAAATGGGAAGAACATGCTCAGCTTATCTGAAACCAAAAGAATTAAGGAAAAAGTTCAAGCTTCTAGTTGAAATACTGAAAGATTCTCTGTACAAAATATTGAATGATGCAGAAAATATCAAAAGAAAATGAAAAGAATACACAGAGTCACTGTACCAAGAAGACAAGTCGACATTCCACCATTTCAGGAGGTAGCAGCTGAGCAAGAATCAATGGCGATTCCAGAAGTTCCAGCTAAACTGAAAGTATTATCCAAAAACATGGTCCTAGCTGTTTATGGAATACTGATTGAAATGGTTCAACAAGCTCATAATGCACTAGAAGCACTCACTCTTCTATGCCAGGAGATTTGGAAGACAGCTAACTTGCTTGCTGAAATTGAGAGGAATTGAAGCCCTTGCTGATGAACATCAAGGATTGCAGCCTTCAGTATGAATTATAACTCAATGTTTAAAAGACTAAAATCTACACAACAGGACCTATAGATAACATAATGATAAATCAAGACGTCTGAAGTTGTTAAGGATTTTTGTCTTGCTTGTGTCCACAATCAATGTTCCCAGCAGCAGAAGTCAAGGGATCAAAAATGGGTTGTATTAGGTAATCCTGCTGCACAAGACCTCTTTAGCGTACTGGAGAGCAAAGGTGTTGCTTTAAGTCTAATGTGTGACTGCCCCAAGCCAGGGCAGTTTCAATTGTCTTATGCATGTGAAAGATGGACACTGAATAAAGAAGACGACCGAAAAAGAGTCGATGTATTTGAATAGTGCCGCTTGCAAAGAATGTTAAATTGACCACAGACTTGCTAAAATGATAAATGGATCTCTCTTTGGAGCTGTCCTACCAGAGTGCTCCTGAGAGGCAAGGATGGCAAGACTTTGTCTTAAATACTTTGGACATGTTATCAAGAGAGACCAGTCGCTGAAGATGGCTGGCAAAGCTGATGAACGGAGACAAAGAGGAAGCCCTCAAAGATATGTATCGACACAGAGCTGCAAAGCGGGCTCAGGCATAGGAATAGATGGGGGGGTGGCATGGGACTGGCAGTGCTTCACTCTGTTATGCCTGGGTTGAATGGACTAGAAGGCACCTGGCAACAATAATTTTGAAATACTATCCCCAAATAAGGAGCTCTAATGATATACTTGTTATGTATTGGGCTGCTAGCTACAAGGTCAACAGTTCAAAAGCACCAACTTCTCCATGGGAGAGACTTTCTACTCCTGAAAACTCATGGGCGCACTTCCACCCTGTCCCCTATGGTCACTATAAGCCAGCAATGACTCAGGGGTAGTAAGCTTGTTTGCTTTTAATTATTGTTATTATTCATATGTAAATACATGTTTCTGTAGGCGCTGTACCTCAAAATAAAGAAATCAAAGCTGTACAAATTAATCACATCATGATAAACAGAAAAGATAACAAGATTTCATTTTACATGAATTCAGTCAATGGTCATGGAAGGAGCAGTCAAGACATGATGTCAAGGGTCCATATAAAAAAAAAATATTGGGAAACTGATTGTGGTAGCTAATGTCCACTTCTTCTTGGCATGGTTGGATTGTGGAATGATTTGATATAGGTATTAATTCCAATTAATAAAAAAGAAAATAATACAAGAATCAGAAAAAACAAAATCAGAAGATATATTGTGTTGGGCAAATATGTTGTAGAATAACTCTTTAGAAGGTTAAGGAGCAAAGATGACATTTTGAGGACTAAGCTGTGCCGGATCCAAACCATACCTTAGATTTCCTCAAATGTATGTAAAACTGGATAATAAATAGAGAATATCAGGAAAGAAGTTAGTATGTTTGAATGATGCTAATGAAAAACATTGAATATACCATATACTGCCAGAAGAACAAACAAATGTATCAGGGAAGAAATACAGCCAGAAGGCCTCTTAGAAGTGAGGATAGTGAGACTTGATTTCATAAACATTTGACGTTATTAGAAAAAAAAACAACAAAAAGCCACCTCACTGGTCATCAAGTCAATGCCGAATCAAAGCAGCCCTACAGGACAGGGTAGACCTGCCCCAGCGGGTTTCTGAAATTATACTCTTTGCAGGAATAGAGACCCTTGTCTTTCTCCCAGGGAGCAGTGGTGGTTTTGAAGTGCTGAGTTTGTGGGTAGCAAGCGAATGCATAGCCACTATACCACAATGGACGTTTTCTCAGGAAGAATCGATCCTAGAAAAGGGCATCATGCTTTGACAAGGAGAGGGTCAGTGAAAGAGGAAAATGGGACAATTGACGCAGTAGCTGCAACGATGAAGTCGAACATGACATTTGTGAATATGGAACAGGATCGGGCAGCGTTTACTTCTTTTCCACATGGTGTCTCTGTGGGTCACAACGGACTTGATGGCACCTCATCACCACTGACTATATTTATTCATCTCCCCATGTATCTCCTTTATTTGTATTTACACCAAAAAATGAAGAGTTTTTATAATTTAAAAACCAAGATACTCATGTTAACTGGGTTTCATTGCACATATACATTATAATTCTCTTGAGGTTTACAATAAGGATGGATCATTAGTCTGAAGTATTTCTTTGCTGAGATGGATGCTCACAGTCAGATCTAATAATCATGGTGATAGACTTTACGTTATAAGCTAAAATCATTTTGACAGCTCTGGCAATGAAGTTGTTTTCCACAAGGAAGTAATTAGGTTTATTGACAGCCAATACAGCACAATGGCTCTTTAAGACACCCATAATGCAATGCACAGTATGTTAATTCCAAATGATTTATTTCAAATGTTAATTCACTTCTGCTTATATTACAATTACATATTCAGGAGGGTGGTTTTTTTATTTGCTTTATTTGCTGACTCTGAAGAAATGATGTCACCCCCTAAGAGCATCCATTTTGTTAAAATTGAAGGAAAATTCACTTTAGCACATTCAATTGCTTTGGGATTCGTCAATACTTGAGGAGTCCTGTGGCTTTACATCCAGCAAGATTTATAAAGGAGGGAAGAACACAACAGCTTATTTGCTAGAGTAATCAGATTTCACCCTTAAACCTGTGGTCTGCCTCTTCATACTCTTGGTTTCTGGATTTCTTCTGCATCATGAGCACCTGTGGCACCTGTTAGTCTTCATGTTGACGTTCTTCCTCTGTCATTAATATTGACCTGACGCGCTTCTCAACTTGAATATCTTTAATGATTCCAAGAAAGTTTATGTACTGATGTCAAAGTCTAGCTCATAGACTTGATTAGAATATGAATCCATTACAAAATTGAATTGCCTAATCTAAGCCTAGAGTTTCTTCAATTATAGTTCTCTCTCTTGATCGTAATTTAAAAAGCGATCACACCTCTGTGATTTTGTAAATAAAGTTGAAACTAGATATCAAAGTTGGGCTATAATTTAATTTTTCTTTTTAAGAAGCCAATGAAGAATGAAATCAAATTGTTTAAGATTCTTCTTTTTATTTATTAAATTTCACAGTAATATTCATATCAGATTCTACTCTGATTATAAATGATCAATTCAATGATCACTATTCAACATAAATCATATACTTCTTTCTATTTTAGACACTTGGAATGTTTAGCTACATTGAATTGTATTATAGTGATATTTATGCCCATTTTAAATTGTGTCTCTTTAGAGCTATGTTAGTCTGAGTTGACTAGAGAAACAAATTCATAAACACATGTGTATAAGAAAAATCCTTATATAAAGAATAATTGTACATTAAGGAAACATCCCAGGCCAGTCCACATCAAGTCCATAAGTCCAATACCAATCTATAAAGTCCTCTTTAGACTCAAAAAACACATGCAATGATGGTGAATGCAGGAAGATCACAGACCAGTGTGTGGGAAGTCTTGTGGATCCAATGGCTTTGCAACCATCTCAGTACTGGCAGGAGTCTCCATGTAGCTCCTCCAACTCAGGGCACTAACCTAGCTCCATGTGTCTTGTCAGCTGCAATGTCTCCCAGGGAGTGAACATGTGTCCCGTCTCTAGTGAGCTATTTATCTCCTTAGCACCTGAGATCATCAAGCTGCGACCTGATTGGCAGACTAAACTCCACCCTTTCACTCTTAATGTTCTAGTTGACAATAGTTTATATAATTACCACCAGAACCTAGAACCATAGTGCTTTATCTGAAAATATTGAATCAGGAAATATATATTATTTTTCAATCATTGGTGACCAGCAAGAAAGATATAATCCTTGCTTCACAGATTCTATAGTAAACCACTGAATAAAACACACACAAAAAAACCCCACAAGTATATATTCATATACTTGTTATAACATAAAAATTAAGGTGTTATAGGAAATCAATTTTTATAATACTGTAAAAAATTACTAAAATGGGAGCTATTCAATGAAATTGTGATCCTACAATTGAATAATTATACAGGTCATTGCCTAAGAGAGCAGTTCTCAACCTGTGGGTCACGACCTCTTCTGGGGTCAAATGATCCTTTCACAGGGGTTGCCTAAGACCCTTGGAAAACACATATTTCTGATGGTCTTAGGAACAGAGACACCGCTCCTCTATCCGTCTCAGGCGGCTCCACCCACATGCAGATACGCCCACAAATGAGTACCCAGCGTGATGACATCATCACATCAACCCCATCACATACACTCCATACAAATACAGGTGTATGTGACAGGGTTGGTGCCGTAATGTGCTTATGCAGACCAGTCACACAGTGTGGAGAGCAGCTACTTTGCAGAAGGCAGCTGCTGTGTTGAAAGCAGCTACTCTGTTAAAAGCAGCAGTATTAGAGGTAAAACAACACTTCATTAATTATAATTACTGGGTAAATGTAAAATTATGTGCAGTAAAATCATCAACTACTGCAAAAAAATATCTGTGCCATGGGAACTTAATCTGGATGCTGATCAGTCTTTTTATATTCAACTGTGGCTATGCTCAATTTGTAACAATGAAAATACAATCTGCATATCAGATAGTTACATTAAGATTCATAACAGTAGCAAAGTGACAGGAAGTAGCAATGAAAATAATTTTATGATTGGAGGTCACCACAACAAGAGGAACTGTATTAATGGGCGGCAGCACTAGGAAGGTTGGGAACCACTGGCGTAAGATATCTTTCAAATTCAGTTTGTAATAATCCAACCATAATGAATTTATTAGAGTTGGAGTCTGTAGGAAAAATGAACATCCATGGTTTTTAAGTGAAATATTTCCATTTTAAAAATTGTAAAACCTACATAAAATCCTAGGTGATTCTTAATACATTATAGATTCCCTTGGTAATGTATATTCTGACCTTGATGCATACAACTGAGCTGTTGCATTTATGTGTATTTTAACCTTCATAATCTCTTTGAAGTAATGCTTTTTATTAAATTATTACTTTTTGCACGCTACAGTAACTAAGTTTATGCTTCTTATATTTGCTTGTGTAAAGCTGTAATTGAGTTTATTTAGCGTAAATCTATCAGGGGAATGCCTGTTTTTGCAGTGCTCTCTAATTTGTTGACTAAGCACATGCACATTTTAACTGTGCTAGATATTAAATAGAATTTACAAAAATAAGTGTGAAAATATCTTGATAGATGATTTAGTGTACTCTGCTAGATACTTTGAAATAAACAGTAAAACCAATATACTAAGTTCTTCTATATAATGTTAAGCTTTGTTGTGCAATGAGTAAAACCTCATACAATTAATTTAATAATTGTAATAAGTAGTAAAAAAGACAAGTAAAAATGCTATCAGTGTAGTAGTGTAGTAAAATAAACTGGATGGCCCTAGATATTGTCTCTGATAAGGAAAATGGAATCTCAGACAAGAAAGATGGCTGGCTAGGTGTTGACAGGTCCATGGATAGGCTGCATGTTGGGATCACGAAAGGTTATTATAAACAGGTTAGGACTGCAAGTCCATGTGATAATGCAGTACTGACTCAAATAATAGAGTGAATGAAGAGGGAAAATATTGATGATACTAGTCAGATCAAGCTTGACTTTAGAACAGTGGTTCTCAAACTTCCTAATGCCATGACCCTTTAATACAGTTCTTCATGTTGTGGTAACCCCCAACCATAAAATTATTTTTGTTGCTACTTCATCACTGTAATTTTGATACTGTTATGAATCATAATTTAAATATCTGATATGCAGGATGTATTTTCATTGTTACAAATTGAACACAATGAAAGAATAGTGTTTAATCACAAAACAATATGCAATTGTATATTGTGAAATGTTTATTTCTAATTACAAATAAATGAAATTTTGTCTTGAAGCATGGTGTAGCATGGCTAAGTCTTCACGCCTGGTACTCGTACGTTGGCATATCTGCATGTGGGCGGACCCACCTGGAGATGGCTAGAGGAGCAGTGTCTTGCTTCCTAAGACCATCAGAAGTATGTGTTTTCGATGGTCTTAGGCGACCCCTGGGAAAGGGTTCTTTGACCCCCCAAAGGGGTCCTGACCCACAGATTGAGAACTGCTGCCTTGGAATAGCGTAGGATTTTTAAGAGTAAGGTCAACATTATTTAACTATGCTTTAAAATACATGTTTTGTTGCTGTTTGGGAAGAAGATGAGACAAAAATGAAACCAGATAGATACTTTAGAGGTGTTTAAAATAGCGCATATGAGAAATCTAACTTGGCATAAAATGGTGAGACGGGAATATACGCATGACAAATCTAATAGAAATTTACCCAAGTAGGGATGGATGAAGAGTGAGTGCTGAGGTAGGTAGTCGTTCCAAAAGTGTTTCTTAGATTACTGCCGCGAGCATTGGATGTGTAGAATCAGAGAAAACATACATGTTCGAGGGATAGCATTGAAATTTTGGCATCACATATGTTGCATTTGAGATGTTAATGAGATGTTCAAGGGTTAATGTTAGGAGGTAGCAAGTAGATGCATGTTCCAGAGCTCAGAAGATAGTTCCTGAAATAAATGTCTGAATTGGTTGTCTAACTCTATGGTTGTGGAGGTTTCTTAACGAGATAGGATAATTAATGAGGACAAGATGGCCATATATGGACTCTAAATTTTAAAATTACTTTTAGAAATTTTTTGAAGCAACAAAGTAGAGGAAAGATAAAAATGAAGACTCTAAGTGACAGTCCAAAAAGTTGGGTGAAAATTGGCAACATTTGCTTACTTTCAAATTAGGTAATGTCAGAATGTTTTCCCATTAAAATGATGAACTTATAAAATACTGAAATGGAGAAATATTTTAAAGATTAATCAAATAATAATTTCTGTAGACCTCAATTGCCTTTTTAATCCTCCTCTCTCCTTCCTTATTCTCCGCCACAGTCAAATTCATCATTTAAAAATATCCCCGTGACCATTCCTTATTTTTGTGGTGTAGGAAAGAAATCAACATAATTATAAATTATTTATCTTTACTGATAGGTTTGAATTCATTATGTATGTTTGCCTTTTTAATTTAAAGAATATATCTTTTGAATAAAACCCCAATAAGATTTATATTTTAATACTATTCTTTATAAAATTAAAATTTTAAGAATTTTATTTATTGAAATCAACTTCTAAAGAGTTATCTTTGCCACTGGACTAGTGGCACTATGCCTCAATCCTGTGAACATTTTTCCAATCTTTGTTTTGAAAAATACATCCTCAAATAAATGCATTTATTTATTGGTTTGTTTTAAAATTTATTTACTCTGGTGGTTAGCACTCACTTTTAAAAATTAAATATTGTTGTTGTTGTTGTCAGATGCCATTAAGTAGCTCCAGACTGATAGAGATTCTATGTACAACTGAAAGAAACAATGCCTGGTTTACACCATTCTCATTATTGTTCTTATGTTTGAGCCAATGTTTGCAGCCATGGTGTTAATCCATCTTATGTTAGACAGCGTTCTCTAGAGAAACAAAATCAGAATGCTAATGATTTTATATATATATTTATAGATAGATAGATAACTTAAGAAATAAACAGTTCATTAATCTATAAAGCAGTACAAATGGCTCAGTGCAATTCACTCCCGTGAGACAGCTGTGAAACACTGGCAGTCCTTCAAGTCTTGAGGGCCGCCAGGTAGTCCTCTGTAGAGCAATTCAGGCTTTCCAGGCCCAGGCAGCAAACAGCAAGGCAGGTCACCAACTGTGAGCCAGATGACAGGGTCCGACAATCCCCAGCTCAAGAGATGCAAGTTTTAATAGTGTGGTGAAGCAGGTCTTGAAGAAAACTCAAATTACAATGACACACTCCATGGGTTAGGTGTCCCACAGGTAGTGTAGCTTGCAAATTGAGGCACAGAACAAGCAAGGCAGCCACACTCTGGTCCAATGATCAGAGAGCAAGAGACAAGAAAGGCAAGGCTCGCCAAGCCATTTATCTCTCTGCCCTTCAATTAATCCCACATGTTTTCATTGGCCATGTTGGCACAATAAACCTGCAGATCACACATCTCATCTAGAGTCTTCCTCTTTTCTTATGCCCTTCCAGTTTACCAAGCATGGTGTCCATCTCCAGGTACTGAGACAAAGTCTAGCCATTCTTACCTCCAAGTGCATTCTGGCCTTACTTCTTCCAAGAAGCTAAGAGCCTATTATACTTTTCATGTTCTTCATGAACGCTGTAGTTCAAATACATCAATTTTTCTACAGTATTCATGATTACACGTCCAGCTGTCACATTCAGATGAGGAGATTGAAAATATCATGGCATAGATAAGACTCCTCTTAATCCTCAAAGTATTTTTCTTGCTTTTTAATGCTTTAAAGAGATCTTATGCAGCAGATTTACCTAATTCAGAATTTCATTTGATTTCTTGAGTGTTGCTTCCATGAGTATTTATTGTGGATTCAGGCAAGATCAAATCCTTGGCGACTTGAATCTTTCCTCCATATATCATGATGTTGCATATTGGTCAAGTTGTGAGGATTTTTGTTTTCTTTACATTGAGTTATAGTCCATATTGCAGGCTGCAATCCTTGTTCTTCATCAGCAAGTGCTTTAAGTCCAACTCAGTTTTATCAATCAAGGCTTTATCAATAGGTTATTAACAAACTTTCCTCTACTCCTTATGCTGCATTCTACTTCGTAAATTCCAGCTTCGATGATTATTGCTTACCATACAGATTGAATAAATATGGTGAGACATCCATGCAACATAGATTTCCTGATTTTAAACCATGCAGTGTTCCCTGGTTCTTTTCACACCACTGCTTCTTGATCTACATACAGGTTCTGCGCGAGCACAATTAAGTGTCTAGGAACTCAGATTATTCTCCAGGCTGCCCATAGTTTGTTATGATCCACATATCAGATGCCTTTGATCAGCCAATAAAATGCAAATAAACATCTTGCTGATATTCTCTGCACTCAGCCAAGAT
>NW_022107431.1:29157735-29164424 GCF_000313985.2 Echinops telfairi | reverse complement strand
CTTCTCCCTTCAATACCATTGGTTTTTGCTCATATGCTACCGCTTGAAACAGTTGAATAGTGACTAATACTTTTTGGTACAGTAATTATTCCATCTTCTTTTGATGCTTCCTGCATCATTTAATGTTTTATATTCCCAAGGGATCTTTTGATATTGCAACTCAAGGCTTGCATTTTTCTTGTGTTATTTCAGTTTAAGATCTGCTGAGCAAGTTCTTCCCTTTTGGTTTTCTAACTCTGCACATTTAATTATAACATTTAATTATAATTTTCTCTGAGTCTTCTTGAGCTGTCGTTTGAAAGTTTTCATTCAATTTTTAAAATTTCATCATTTCTTCCATTTGTCTTTACTTTAAAATTAAGAGCAAGTTTCAACATATCTTCTAGCATCCACTTTGATCTTTTATTTTCTTTCTTGTCTTTTACTGACCTTTTTTTTCTGTGAGTATGAAGTTCTTGATGAGCACAGCCCATCGGGTCTTCTGTCATTAATGTTTGATGCAGTAAATCTGTTTTTGAGGTGTTCTCAAAATTCATATGGGATAGATGCAAGGTCATAGTTTGGCTTTCATGTATTCATTTTAACTTTCTTCAGCTTCACTATGAGCTTATATAGGAGCAATTAATGGTCTGCTGCACAGTCAGGACTTAGTGTCATATTAGAGGCTGATATTGAGTTTCTTCCCACAGATGTAGTCAATTTGATTTTTATTTATTCCATCTGGAGAAGTCCACAAGTTCCCTTTTGTGTTGTTGAGAAGGGTATTTTCTATAAAGAAGTTGATGTTATAAATTCTGTCATGTGATCTCTAGCTTCAGTTCTATCAAAGGCTGTATTTCCCAACTATTGTTCCTGCCTCTTTGTTTCTAAGTTTTGCATAATAATCTCCAATATTTATCAATGCATCTTGATTGCATGTTTGATCAAATTCAGACTATAAAAATTAGTAAAACTCTTTAAATTCTGCATTACTAGCTCTTGTGGGTGGTGCATAAATTTGAATAGTAGTTGCATTGATTGGTTTGCCTTGTATGGGCATCAACATCTTCCTATCAGACATAGTATTGTACTTCAAGATAGATCTTGAACTGTTTTGTTTTCTTTGATAATGAAATAATGCCATTTCTCTTGATTGTGTTATTTCCAGCATAGTAAACCATATGGTCTTCTACTTCAAAATGTCTAATGCCAGTACATTTCAGTTCCCTAAACCTAGAATAGTATTTTTATATGTTCCATTTCATTTGTGATGACTTCCAAGTTTCCTATATTCATATTTAGCATATTCTAAGTTCCAAGTACTAATTGATATTTGTAGCTCTTTCTTCTCATTTTGAGTTGTGCAAATGAAGTTTATCAAAGGCTTTAGTTCCTCTCAAAAGTTTTACTCCATCTTTGTCATTATAGTCAACTCTACTTTTAGAAAACAGCTCTTCCTTAGTCAAATTTTAAGTGTGTTTTGACCTGAGTGGCTTAATTTTTGACACTACTTCTGACAATGTTCTGCTCCTATTCAATAGGTTTTCAGTCAGTTACAATGTTTCAATGCTATCTGGGTTAGGTCAGGTGTCTATAGGAACAAACCCAGTGACACTCATATTTGTAGACGTCATCTCAGCTCAGTCCATATCATTTCCATAAATCTACTGCAAGCCAAGGCCCTCTTCAGACTCATAGTTGCTGGCTATAATACTGGAAGGTGAAGCCTGAGATAGGAAGAGTGTTGGGGGTAGAGTCGCATGAATCCAAAGTCAGTGGAAACATGGCAGGGCACTGAGAGATTTCTGGGTCAAGCAGCCCTCATGGGGTCACCCCTAGGTAGGCAGGATCCTCCCAAGCAGGAAGGCAAAAGAGCAGACAGATAGCATCCCCAGTGTCTCCCACACCAGGAGGTTTCATCAAGCTGTGACCCAATTGATAAGTTGACCCCCACCCTATCCTTACTCAGGAGTGTCTAGTTGACATCATCCCTAACTATCACATGATCCATTGGGTTTTCAGTGGCTAATTTTTCTGAAGTGGACAGCCTATTCCTTCTATGTAGTCTGTTCTTAGTCTGAAAGCACAGCAGAAGCCTTTTCACTTTGGTTGACTCTGCAGGTATTTGAAATATCAATGCTATAGCCTTTAGCATAACAGCAACATACAAGCTACCACAGTATGACAAAATGACAGACAAGTGGTGGTTAGAATTAATTAGATAATTAATGAATTATATTATTTTAATTCTGTAAAGATCTAACCATATATATGTGTGTGTGTGTGTATATATATACACAGTACAAGATTTTAAGGCTCTATTATATATACATAGTACAAGATTTTAAGGCTCTATTACTGTTTCCAAATTATCGGTCCAGAGGGAAGGCACAGAAACCAAAGACTGCTCTGGGGAATATTGACATCTTCACAATGTTAATTTTCCATTCTATTAACATGTAATATCTTAGATGCCTTTCTGGCATATGTTTTGAAACATATATATACATGTTTCAAAACCTTTGTCACTATAATATTTTTCACATTTATAATTCAGTGGCATTAATTACATCCACCAGTTTGTGCAATCATCCATATTATCCATTTTCCAACCAAAATTACAATCATTGATTCAATATTGACTCAAATCAACACCATATGACAGGGTAGAAATGCCCAAGTGCGTTTCTGAGGCTGTGGTTCTTAACAGGAGTAGAAAGCCTTGTCTTTCTACCTAAGGGAGGTTGGTGCTTTCAAACTGCTGACCTTGCATTTAGCAGCCCAAAGCAAAGCCACTATGTTATCAGAGCTACACTAATAAACTTTATAACTTATAGAATTGCCTATTCTCAATATTTCATATAAATGGAATCATACACTGCTTGTATTTTTGATATTGAATTATTTAGCTTAGCACAATTTGTGATTTTAAGGTTTACCCATGATATAGTACCTTTCAAAATTTATTGTTTTCTTTATACATATTCTCTGGAAATTTGACTCTGAGCAATTAGACAAGAAACATAGGCATCAATTTTGGGCAGCATGAAGTGGGGAAAAAAAACATTCTCTTTTTCTTTATATGGAAAACCCCACAAAATACATAAGAAAATTACTAGACATAAAAAAATCCAGGAGCTTCTCAGCATGTAAGGCCAATGCTGCTGAAGCAGTGATGTATGCATCAGTACTGAGCATCTTGAAAAGGATGTTAAGGCAATCGTCCCATGTATAGCGGCACTGAAAGGGGGGTGGCTAGGAAGAAATTTAACCAAAGACGTAAAAAATATAAGTCAATACAGAAGAAAAGTAGTGAGAAGCTGAAAACCAGAAAGGCATCTAAGATATTACGTGTTAATAGAATGGAAAATTAACATTGTGAAGATGTCAATATTGCCCAGAGCAGTCTTCGGTTTCTCTGCCTTCCCTCTGGACCGATAATTTGGAAATAGTAATAGAGCCTTAAAATCTTGTACTGTGAAGATGTTGGAAGTCATATTCCATCATCCTCATGCATCTTGGAGGATCTAAAAATAAATTTTATTAGAATTCTGATGCCAATCAGACCGATTTTTCCTTACAAATACACTAAATTGTCCTTTCTAACTGTTTTTAACATCTTATTTTCCTCTGTACTTCAGCGGACATTTGGAGATTTGTACTTGCCCTCTATTATATTTTTCCAGGACTCATTGATTTACTTTTTTGTAATTCAAAAATTGTTAAAATCTTCAATTGGCTTATATCTAGACTCAGTTCTTCAAACTTAAATGGAAAATATATTCATTTGCATTTGTTTTCATAGATGTCACTCTAATAATTGATGGGGATAACAGAAAAACAATGTAAAAATATACTCACTGCCACTGAGCCAGCCTGACTCACAAGGACCCTCCATTGCAGTATAATTCTGCCCACCTGGCTTTCAAAGGCTGTAAATCATAGGAGCAGAAAGCCTCATCTCTGACCCATACAATAGTGGGTGGTTTTGAACTGCCGATGTGGCAATGCATAACCCACTATGCCATCAGGTCTGCGGAGGCAAACATATGTGCTCAACTTCCCTTTATTGAGGATAAATGAATCCATTGAATTTTGCAGCATGATTTGCCAGCATGTGTTTAAATACTAATGTTGACGGGAATGATCCAGTATTGAGCAAATTAAATACTGAAGATGTAAACAAGGATTTACCACTGAAGTGGAAATTTAGCAGGAAGGATGTTATATAATTTACAACCTAAGCAGGGGGAACCCAGTTCTGCTTTTGAAACTGCGTTAGATTTTTCCCACCTCATCATCTCTTTAAAAAAGTTAATTACCTGTTTGTGAATTGTCTTTGGTGATTCTAATATACATATATTTGAGCCGGCTTCAAAAATGCATAGAAAAGTGGAATTGAAAGATAATGGAATTTTTCCATAATTGTTTTGAAGTCTCCTTATGTAGACACATACACAAACATGGTTTCAGGTATAGATATTGTGGTACTTATATAATTTCATGTCAACTTGACAAATAGAGTAAAGGGGTGGAATTTAGCCTGTCAATCAGGTCACAACCTGATTGTGCCTCCTGGTAGGCGTGGCCTCCTGAGGATTCTGGGAACTTAATTTTTTTTTCTCCCTGGAGGCGGAGCCACTCAATCTCTCTCTGCTTTGCCTTCCTGTTGACAAGCCACGTGGAGCCTGGCTGATGGCAGCCAGAGCCCTGGAGTTGCTGCCACCACCACTGGATCCACAATACTTTCCAACCGAAGGCGTGTGATCGTCCTGCATTCGGCATCATTGCCTTCGCTGTGTGAGTCTGAAAAGGAATTCGTGGGCTAATGGACATTTGGGCTAATATCAAACTTATGAACTTGGTCTGGACTGGGCTGGGATGTTTTATTGATGCATAATTATTTCTTGATATAAAGTTCTCTCTTACACATAGATGAATGTGTCTGGATTTGTTTCTCCAGTCAACCCAGTCTAACAGAGATCTATAATATAAATTAAAGAATAAAAAATAACCGAACAAAGCAAACCCTACTCTCAAATAACCTATAGGATTTCTGAGTCTGTAAATCTTTTCTGGAGCATATAGCTTTACCTTAGGTTTTAGCCATCAGTTTTGTGGTTAGAAGTCCAACACTTACTAGTAGCGAGTGTGCTTATTAAAAATGTACATTTGTGTGCTAGGTTAGAATAGAATAGTCCCTATTTCCTTATACTTTGAATAGAAAGGTTTATAGTAAATCCAAGGTTCATTGTCTGTGCTAAATTTTGTGTTTGCAGGTTGAGCATCCTCTGCATATAATTTAGACTAGGTTGTTTTTTTTGTTGTTTTTTTTTGTAAATTGACTGCCCCAAAGTAACTTTCCATTTATCCTAATTAGAAAATACTCCTGAGCTTTCTAAGTTTCCCCAAGCCTTTGCTTTTCTCAAAAAATTTTTTCCACAAACTTTGTGAATCTCTTATGCACTTCTCTGCTAAATCATTTACAAAAATGTTAAATAAGACATATGCTGGCACCGTACCCTAAGGAAGACTGGCGTTTACACTTCTTTATTTAGAAAAGTGCCTACTTATTCCTCACCCTCCTGTTGTTTCTGAGCCCATTTTGTATTTATGTCAAAACAGCTCCCTAAATCCCATGATTTTTAAATGTTTAATACATCATGGTTAGCAATTTTATCATTGAAAAATTAGTGTCTATATGTACTAGTTGCTTATGTTGATATGATTTTGTACTTTCATTGTTACCTTAAAGAAGTTTTAAGTGATTACCTTTTATGCTCACACATAGATCTATTTTATGACACTAAGAAAACTATTATTATTTTTTGTTAATATCCATTGAGCTCTTCCTTAGCTAGGTCATTTATTTATTTCCTTGGAATTATAATAAAATCCATATCTACTAGTTTAAATGGGAGAGAATTACCTTAGTCAATGATAATGACTTACACATTTTTGGACCATGTTTCATATCAATGTTCCTCCATCCAGATGTTTACTGACATTTTTATACAACCCAGGAATTTCCTTATAGCTCAGTCCCAGGCATGTCCAAAGCAATTATTAGATTATACTAAGGAGTCAGGCTTTTCCATAAGTTACAAGCAAGATATTTTATTTTGGCTTATTCCATAAATAAAGAAAAAAATATCCAGTAAAGCTTCATGCAAAAGCATAAGACATTCACTTACTCCCTACTAACTTATTTAATTTTAGCAGAAAATTTTTTCAGCTCATGATATAAAATACAGGATCAATTGTGTACTATAATTCTTATTACAGATCTACTAATTAAGAGAAAATATTTAGACACAATGTCTTATAAAAATGCTATTGATTGTCAAAAAATAAATGTGATATATTTTTGTTATGCTATTAAAAGCAACAGAACTTTATATATCATCAATTAAAATATAGGCACAAACTCAGGGACCAAATCCATTGCCTAAATGCACTACTGAATATAAGGCATAAGGCAAACCAAATGACTGGAACCTCCTAAAAATTAAGCACATATGTACACCAACCATTTCAACAGAAAGTAAAAGAAGAACCTAAAGATTAGGAAAAATATTTGGCAATGACAAGTAAGGCGAGAGACTAATTACTAAAATTTATAAAACACTTCAGCATCTCAACAAGAACAAGAGACAGACAACTCAACCAAAAAAAAAAAATGGGCTGATGACAGAGGTACTTCACCCAAA
>NW_022107431.1:29149908-29156936 GCF_000313985.2 Echinops telfairi | reverse complement strand
ACTGTGAGCTATTGGTAACAGTGTAAATTGTGATTACGATCATGCTGGGTATAAAATCAACCATCTCAAATGCAGGAGGGAGGATTTTATTTCAAGCTAGAGAGAAGGGTGGAATACATCCAATGGACCCCAGATTCCTGCACAGTGAACAGCTCTGATCCAGGAGATAGCTTTGAAACAGACATAGGAACGAGAGCGAGCCAAAGACGAAGTGGCAGTATTCTCAGCCCACAAAGCAAGTCCTGCTGAGTACTTTTGTGTAGGAAGGTGGTTTGTGGAGTGGGGTGTCTCTGGGCACCTTTTGGGGGCAAATTAGGTGTTCTGACCCATAGAACTGGAACTGAATGTCTTTAGGTTGAGGCTTACAGCAGAGGCCATGAACTTTGGGCATTTATTGCCAGAGGCCCGGTTAAGAGGCAAAAGCTGTCTGTGAGCTTGGCAGAGAAGCCTGAACAACTGTGTCCTGAGCATTTCTCACCTGGTTATAAACTGTTAATGTAGCTCATAATCCTGAGAATCCTCTATGAGTTCTGTATGGCCAGTGCCAGCAATCATAGGGCCCAATGGAAAAGGACAGAGTGAAGTGCATACGACAGGGGGTTGTCAGAATAGGATACAAATTAATGGAAGGTGGAGGGATGTCTGGCCTAGCACGGGAGCTAGAGGATTTCAGCTGTGACCCCTACACTCTTTTCTTTGGCGAGAATACTGGCAAGTATATACAGCTTTTTGACAGAAGATATTTGTGTATATGTATGTTTACCTTTGCCAAAAACATATTCATGAATATGATGGAGCACAGAATGGACAAAGTTATGATAATCGAATACCTTGAAATAATGAGTCACTTGGCCTGGGTGGTGGTTAGCATCCTAGTCTCAGAGAATATGAAGGTCAATCGGCATAGCCGATATGTGACTATGGCAATGATCTGGAGCTTACTTTGCTGAATAGCTACTGAGGTCTTAAAAACTCACAAGCAGAGACCTAAGGTACAAATACTAGCATCCCCCTTTCCAAAAGAAAAAAGAGTGATAAAAATGGAAAGACACATGCAAATAATTAGTCCAATAGATGCTAGCCGCTATAGCCCTGAGGCCTACATGGTCACCACTACCAACTGCTCTGAAAAGAATCGCATTGGATGATCTAAGACAGAGTGGGAGAAATACATGGAACAGAACTCAAAATCAAAAAAGAGACGAGGCACATTGGTGTAATAAAGACTTGAGGGAACCCCAAGTCTGTGACCTTCAGTCACCCTTTAGGTCTGCAATTGAACTCACCCACTTGTTAGAATAATCAACCACTTAAAATCAAAAGGGCAGCATTTACCCAAGGACAGAGCCTTAACACAGAAAGGAGAATTGCAACAGAAAAATTGGAGAGGAAGTGAGTTAAGTGATAGCATATTGAAGGGATTGAAATGGATGAATTGAACCAAAATATTTTTAAAAATTAAATGTAAATATGATTATCTGGTCTATAAACCTTACTAAAACAAACAAAAAAGCTAATTATAATTTAATGTAGGACATCCTTCTTTTTGCTCTGTTGTACAAGTGAGATTCAAAATAAATCTGCACATATCTGAGCCAGTTTCCATTAATTATGTTTAACAGGTATTTATTTAGTGTATTTGGACTTGGTGGTAATGTGTTTTACACACATACCATACACCTGGTACTTTTGCTTGCCAAACACTTTCTCTCCTGGGCTTCTCCCCCTGGAGGCATTTTCATAAGCACAGCCATGTCACTTTTTCATTTAAATGTTGCTGTTAAAAAATAAAAAGATTAGCAGAGCATGTTTACAAAAAACACCTCCTGGGCGATAGGATTGATGGGCACACAAATGTACAACAGGCGCGTTATCTGTGTAAAACGGTGGCATATACAGGAGGAACCGATGACCTACACAGAAGGGGCTTAAAAACTGCGCATGGCAAATTTGAATAATAAAGATAATAAAATAATTCCCACAAATTTGTGAATTTTACCATGTATGTGTATACTTTCTCTTTCCTCCAATGTTCCACGGCTTTTTTTTTTTTGGTCTTATTCCTTGCCCGAGAGATTGCACAACATGACTCATCATAGACAAATTATTCCAGCTTCTTGTTTCTCTAACCTAGTTCATGGAACGTCCTTGTTTGGATCACAGGCTTGCTGGAACTCTTTCTGCTATCTATCCTGCCTGCTTCCTAAAACTATAAATTAGAAAATAGCACTCTGTATATGAAAAATAAGTCTAATAAAAATATGAGGCAGATTTGACCATTAAAAAAAGTTAATAGAATTAAGTAGAAATACGCTATTTTTAAGATGCTAGACTAGAAATCCGATTGGCCTGGTAGAATAGGGTTGTCCAAAGCCAAAGGATTAGAATTGGTGGCCCAGAGGGCTTGGAAGTTGAAACTGAAGTCAAAGGACAGTGGGTTTCTCCCAGAATTAGCAAAGTGTCGGTGATTCAGACCTTCTGGAGGCACCTCAAAGATAGGTCTGATCATCTGCTGCTGAAAGACCATAGCTCTGGAAATCCTATGGAGCAATTCTACTTGTATCCATGTGATCTTCGTGAATCAGAATTGACTCAATGGCAACTAACAACAAAAATCAAACAGCTGGATGGACAAAGGGTTTGGGAATAATTCATGCTATTCTTAGGTTGTACAGGGTGCTCTTCTTCAAGTGTCAAAGAGCAAGTCCGCATTCATTGTCGACAGTGTGGCATTTCAGGTTTGCTTGTCTTATAACCAATGGAAATCCCTTCCAGATTCTGGTTGCTGTTGGGAATTCTTGTATTGAGTTATATTTTAAAGGGATATCATATGATTTTGAATCTTCTTAGGCACTTTAATGGAAGATGGGCATGCTGATAAATACTTAGTGAAATAAAATGGTATTGTGAAGTTCTCCCCACAAAATATGTAATTTGACTAGGTCATAATTCTTAAGGTGTATATTATTTATGTAATTATCTTTTGTTTGTGATTTAATATAGTTTTATATTGTAAATCCTCTCTTCTATGATATAAATGAGGTAAGATAATGTATAAATGAGGCAGGACACCATATATAAGATTTATTGGTGCTTTGAGTCAATCTCTTTTGAAATATTAAAGTAATTAAACAAGTGAGAAGAGATAAACTGGAGAAGGCTAAGGAGCATACGTTTAATTGGGGGAGTGTTATATCTTATTAAATTATACTCTTAAATGCATGAATATGCATTTATTTAAGTAAATAGAATTATTTTGGAAACTATAATCCTTAAACCATTTTCACACCTAAGAAAAATAGCACCTGCTGATAACATCAGATAGGTAATTATTATTTAAAGCTCCCCAAACTCTTTGAAAAATACGTCTTTACACTTAATCCATTCTGACTGTGGAGCATGTCCATTAACCCTGGATTTCTGGTGTTGAGAAGTTCCTAGACCAGGAGAAGATTGACGAGGAGGACATTTCCCAGGAACTACCGGAAAGAGAGAGATTTACCCTGCAGATGGCATCCTGAATTCAGAAGTTATCCACTTATACATTTCTGTTACAGCAGCACCAGCTAACTATGAAAATATTTTAAACTAAGAGTTAGGGGACACTCTTACAGATAACTAATGTAGATGTGATTTTAGAATTGAAAACGATTAGTGCCTGGAAGAATGTTAAGATGCCTAAAAAACAGCTTTCAAACTCACAGCCATCGAGTTGATTCTGACTCATAGGTCCCCTATAGAACAAGGTAGAACTGCCTCCGTGGGATTATGAGACTAACTTTTTATGGATGTAGAAAGCTTCAACTTTATCCATTAAGGGGCCCAGTAGTAAACAAACACAAAAACTGCACAACTGGTAAAATCATGATAAACAGACAGAAGATTGACGTTGCGGATTTCATCTTGCTTGGATCCACAATTGATGCTCATAGAAGGAGCAATCAAGAGATTAAATGACATATTGTTTTATGTAATTCTGCTGTTCTGGACTTCTTTAAAGTGCTGAAAAAGCCAGGATTCAACTTCAAAGACTAAGGTACGCCCAATCCATCCCATAGTATTTTCAATGACCACATATGCACATGACAGTTGGACATGGAATAAGAAAGACTGAAGAAGAAAGAATGGATTTGATTTTTGGTGCTTGTGAGGAATATTGAAAGCACCATGGACTGCCAAAAAAGGAACAAATATGTCTTGGAAAAGTATAATCAGAATACTTCTTAGAAACTGGGATGGGGAGTTTTTGTTTCATGTACTTTGAACATGTTATCAGGTGAGACAATCCTTGGAGAAGGACCTCACTCGTGGTAAAGCAGAGGGGTAACAAAAAAAGAGAAGACCTTTGATCAGAAGGATTTGCACAGTGGATACAACAATGCATTTGAACATAGGAATAATAGTGAGGATGGTGCCGGAATGGTTGGTGTTTCTGTAATACATAGATGGCTATTATTCAGATTGACTTAAAAGGTACCTAACAATGCTCTGCATGGCTGTGAAGAGACTATTAGTGATTTTTTAGGTTTCAAAGACAATTCTTGTTAGGTCTCAAAAGAAAGTAAAAAGTGCTATAATCCTCAAGATGGGGCAGGCAGTGAGAAACCATTTCAGAGACACTGAGGCAGCAGAATCAGGAGACTGGCTCAAGACTGACAAATTTGATCAGCAGAGCCAGAGAACGAAGTGTTTTTAGACAGGAGGCTTCCTGGTGGAGTGGGATGCCTCTGGGCACTTGTCAGAAAAACTATGCTTGCTGATCCATGTGGAGAAAAGAGCTAAGAGCCTATGGGCCAAGATTCAGTGGTGGCATGGGTGCTGTGAGGGAACTTCTCAGTACAACTAAAGAACATCACAACACTTAGGCAGGGCAGAGGCTAAAGTGTCCTCTTTGAGAGACCAAAGAAACTGGTAGTCTGAAGAGACAAGGAGAATGAAAAGTAGAGCTGGTTCAGTCTCAAAGTGTAAGATTTTATATACTTTGAGGTCTCAAAAGTGTGGGCCTATGACATCTGGGGCTACGTCTGGGGCCACAGCATCACATAGACTTGTAGAATATGGCTACTCAAGAGCAAGGAATGAGAGTGGTTATCTTGTGGTCCTAGAAGGCAGAGTTGAACCTTGGGGTCATGGGGCCACCACTCAGAATTCAGAAAGCATGGCCAGACACACGGTCTGAATGGTAGGGTCATTGCCTAGATGGTCTCTGAAAACAGAAGATTATTTTCAAGCCCTGAGAGCTACTGTAAGTAGTTCTGCTGGGATTTTAACTTGCTTTATCAACTCTCTCATTTGCAATGGAAATGTCAACATTGTGCCTGTATTTTTGTTGTAGATTCACAGATGAGGAAAAATTGGCCCCAAGAGATTTTGGACGATAGGTTGATTATGACTTTTGGGATGATACAATGGGCAGATATGCATGTTGCATGTGATGAATAAATGATTTTTGGGGGAGGGGCAAATTGTTTAATGTTATTGGGTTGTCTCCCCAAAAATATGTCTCAAATTTCTTAGGCCATCATTCTAAGAATATATGATTATCCTCAATTTATGAAATGATGTTATTATCTATGTGCTTAGTATATTTTCTAGGATGTAAACAATGCAGGATTAGAGATAGTTATGTTAATGGGGTAGAATTACATTATGATATGAGTCTATCTGTTTTGAGGTATAAAATGGATTAAATAAGTGAGCAGAGATCAGAGGGATTTCTTACTATGAAGAAAAAATGTTCAAGAACAGAGCATGTCCCTTGGAGCTGAAGTCTCCATGTTGAGAAACCCCTTGACCCAGGGGAAGTGTGATAGGTCGATTTATTGTGCCAACATGGCCAATGAACACATGTGGGATTAATTTAAGGGCAGAGAGATAAATGGCTCTTGCCTTTCTTGTCTCTTCCTCCTTGATGATCAGACCAGTGTGTGGCTGCCTTACCTTGTTCTCTGCCTCAGTTTGCAAGCTACACTACCTGTGGGACACCTAACCTATGGACTGTGCCGCTTTAGTTGGAATTCCTTCAAGACCTGCTTCACCCCGCTACTGGAGTATACATCCCTTGAACTGGGGACTGTTGGACCCTGTCGTCTGTCTGACTGTTGGCGGCCTGCCTTGCCATTTGCTGCCTGTGGCTGCATAGCCTATATTGCTCTACAGAGGACCACCCTGCAGCCGCCCTTAAGACTTGAAGGACTGCCAGTGTATTAGCTGTCTCACAGAAGTGAGTTGCAGTGAGCCATTTGTACTTTATAGATTAATTTGTTTATGCTTTAATTAATGCTTTAACTATAAAATTTGTGCTTTATAGATTAATTATTTCTTATGTTTTATACATATATCTCTCTATAAAATCATTAGTGTCCTGGTTTGGTTGCTTCAGAAAACATAGGAAGGCTGTCTAACATAGGAAGTTTGCGGATAATGACTTTCTCGAAGATCCCACAGATGGAGAGAAGGTTGCCTGGATGTGGTGCCTTGGATTCGGATTCTGTTATCCTGAATTATGAGAGAATACCTTTCTACTTATTAAAGTCATTTACTTGTAGTGTTTCTGTTATAGCCACATTAGATAACTATGCTAAGTTGTGTTAAAACAGTCAACTATGAGTGTGATTTTTATTTTGAGCCCCAAATTTTTAAGATGTTAACCAAGAAGACCTGTGAGAAAGTAGTTAAAGTAGGCAGTGGGAGTATAGAAGGAGGGGGGAAAAAGTAAGTACAGGAAGTAATTGAGTGGTCCCATTTGATTGATAATATTGTGATAAGTGGAGAAAAGATTGAAGTTATCAAGTTTCGTCTTGCTTGGATCCTCAATCAATGTGCATAGAAGCAGCAATCAAGAAATCAAATGACAAAAAAAAAAAACTTGTAAATAGTTCAAGGTCTGCTTGTTGACCTCTAGGAGTGTCCTCCAGTCGAGTCTGATAGGGTGCCATGTCCTGGCCCCAAAGTCTATCTTTGGCACTCCCTCGGAACCTCCCTATTTTTCTCCCCCTGATGCTCTGCTGCATGCCCATAATATTTTG
>NW_022107431.1:29137583-29149808 GCF_000313985.2 Echinops telfairi | reverse complement strand
GACCCAAGCCATGATATTTTTAATCACCTCATATGCACATGAAAGTTGAACACTGAATAAGGAAGACCAAAGAAGAATCTGTGCATTTAACCTATGATGCTGCTGAAGAATTTTGGAAGTATCACGGACTGCCAAAAGCGCAAACAAATGTCTCTTGAAAGAAGAGTCCAACCAGAAAGCTCCTTGGAATCAAGGATGAAAAGACTCTGTCTCATGGACTTTGGACATGTTGTTAGGTGAAATCAGTGCCTGGAAAATGGCATCATGGGTGGTAAAGTAGAGGGACAGTCAAGAAGGGGAAGACCAATGACAAGATAGATTGACACAGTGCCTGCTCAAACATAACAATTGTGAGAATGGTGCAGGACCCATCAGTATTTCTGATTGTTAACCATAATAGGTTCCACTATGAGGTGACACTAAATGGATGGCACCTAACAGAAAGAACAAAACAACATTTGACTGGAACGTAGTGCACATATGGGAGATCACTGGAAAAGAAATGAAACACTTCCCATGTGCTAGGATGCAGGGTTGGGTGAAATGGTCACTTGAAACCATTGAATAATTTGAAAATGAGAAAATGATGAGCAGAGTTGAGTACTGAAAATTCAAATCTGAGTGTTTTGTGTATCATAGTATGGAGTAGGGAAAGGCTGGAGGCAGGTGGTCCACAAGGGAAAATATTATTTTACATAAGAGGTTATGAGATATAAAAGGATACTATTTTGGGGAAAATATAAATCTATTTTAACTCCTGTGGATTTTTCTCTGGTGTATTCTCAACTATTGTGTAAATGCTATTTATGGCTTCAGAAAGCAGAGAAATGCTGTTTCAATTATAGCAATGCTGACTTTCAGATTTAAAATATTTTTATATAGTTTTTGATTATTTGGAATTCTGTTATTTTCCTCAGAATTGACTGGGCCATTTGTGGTCATAAATAGTGTGGGTGTACACACTTGTAAGATTCTCAAAGGACTGTGTGTCTACAGGACATATTTAGAAAACACAGCTCTGTGTATCTTTAAAGTGGGCTATGATATACCTGTTGTTTTTCTTTTCTACATCTGCCATTTTCTTTCAAAGGCTGTTTGCATCGACTCAAATTCACCTTGTTATTCAGAAAGAGAGCTTCTGAGAGTACCACTCCCCAGAGAGTCATAGATCAATGTGAGAACTCACATTTGTTTGAATATGTGTCAGGTAATCACAGTATAGTACTTGACTATTGACTGAGCAAAGAGAAAGTGAAAAATTCTGATATTTCCTTTGGAATCATAGATTCTAAGGATATGTCTGAAATAAAAAGTGTGTTATTTGCTTATTGTCAAAAAACAACTTGATAATCCATGGCCCACAAAAAAATAATTTTAGTTTGAGTTGTCATTATCATACATTTAAAGGAAAAAAAATTAAGAAGTGTACTGCATTATTGCTGTGGTGTAATTTTCCCATCAGATGCCTCAAACTCCTCAAAACGTTGTTCCTTTGATGCTGGCGATTTCTTTAAATATACATTTCTTAAATACTTTGATACAGAGGAATCCTACTGCTTCCATGTTTACAGACATCCACAATTAGAAGCCTCCATGATAACGGACATAAGACCATAACAGAGATTAATCAAACGTGAGACTTTTTTGCCTTTCTGATTCCCAAGACCAAGTTCAAATGCTCAATTATCAGTCAGTTAATCTCCCTTTGATATAATTACTAATGATATTCAGCTGATATATGAGTAATGCTTTGTTACATTTAAAACACTTTCATGCACATTGTCATATTAAATCCTCACAATGGCCCTTGGCAGCAGTTCATTTTCTGATCTTTCAGTGAGCCATAGTGAGATTGTCATTTTTCTCTGATTGCAATGAGAAATTTTGAGCTGGAATATATTTCCTGTTCTGACTGGCTGTTCTGTGTTCTTTCTCTAATATCTCTTTGTTACCTCTCGCCATCCATAACCTTAGGCGCACCACTCATCTCCCGCCCCCAATCAGCAAAGAATTGCCCCTCTTGATCACAACTGGGCTGGCAAGGTAAATATCAATAAAGAGAAAATAATCTCACAGCCCATCTTATTTACCATGAGTCAGGAGCATTATCAACATGTCT
Source organism: Echinops telfairi (assembly GCF_000313985.2). NCBI lineage: Eukaryota > Metazoa > Chordata > Mammalia > Afrosoricida > Tenrecidae > Echinops > Echinops telfairi. Next base: position 29,147,689 of record NW_022107431.1, on the reverse strand, counting down.
GGCATCCTGCCTGTTTATTTGATTCAAGACTGAAAGCGTCTCTAAAGCTCTTATGCAAAATGAAAGGATCATTATAAACACCAATTTAAATTAGAGTAGGCAGAGTAAATCTGCAAAAGAGAGAAAAAAATTAATCACCTGTGGCAACTGTCATTTGAAGTTATCCTTCCCTCATTCCACTCCAGCTCATCGACATACACACAAAGAGAGATCATATTGTTTACTGGTATCAAACAGCAGACTTTGGCTTGCCTTAGGCATCGCTCAAGCCCAAATTCAAGCCTCCACAAATAACAATTTGGAATGCAGCTTCAGCACATGGGGGAGAGCTGGCACAGGCAGGTCTGAAACACTGAGGCACGGAGCTACTGACACAGCTAACGATGATCATGAAGACATTCATCCAGCCTCTCCTGCCGCCCCTTGGCCCATCCCTTCAAAGCTTATGTCAGTGTGACAGGCTAGGTGATGAATGGGTAGAAAGTTGACAGGTGAGGACAGGCAGCTGAGTAAGTGAAATCTTCCATCGTTAATCCTCGGGATTTTACCTTTCTGACACAATGAACTTACATTAGAATGTGTGACTAAATAAACCACTGTGAGAAAAGTCATTCACCACAATCTAACAGGCAGCACAGAAAGCCTTGCTCTCAGTCTGTCAAGCTTCTTGACTGCTGGACTTTGGGAATAAGTGACATCATCAAGTACGGATTATTTATAGTTAAGTGGAATGATTAGTTGTGTGGTTATTCCCTGGAATAAATATCTAGAGTACTTAACTCAAAGTCATGAGTCAGAAAAATTCCATTTCTCATAAATCTCTTCTAGACTAGACTAAAAAAGAAATCAGCTCATTGGAATTTTGATTAATGAGAAAAGGAGCAAGGTTTAAGGGTGAGTGCTTGGTGCTATTGATGTCCATGAAATGTGGGCGACTGCCTGACACATCCTAGTCCAAAGCAATTGAAAATCATTTCAACTTTGCTTTGTTTTTAGAGGCTCAGAGGCTATTGAATGGAGAGAAATTGGACTGAAACAAGTAATTTTTTGACACAACCCACTAAACAGCTTGGAGACTGTGAGCCTGAAGGCCCCAAGCAGGCCATTAATACAGTCCTTCCTTTCTCTTAGAACATGTTCTTTCTACATAAATGCATTGAGAACCACAGTTCCCATGACTTTCTGAGTACTCCTCCATGTCTTTATATACCCAATTAACAAAAAATTGCAACAAAACTTTCACACAGGCCACTACTGTTCAGAGACTGACAACTCACCCAGTTGGGAATGAATGAACAAGGAGGGGCGGAAGCTCCAATCGCTCTAAAGCAGGAGGTAGAATCTCAGGACCCCAACGCAAGCATGCGAATGGCTCTTGTAGATAACATTTCATATGCTTCTTGAGAACCCAGTGCTATATTTCACAGGGATGAAAATCTGACAATATTAAAATTTGGGGTAAATTGGGAGTTTGGTTTGGGAAAATTTCCTTTTCTGTAAACAATTTTTTTCATGGAAAATTCTATTTTATTTAAAAAATGAAAGTTTATTTCACTAAAATAAAAGCAACTTGGTAAAACTTGTTTTCAAAATATTTTTCTTTTTATCCTCATTTTATGACTAAAAGACTTTCGGGTTCCTCTTGCTTTAGGAAATGATGGACATAAGAGGTTTTATTGCAGGAGTATTTTTATGCCATCCACATTCTACTTTCTACATAGAGATTTTTATGGAAATTATTAATGAACATAAATTGAAAATGTTTTGTCCTTGGAGATTTACTCTTTTATTATTGTAGATGCTATACCTTAACATTCATTTTTCTTATCTTTTCTGTGCTCTTTTCTTGGACAAACTATATTTTTCATAGTGTATCTTCTATTAATTAATTAATGCACTATCTTGTATGCAATTGCTATGGAGACATTTTCTATACAGCTTTATAATACAATGCCCTTGTAATAAATGGATTTCCCCTACATAGTTTTAATTAATTAATTTTTTTCTTACTTTGCCCTTTTCAATTTTGTTATTTCCAAATCTTTGTTGTCCTATTATTAACCTAATATCCATTTGATCTATTTTTATATTCCAATTAACATAATGTAAATACTCACTCTCATTTTATGTTTTCTTGGATTATTATAATAATTTACAATGTAGTTTCATCTTATTTGCTCATATTCTAATTTTAACTGATGGTATTCCATGTAAGTCTCACATGAAATAATGTCTCAAATAGTTGAGTGTCTTAGTAAGCACTCAAGACACAGTAGTCTTCATTTTATTCTGGGAATATTCACAGTGTGAAACAGGTCCAAAGGACTAGGTGCGTGGGATAAGGAGAGGCGTCTGCTAGAGATGCAGCCCAGATTCCATTTTTTCACTGCTCATTCTGAACTGACTTTCAGAGTCGGCTTGTCAGCACACCGCAGGCGTCCTGCAGGTAACTCCTCCCTTTCTCACCCCTTCTTCTCAGAATGCTTCGAAGAAGGTCATGAAATCAGACCAGCCCTGGAAATATCAATAAAATAAGCTGTTAGATAGCTCAGATTTTATGAGTAGCAAAATATTTCTGAGGTCTTCTATCTATTAGAACATAATTTTGTAAATGTCAACCAGTTGGAATTTCCTTGATCTAAGTTCCTGGATATTTAAGTTTTGTGAAAAATGGCTTTTGCTATTTCTATACTCCAGTGAGTCCTTAGCAAGCACTGCCAGGTCTTGGACTGTTTTGTTCCTTCAGTGAACTCTTCAATTTGAATTCCAGCTTCCTCTTTACAACAGATTAGAAATTAAAATTATTTTTCTTAGTTTATTTTAAGCTTTTCTGAGAACAGAGTGTTTCTGTAATGTATCATGAATTACAAATATTGAGTAAAATTATATATCACTTTTGCTACAGAAAAAAAAACATTAAAGAAATGATCATTCAATGTGCTATGTCCTTGACAACAGTACGTAAGATAAAGGAGCAGCACAGAGGAAAGAGTGAATCACCACATAATAAAGTTATAATAAAAAAGAAGACAGAAATATGCATTTAGTCAGATATTGTTGGAAATGAGAGTGTCAAGACATTTTCTTTTACCCAAAACATTTTGTGATTTATTTAAAAGTATTCATTAAACATGAATTTTTCATCTTTTATTTCTGGTAGCATGTTTAATGTTAAATAATACATTACCATAGTAAAATGAAAAATTAAAATATACAGAAGAGTATAGAATATGAATAGTGTCATCCTTCACCATTTTATCACCACTGCACAGTGGTAATATTAACCATGCCCAAAATGCACCCAAATCTTTCCTTCCTACCTTTAAACTTAGAAGTTCTTTTGCCTCTCATAAATAAGTATGGTGGCTACATTCTATGTCAACCTGATTGTGCCTGTGTAGTGGTATACTACCTGTCTGGGCTGGGATGCATTTTGATTACAATTACTTCTTGATATAACGTTCTTTCTTAACATGTATGAGTGTCACTCGTGTTTCTCTACATGACCCAGTCTAACATGATACATTATTTCAAAACAGAGGATCATAAAAAAAGACCTTGGATGGGATGATACAATAGGTACAGCAATGGGCTCAAACGTAACAAGTGTGAGATAAAGCCAACTGGGAAGTCTTTTGTTATGTTGTTCTGTTGTACAACCAACTCAACAGCCCCTAAAACAACCTTTTCTCAAGCAGTTTCTAGAAACATTCTATGAATATGAAACTGAATTCATCCATTAGCAGTTTGAGACAATGTTTCTCTGATATGCTAAATATGATATTTTATGTTTATAAAACTTAAAGGAGGATAGATTTTTAACAGTTTTATTGGCATTTCTTCCACATATACAATTCAATAATTATATCCTTTCAAGAAGAGTTGTACAATCATTACTATGATCAATTTTAGAATATTTTCTTCTTCCTTGTACTCCTGGTTATTATTGTCTTATTTTTTCATTTGGCAAAAATGTACACAAAAAACACTCCAATTCAACAGCTTATACATGCCATTGATTATATTCTTCATGTTGTACAATCATTATTGATATGCTTTTCCAATTTATTCCAACACAATTAACATAAACGCAACGCCCCTTAGCAACTCTTTCTTCTTCACCCATAGTAACTATTGGTCAAGTTTAATTTCTTTCTTTTTATTGTAGTAGTAGTTTTCTTGATAGAATATTCACGTCATAACCTTCCATAGTATATATCATTGGTTTTAAAGAGATATATATGTAATCACAATCAGTTCCAGTGCCCCTCATTGCATTCATTGTTTGCTCCCCAAATCCTCTCACCCTCCCCATGCCCCACCCACTCCCTCCACATTCCTGATAAAATATTGTATTAGCTATTGTCTCTATGTATCTACTCCTCTGTGCTTTACAACCTGGGAAACCCAACAGAAATATTAAAGAACTGAAACAATACAGCAAGAAGAAAATGCTAATATAAAAATAAAGGAATAAGAAAGAGAAGACCACCATCAATATTTTAAAAGCACGAAGTTTCTGTCATGGAACAAGAAAGAATACTTGATCTCAGAACCAGTTCAGTGTGGGTCAAGAGGGATGTCAGCTGACCAAGTATCATATTATATACCATGGGATTACCCACTATAATCAAGTTCATAGTAATCTCTGTCTGGTAGTGAAGCTGTTCACATTTCTTGCCTGTGGTTAGAGGGGCTCTGCCAGAGGCTTAATCTGACTAGTCTGCAGATGGATTTTGGTTCCCACACTCTTCCATAGACTTCTACAAATTGGCTGTTCACATTTAAGCTCAGATACATTTTCCTTCGTCATATTTGGATTATTTTTATTGTCATCTTTGGTGTGGTGTGCTTCTTTCATGTGAACTTAGTTGACACCTTACTTAGATGTCTGATTGTTTGAATACAAGCCTTTAAAGCTCCAGACACTCTTCCTGTGTAGCTGGGCACCATCTGCTTTCTTCATCACACTGTACTGTAGCACCTTTATCTTCACTGATGTCTTCATGAAGGCAAGTATCAAGTAGGGCTTGAATGAAGTGGGAGTGTAGTGTCCATTTGCTAGTCCATGGATTATGAATGACTCTGGCTTGCTTTGATGGCCATATTATGACAAACACCAAAACCAACAAGAGCAACCAGAAAAACTAATAAACAAAAACAAAAAAGTAAAACATTGCCAATCATGCCCCTGGGGTGTAATGTGCTTGCATCAATAACAATAATAAATTTATCCAATGGCATAGAATTTAGGGTACTGTGGATATGAATAATTCATGTGAGTACAGTCCAACTGAAAGCTGCAATCCATGAGTTGTTCCTTTGCATAGATTGATTTCTTAATTGATTCAGCTCTGTTTACATTGAGCATGGGGGATGATGCTAGGGAAAATTTTACTTTAACATTTTTACAAGGGAAAATCCTCACCTATCAGATTAATACCTGTCATATTAACGCAAAAGGAGAATTGAGATACTAAATATATGGTGGTTTGGGTTCCCTTTCATTGGATGCCCACCAAGCCAGTTGTACTACCCAAGGTCCAACAACCACCATTTCCACAGTCTTGGGGTGATTACACTTTACTTCCCTCCTGCCAGGGAATTTTAGTCCTAAATCCAAGGGTATAGGTAGTTTGGAGTTAAGGCCCATTTGGTCCAGCTTCCACGGTGAGTACTTCGGCTGTGGCCCTTGGGGGATGCTATGTTACCTGTAAGGCCAAAGTCCAAGGTCATCTTAGTGTTCATTCCATGGCTTGGTTCACCTAGGGTTAGGGAGAAACTTATTTAAAGTCTCCACCCTGGAGTAGAGAATCAGGTTTATTCTCCCCTTAAGTTCTCTAAAATTATTGCTTAGCATCACTTCCTGATGTGAGGTTATTACTCCCCCTTTGCTCACCAATAGTGGGCGCCTCCTCTGAAATGTTCATGCTCCCCTCTCCTGGTCTTAACTTGATTTTCCAGTAAGGCTCTCCTCTCATTTCCGTGGAGGGCTTAGTGATTTGTCCCAGCCTTGTTGTCCCAGCCTATGTCAGGTGGTTGTATGAAGTGCACCTAAGGGAGGTTCATCGCCAGAAGGCAGATATTCTACCCCATTGTTTGGGAATGATTTATTTAATTGGTGTTTCACCTTAAAGTAGTGGACTCATAAAATATTTGCCCTTTTGTGATTGACTACCTTCACTCAGCATAATGGTTTTCAGGTCCTTCCGTAGCATGCAGTGTTTAACGCTTTCATTACTGCTTTTTAAGGATACACAGCATCCCATTGTGTGTAGATGCCATAGTTTCTTTATCCATTCTTCAACTGTTGGGCATTTAGGCTGCCTCTAGTTTCTTGCTATCATGAACTGTGCTGCTAAAAATATGGGAGAGAATTCATCCATTCATATTGTGTCTCAGGGTTCTTCGGGGTAGATGCCTAATAATGGTATTCTAGGATCATATGGGATTTCAATTTTCAGTTGCTTTAAGTATCGCCATATTTTTCCCGTAGTGTTTGTATGTATTTATAAGTCCACCAGTGTATACAAGTTCCATTCTTTCTTCAACCTCTCCAGCATTTTGTGTTTTCTGTTGTGTTTTTATTTTAATTGGGCTAAAACTGTGGTTTTAAAGTGGTATGTCATTGTGGTTTTAATATACATCTGGATGGCTAATGATCCTGAGCATTTTTTCTTGTGTTTGTTATCCATTTGTACTTCACTTTTGGTGAAACTGTCTATTTGTGTCTTTTTCCCATCACTTAATTGCATCATTTGTTATTTTCTTATTGAGCTGTTGTAGAGTTCTGCAGATTCGGGTAATTAGGCCTTTGTCTAATGTGTAGTTGGTAAAAAAAAATCTTCCCATTCTATGGACTCTCATTTTAATCTTCTGATGAAGTCTGTTGATGTGCATAAGTGATGAAACTTCAGCATGTCCTGGTCACTTATCTTGTCCTCTGCTGGGTGTCCCTCCTTGACTATACTTGGTAGTCTATATTTGCTCTGCAACAAGACACTTATGCTTGTTACAGCTTTCTCATGCATGATCCTGATATCGCTGGGGTTTACATGTAAGCTTTTAATCCATCTTGAGTTTATTTTTGTGCGTGGGAAGAGATATGGAGAGGCTGCATTTCTCCGACTGAATATTTCTAGGACATTCATTGAAGATTAGCTGCCTGTAGGCTGGCGCGGTTCTGTGGTGGGTTATCTGTTCTGTTCCACTGGCCTCCATATCTTTTGCTGTTTGACTACTGTGACTGTGCAGGAGGTTTCCAGGTCAGGGAGTGGCAGGTCTCCTACTTGGCTATTTTTAAGAAGTTTTTTTTAACCTATCCTGGGTTTTTTGCCTCCCCATATGAAAGTGGCGATTTGTTTTCCATTTCTTGAATAAAGGAATTTGGGACTGCATTATTATTTGTACATTGGTTTGCCTCGTATTGACATGTTCACAATATATAGCACACATCTGTCCTTTCTACCATGTCCTGCCTTCTCAGCTTTATCCATTGGCAAATCCCACCCTTGTGGGCGGCTCATATGGTTGATTGTGCTAAGGCATGTGTACCTGTCTGATATCCTCGTTCATGTGATGTGTATAATGTAATTAAAGTTGTGCCACAATGATTTCTATAGTCCAATAGGAAATTTTTAAATTGTTAAATAAACACACCGCCCAGTATTGGTGCTTAATAATCAGATTTATTAAAAAGTTATGTTGGGGTTTGTAGGTGCCATCAAGTCTATGCCAGTCCTTTGGGGCTCCTATATACAGCAGAGGAAAACCCTACTCAGCCATGTGCCGCCCTCACAATGGTTTTTAATGTTTTAACCTGATGTTGCAATCACTGTGTCAAGACAACTTGTCAAGAGTCTTCCTCTTTTTTCACTTCCCCTCTACAAAAAACCAATGACTGGTTTCTCCTGATAACATGTCCAAAGTGCAGGAGACAAAGGTAAGTCTACACATCTTTGCTTCCAAGAAGAATTCTGACTCTATTATTCCAAGACAGATTTGTTTTGTCTTTTGGCAATCCATTTAATATTCTTTGTCATCTCCCTAATTAAAATGCATCAGTCCTTCTTTGGTCTTTCTTATTGAATGTCCAATGTTCCTGTGCATTTGAGGTGATTGAAAATACCATGACTTGGATTTGGAACACCTTAGATCTCAAACTAAAGTGTTTGCTTTTCAACACTTTAAGAGGCCGTGTGCAGATTTACCTAATGGATTATGTCATTTGATATCTTGATTGCTCATTCCGTGCCCATTGATTGTGGATCCAAGCAAGATCAAAGCTTTGATAACATCAATTTTTTCTCTACCTGATGTTACATATTAGTCCAGTTGTGAAGATTTGTGTTTTCTTTAGATTAAGTTATAGCACAGCAGCTATGTATTGAGTGCTTACACTATGTTGTATCTTACAGTAAACACTCAGTAATCATTTATGCATGCCTTTATTGTCATACACTTTCTCTGTTTCCCCATTTTTGCTCTTGTAAAAAATGCTACAATATACTTTGTCTGGGTTACCCTATATTGTGTTATGAATGATACTGTGCTCTTTAGTAAGTTTTAAATGTACATTCAATACTAGAGATCAGTTGGTGCGTGACAGGCCCCCAGAGAAAGTCAATCCACTTCAGTAAAAGAGAATAGTGCAAAGCTGGAGCTCCTGATTCGCAGATTGAGACCAGCACTGTAGTACATAAGAACACGAATGCTGTTTCCTCTGGGAGCGAGAGCGTAATTAGCCCTTAGTGAAGCTGCTGAAGTAGGGGAATGCTGGTTGGAGAGCTCAGAGAGTAATGAGAGCTGTGACATACTTTCAGAAATAGCTTTAGCAAGCCACCTTTTCCTTTGAAGAGCTTGCTGCAAACAGTTTGTATTCTCAAAAGAGTTTATGTCAACCATGGGTGAACAGGAAAGAAATGCAATATTTGACAGGAATAATTAAGATCTTTTATAGCAGGGCTAAAAAACCAGCCATGTTTTCATGCCTATTCAAAAAGGTCACTCACTGAGTATTGAATATTCTACCTGTTTACCAATGTACTTAACTATAGAAATACAATGTTACTTATAGCCGTGAGCTGGACTTCTTAACCATTTTAAACTTTACACTATGCTAAAATACCGTTGACCTTCAAGCCCTTAATAATTTGCTTTGCCTGTTAAGTTTGCTTTGCAATCCCACAGGACAGAGTCCATCTTTCCATTTTAGCATCTGTTTCATGTATTATAATTGTCAATTTGAATGTCTAACTTCCCCACTGGGCCATGAGCTCCTTGAGGTCAGAGACCCCTGTAACTTCAGCAGGTAGACAAGAAGCTGAAATTGTAAAGCTTGTTCGACTACAATATTCTTTAATCAATAAAGTTGTGTGAATAGATAAACTGTTTTATTAGCTCACAAGAATAAAAACTATTGTGCTAGAAGATGAAACCCTAGATTTTAGTATTTAAAATTCTTCACTGAGGAACTTTCATGGTGTTTGAAAATGGCCTTTATAGAGCATGTCAGACTTTGAACCATCCATATTTACCAGCTATAATATATCTAATTCTTTCTGAATTTCTTTTGATAATATGCTCTAATAGAAAAAGGTAATATCAGCCTTCTCATCAAATGATTGAGACGGCCTCATTCCTCTTACATGAATGACGTGAGCTTAATTATGTATTTATCCGAAAAGAGACCATATGTAACATCTGTTGTTCACAGGACCGTTATGAATCGGAACCCTCTTTAGAGCACCTCACAAAAATATAATATTGACATGATTTCTATGTACTGGAGATTCACATTTTTTATTTCAATTTGTATAGTATCTCCCTTTTATTATGAATAATTTACTAAATCTCTGAGCTCAATTTCATAACTGGACACATACATACTAATTTTGTACTTTTACCTTGCTCCAAGGTGAAAAACTGATCACTAGATTAATGGTTTTAAATTATCATAATTTTATGGAAATTCTAAAACGTTTAGTAATAAAAATGACTTTGATTTTATCTTTATTGTTCATTTCTTCTTGATGAAATGAGTTAATTCCAAACATGATAAAGTGGAACATTTCTCCAGATACACCCATAATCTTTTCTTTTTTTTT
>NW_022107431.1:29127312-29135768 GCF_000313985.2 Echinops telfairi | reverse complement strand
CATAATCCTAACAAGTAGCACCGTGTACTAATCGTAACTGTTAAGTGTTTCTGCAAGCATCTCTTTTGGTTCTTAGTTCATGTATCACTGTTAGAAAAGCTTTATTATTCCCATATTGTAATAGAGGTAATTAGACACTATGAAGAATAAAGGAAAATTTGTTAACAAGTAAATTGGCAAATAAAAAGGCTAAAAACTGGTATTGGAAACACAAATGAGCTCAACGATAATGGACAAGTTTCAGCAGAGTTGCTAGACTAAGAAATATTAGGAGGAAGGAGGAGACCATTGAGATTTGGGAAAGTTAGCCCCTGAAAGTCTTATGAATAGGAGCAGAACATTGTCTGAATGAATGTGAAAGGTGACCCCTCAGGTTGGAATGCGCTCAAAATATAACTAGGCGAGTTTCATATGCTGTTGTGAAACCATTCAAATTGGGAAGAAATAGCTGCAAGTATCCATTAGCAATTGGAAAGTGGCATGAAGGAGGTATGAATCTAGGAACTGTGCACATCATCAAAAGTGAAATGGGACACATAAAGAGAACTAGCCGGGGCTGTTATTAGTGCAGTGAGATGGACACCTTCTGCCATTTTGAACTGGTCAATTGTCTGGCTGACTCTGCCAGGACTGACAAATTCAAGGTGGATGGGGCCACATTCATCAAAAAGGATCTATCAAGAAGTACAATGTTATCTGTGATGAGATAATATTCACACACCTGGAACAAAGACAAGTTAACAACTTTATTGCATGAATTAATGTACCAACTATGAAAACCACGATAAGGAAAAAGTATAGTAACAAACTCTTCAGCGTAAAATTGAGCAAACATGTAATCAAGATGCATTGATAATTTCTGATTACTTTGTGAAAGTCCTAAGGAAATTTCTATAGTGGGAAAATATAGCCTGGGTGATAAATATCATGCTGGAGACCAGGTGATGTAATTTGCAAGACCAATGACTTCTTCATTGAAAACACAATACAGGTGGACCTAGCTAGATGGAATACAGAGGAATGCAATCAGCTACATCTGTGCAAAAAGGAAATGAAAAAGTTTAATTTCATCAGCCCACACAAGGCCAAGATCGACATCAAGTCTTACGCATGTCACTGCTCCAATTAAATCAATTGAAAGAACTTTCCGGTGGTGTATAATCTGCTTCCAATATAAATGGTCAATTTACCTGCTTTTCTCTGAATGTGGCTCCTTGTCTTGCAGTTGAGCCAACAGCCTGCCATAGGCACCTGAAGCTACTCAAGTTATGGAAAGCCTCCAGCCTAACATCTGACTTAGGGACTTGGAAGCTACCTGGACTTGGACTTGGCAGCGCCTATAACTGGATGAGCAATTTTCTTGATATCAATTTCTTTGAATATACACGTATGACAGAATCACTTCTTTTGTAGCTCTAGTATCTGAGCCAACTCCATGGCAGCTAACTACAGCAACAACAAAAATGGTGCTGTCCTTTAATGTTAACGTCTACTATGTGCGTGTGATGAACACTTTTCATATTGGCCCTTAACTCTATTTTTCTCGGAAGGTTGATGGGTTTTGTTGGGAAATTTTGCATAGCATAGAAACATCCAAAAATAGATATGTCATCTTGTAGTAGAACTAATGGGATATGTGTGTGTGTGCATATATCAAAATGTATATCATGGGGCTTCAAATCATCAAAGAATCCTCTTACATTTTAATCAGTTTTTCACGAACTTTCTGAAACTCTGTCATGTGTTTATATATCTATTTCTATATACTTAAGACAGGAGACTTGTAGTTGAACAAATGTTTCACATGGAAGGCGAACACCATTAGTCACCACAAAAATACAGATTAAAATCAGAAATAGATATGATTAAAGAAGTACACAATATTTTACAGGTTAAAGTGATAAAAGCCAGGTGTGTGAAATTTTAACATAATGCTAGCCACCAGAGTGCTCAAATATTGCTGGTGGTGGTCTAAAATGTTTCAATCATCCCTTACAAAAAAACATTTTTTTTTTTATAAACCCAACTTATACCACTCCAGCTTCGTAGACTATAATGCCTACCACTCAGATAAATACCACGAAAAAGAGAACCAGTTGGGCTGCATTAACCTTATGACCAGTGAGAACAAGCTCTGCTTTGACCTGATGTCTCAGAGGTTGAGTGATGATGATATGAACTACCTTGATGAAGGCCTACTGGGATACCCTGACAGGAAAGGACAGCCATTCCTAAGGAAGGTGGTGGCCCAGTTTCTGACACACTACTGCAAGGCACCTACTCCCCTCGATCCAGAAAATGTGGTGGTTCTAAACGGCTGTTCCCCTATCTTCTCTGCACTGGCCATGGTTCTGTGTGATGTTGGGGAGGCCTTTCTGATCCCTACGCCCTTCTACAGTGGCTTCGCCTTCAGCTCCCATGTGCACTCACAGATTGAACTGGTAGCCTTCTCCCTGGACAGTCAGATCACTCATAAGAACACGGAACCCTTCCAGCTGACCGTGGCCAAGTTGGAGCAAGCCCTGCAGGACGCCAAGCTGAAGGGGAAAAAGGTCAGAGGTCTTGTGCTAACCAATCCCCAGAATCCTCTCGGTGACATCTACTCCCAAGACTCACTGAAGACATACCTGGAATTTGCCAAGAGGCACAACCTACATGTGATTATAGATGAGATATACATGCTCTCTGTGTTCGATGATGCCACCACATTCCACAGTGTCCTGAGCTTGAGGAGTTTGCCTGACCCCAGCAGGACTCATGTGATCTGGGGTACCAGTAAGGATTTCGGCATCTGTGGCTTCCGCTTTGGCTCGCTCTACTCCCACAACAAGGAAGTGGTCGCTGCCTTGGTATCCTTGGGCTACCTCCACAGCCTGTCGGACCTCACGCAGTACAAACTGTACAGGCTACTCCATAACAGAGAGTGGATTGACAACGTGTACCATCCCACTAATTGCTCGCAGCTCCGGGATGCTCACACATTTGTCACAGATGAGCTGAAGGCCTTGGACGTCCCTTTTCTCAATCGTTGCTCTGGTCTCTATGTCTGGATCAACTTGAAAAAGTACCTGCACCGTGTACATTTGAAGAAGAACAAATTCTCCATCGCCACTTTGTAAGAAACAAGGTATTGCTGTCCCCTGGCCAGTCCTTCATGTGCAGAGAACCAGGCTGGCTCAGGCTTGTGTTTGCAAATAAGCACCCTCGACTGGAAACGGCCATGCATCGGTTCCGGGCAAGTCTGAAAGAAGTGAAGGAGTAGTTGATGGTAGTGTTATTGAAAGCTGTGGTGCAGGAAGTAGCTGTGCCTGCCCCCTCCAGCTAGCCGGGAGTTCAGCTCGTCCAGAGAGCTGAAAGGTTGAACTGATGCTGAGATGAACCGAGCCAAGCCGCTATACCTTCTGGAATCTCTCTTTTAAGTCTTTGCTAATGATTGCGGGTGGGGGGAGAATGGGTGTTTTTTTTTTAGCTGAGGTTGGAAGGTCTACAAGGGAATGCTGGGTCCTGATGTAGAAGGGTTTTATGGTCTTTTATCAACATGTAATAAACTTCATATATTCTCAAAAAATTTTCTAAATACCAGCTCTGTGATTCTATTCCTAAGAATAAACCCAAATTATTATTTATATCCATCATTACACTTGTGTAAGAATATGAAAATCAATTTATATCCCAATAGTCCAAAACTGAAAGGAAAGAAAATATAACATCCACTACTGGAGAGTTTAATGGAACACAGCTCAACAGAAAAAGCAATCCCGTCACTTATACTGAAACCAACAAGGAGGAATCTCAGTCAAACTACAGTATATCGAATGAAAGAAACCAGATGCAGACATGTACTTACCGAAGAGTATAATTTTCTTCTTACAAATAGTAGGTAAAATGAATCTATAATGGAAGCTGAAGCGGTGGTTGTTTATGGTGGTGGATGTCATTGATTTGAATGGCCATCAAGATATGAGTGTATTTGGTACTTTGATCTAGTTAATGCTGCCATTAAGCTTTTTATAAATATGTAAAACATTATCAGGTGTACATTCACTATTTATAAATTCCATTGTATATATCTATAAATTTTATCTCCATAAAATATTAAAATTCAAGCCCATATGAGTATTTATTTTATTTTTATTTTTTAACAGTTTTATTGACAAGTAAATAACAAATCATACAATTCAATAGTTTAAACATGTAAAAAGAGTTGTGCAATCATTACTACCATCAATTTTAGAATATTTTCTTCTTTCTTATATTCATATGAAAACTTCAATCTTTTCATTATTTATCATGATGTTACCTATGGGTCCAGGTGTAAGGATTTTGGTCTTCTTTACAAGCAAGGAGTTGTAATCCTGAAGGCTGCCATCCTTGATCATCATCAGCAAGTGCTTCAACTCCTCCTTTGCAGAAAGCAAGGTTGAGTTATCTGCATATCGGAGGATGTTAACAAGCATTCCTCCCATCCGTATGCCACATTGTTCTTCATATAGTCCAGCTTCTCTTATTATTTGCTGAACATACAGATTGAATAAGTATTGTGAGAGGATGCAACCCTGCCCCCAACTCTCCTGATTTTCAACTGTGCAGTATTCCCTTGTTCATGATGCACTGGTACCTATTGATCCATGCACAGGTTATACATGAGCACAATGACGTTTTCTGGAATTCCCATCCTTCTCAGGACTATCCATGGTTTGTTGTGACCCCATTGTTGAAGGCTTCACAGAGTCAATGGAACACAAATAATCATCTGGATGAGGCTGGGCTTCCAGTAAACAAATCATGCAGGTGGAGAGTGGAGGTTGGTCTGACCTATGGATTAAGGCAAAGTGGTGGAATTGGATTTTCCTTCCCCTTCGGATGGCTAAAGCAGGTCAGAAATGGCCAAACAATTTACTCAGTTCATTTCTGGAAAAGTTATGGGAGGTAAAACTTGATTCTTCAATGCTATCTTTGGATATTTCTACCTGAAAAAGTGCAAAACACTATTATGGATATTAAGTTGAAGCTCAGGGAAGAAAGTGCCTTTTGAACTGTGCTGAGACAAAATCTTGCTGCTTAGACAAAAAGGTTGATTGGTTGGCAGGTCCTTGTTGGATCTTACCTGGGGCCAAGCCTATATGTATATTAATCAGATAATCTAGAAAAGAAAGGATTTATATTTAGTATTTATGAAAGAATTGTGTTTAGGATCTGTTTTTTTTCCTACTTATAGTTATTGATAAATTGTGATACAAATAAATATTGGAATGAATGTTTAGAGATGTGTGTAAGCTTTCCCTCCTTCAGCCTTGAATCTGTTAAAATTGATCTTAGGAATTATCGGAGGAAAGGGCTATTAGGCATAGGCAAGATTATATTATTGTCTTTGTTTAATGATAATATATGGTTAAAGAGTTGTGTACAGGTGTCAGATTGACAAGAGGTGGTCTGTGGTACTTATATTTTATGGCGATTTTCACTTGTGTGTCAAATAGATCAGAGCTTAATGATGCCTCCGGGGAGGTGTTGCCTTTTAATAGGAGACAATGAGGGAAATCCCCCCTCCTCCTCTGTTAAGCTGACTCCTGGCTAGCTGGGACTCTGTGCCCACCATGAGGACAGGCTACATGGTCCCCCAAACCCTGAGAGTTGCTGGAACTTTGCCATGTTTCCACTAACCTCAGATCCATGTGACTCTGTACCCACCAGCCAGTCATCTCTCTGCACCAGCTTCTGCTTTCTGAGACATTAGACTGCAGCTACTTTAGACTGAAGAGGATTCTGGCTAGCATTGGGCCCATGGACTTACATTGCGTTGGGATGCTTGATATAAAGATTGATATAAAGCCTCTCTCTCTCTCTCTCTCACACACACATTTATTTATTTATGAGTATCACTAGTTTTTGTTTCTCTAGAAACCTCGGCTAGATACAACTTCTTTTTGGTATTGTTTGCTTTCAGGCAGGGTCCATGTGATGTCAACAGTGATATCCCTTGTTATGTGTCCTCTTTTGAATTTGGCTTGGACCTCTGGCAGCTTCCTGCAAGTATATTGCTATAACAGCTGTTGGATGATAATCAGCAAAATGGTACTTTCATGTAAAAACAATCATATTGTTCCATAATCTGTGCATTCTTTTGGGGGACCTTTCTTTGGAATTCGTACAACTACGGATCTCTTCCAGTTGGTTGGCCAAATAGCTGTCTTCCAAATTTTCTGGCATACATTAGTGTTTCTCCAGTGCTTCGTCAACTTGTTGAAACATTTCAATTGATATTGCATCAGTTCCTGGGAACTTGTTTTTGGCTAATGCTTTTAGTGCAGCTTGGACTTCTTCCTTCAGCATCATTGGTTGAATGTCATCTTGTCAAATGCTGTCTTTTCATATGGTTGAATGTCAACAACTGCTTCTGTGGTATACACAATAAAAAATTCCAGTCTGGAAAGCACTTAGGTTCATTGCTGCTATGAAACAATTAAACATATCTTGAGGAAAACCAAAAAGATGGTTTTATTTTATGTTTGCTTTCTTTTATATTTCTTATTTTTCCCCCCACTTATATTTCAATGAGACTACAATTATAACCAACATTAAAGGATAAGAGCACATGAATGACATTATTTAATTCATGTTCATCATGATTAAAATGAGAGAAACCCCCTCATAGGAATCATTCATAAAATTAATTTTTCCAATCAGGCTTTTATTTAGTTATTTCTCACAGACTCCTGTAAACAAAAGGTAAAAAATAAAACAAAACATATGAAACTAAAACAACCCATTAAATATAATGAATGTTCCTCAGTTATTTTATCAAAGTTCAAGCAATTATTATTACTGATTTGGGGGACTAAGGAAAATAGAAACAGAAATTGAGTAACAACTATGAGGACAAAAACGTTTTTCAGAATATACACAGAGAAAACAGACATATAAATATCCATACATTATGATGGAAATTGAACCAACATCTTCAACAAGTCCAAGGAAAGAAACTACAACTGTATAACAATCTGCCTGAAGCAGTCATGACTTATGAGGTGGTACCCACCCCAAATCCCGGAATTGTGCTGGGCAGAGCAGAGCTTTCATAGTACTCATTTTCCCACTAGGTGACCATCAAGGGCGTTGCCTGGGAAGGTTGTCTCTGGTCACAGCACATTTTTTAGTCAAAGTAGTTTCCCTCACATCGTGTTTTTTTTGCGGGTGTGATGGCCAATTTCAGAGAACAGCATGTGACTGTGAAATTTTGTTTCTAGCTCAGGAAAAATGCTGCAGAAACAGTTGTGATATTGAACAAAGCTTACTAGGACAGCGCTATGGGGAAAACTCAAGTGTATGAGTGGTTTCCCCTTTCTAAACAGATGAAATGTTGATTTATGACAAACCTCTTTCTGGAGGTCTATCAACTTTCTCCATGGTTGAAAATGTCAATGTTTAGTGCATTGAGAGTTCATTCCACCAGGTCAAACTGTTAATTAAGCTTTCTATTTAGAGGTTCTGAAAAGATTGAGTAACAATGTGGGACCAAAAAAAAGCTTGATTGGTGGCAGATGGGGGACTGGTTTTGCCACCACGACAAGGCACCTGCTCATGCAGCCAGCTTAGTGAGCCACTTTTTGACAAAAAATACTCCCAAACCAGCATAGCTCTCTTGCCCCACTTGCCTTATTCACCTGACCCCTCTCTATGAGAATTCTTTTAGTTTCCACTAATGAATAGGGTCATGAAAGGACAGGTTTCATGAAATTTTGATGATTTGAAGACTTAGATGAGGTGAAGAAAAAAAGACGAGGGAGAGCCTGTCACCCATCCAAACAGATGAGTTTGAGAAGTTTCTAAGAATGGAACGCATTTGTCAAATGTATTAAGTGTAAAGGAGAATACTTTGAAGGTGATAAGATTGTTTTTTTTAAAAATTTAAATATATAGCTTTGACATTTTTATTTCAAATTTTGGGGGGTAAACACTCATATTCTATTTACTGGGTGTGCTGGAGAGGAATGTGTATTGTATTTTTGTTGGGAGAAATGCTCTTTATGGAGGTTGAGCTGGGTCATTGTGCTGTTTAGTTATTCTTTTACTTATTTAATACATTTTTCTGATTAAATGTTGTGTTAGACAGGCTTCTCTAGAGAAACAAAACCAGCTCGCTTATGATTTTATATAGATAGATAGATGGATAACACAGATATAGATAAAGATATAGGTGTAGATATAGATATAGAAAGGTAACACAAAGAAATAAACAGCTAGTTAGTCCATAGAGCAGTACAAATGGCTCAGTTCAACTCACTTCTGTAAGACAGTTAATAGACTGGCAGTCCTTCAACTTACAAGGGCTGCTGGGTGCAAGTCAAGGCAACAGATGGCTAAGTCTTCTGTAGGGCAATACAGGCAGTCCGGCCATAACAAACAGCAGGGCAGATCACCAACAATCAGCCTGATGACAAGGTCCGACAGTCCCC
>NW_022107431.1:29124069-29126361 GCF_000313985.2 Echinops telfairi | reverse complement strand
GAAAATTTGTAAGCCAGCCACTTAACACTTTCATCTCCTCCCCATTGGATTTCCAATTTATACACTGCCCATTTCTCTCAACTCCATCTTCTGAGGAGACAAATATATTCCTTGATGTGAAGAATCTTCATTCCAGTTGGAACAAAGGAGTCTGTAACCATAAGATGTGTCAAACCAGACCATCCACAAAGTCAGCAGCAATATGCAACAATCAACAGGATCAAAAATCTTATTTTCATCTGATTGGTGTCTGGTCAACTAAACTGGGCTACCTCAGCCTTGCTTTTCTGCCCAATGACTACCTTGCCTCTGGACCAATTACACATTTTTAACAACTCTAGCCCTCTTGGGCTAGGTCATGCCACACTCTCACAATTCTTTGAATTTCAGACTAGCCAGCCCACTTGGACTCTCCTCCAGTGCTTGTAAACCAGGTCGATGGGTGTCAGTCGCCAAACTAAAATCATCTGTCCATTGCTCTGTTTCTCCCACTTCTATTCAATAAGTGGATCCAGGTGGCCACCTGGTAAGTTTTTCAGGCTGCCCACAGGCTCCCTTTAATGCTCAGTCCTAGAGAGAAGAGTTCTGTCGTGGTTCCAGATTTTTCCAGCTTTAGGTGTAAAGTGCTTGCTCAGAATTCAAAAAGCCAAACAAGCCCTTTTCTTCCCTTCAGTTTGCCAACAGATCTAGTGGCAAGACTTGATCACCCCAAACCACTGTGTGGGGCTTACCTTCTCTTGGTCTTCTTAGAAGCAAATTCCTACTACCCATTTAACAGATCCAATTTATTACCTGAGAGCAGTGAGCTTACAGTCTCTCTAATCAGACTTCCCAGTAATCCTTTCTATCACACAGTATAGCACTAACAATAGGTAGAATAAATCAACATGATCCTAGTACAGCTGGATCCTAAACACAATTTTGAAAACAGCCAAATTCAATCCTTATCTAAATCATCCCCTATCTATGCAATATGGCCTTAGGCCTATGGCAGAATCCAGCCAGGACCAGGCCTGCTGTCAGCCAATTTGACTAAGCAGCATGCTTGGCCTCAGAGAAGTTCAAGAGGTGTTTTCACCCCACTGAGTGGCAATTGAACATCCAGGGCATCCATTTTCACCAGTTCAGTTAGGGATAACCAAAGACAGCTTCTATAAATCGAAAGTTTCATCTCCATGCCCTTTCTAGAAAACAACTGAACAAATCACATGACCGTATCTGACCTCCAGCAATAGAAAAAAGAAAAATTCCAATTCCATTCAACTGCCATAAGGCAGAAGTGAGACGAGCCTCCACTCTCTGTCTTCATGATTTATTTCTCTCGCAGCCCACACCCCAGGTACCGTACGGAATGTGTTAGCCCAGTTTGAGAAGAGTAACAAATCCGGTGACACTCAGGTACAAAAGAGCTTATACCAAGAAGTAATTATATATAAACAAAGCACCCCAGCCCAGTCCAAATCAAGTCCACAAGTCCATATTAGACTCACACAGCCACATGCAATAATGCAGAATGCAGGAAGGTCATAGGCGGGTGGGTGCAGTCATGGAGGGTCAAGGTTGGTGGAAACATGACAAGACTCCAGCAGGTCTCAGGGTCAGTGGCAGAGAGAGGAGGAAGGTCCCAGGGTCCGCTTTATGATTACTCCAAGGAGAAATCATCAGGTTGTGGCCCTTGACTCCAACCCAAGTGTCTAGTTAATATAAAACCTTGTAAGAAACACATTTCCTGTCTTTCTATTTTTTGTGACTTTATGGATGTCATTATTTCCCCTCTAATTGAATTGCTTTCTTAGCAGTGTTGTCTTGCATGATGTTCTCTACTGTTTTTGTTCATTTTCAGTCCGTAGTGATCCTATTGATATTTTTTGCAATGCTTATCTGTTTTTTTGAATTCCTTTACTATTTCTTTGTCTGGAATTATCTTTATTTCTCTCCCATATTTCAGGAATAATTTTACTGGCTTTGGGATTCTTAGTTGGAAATTTTTGTTTTTTGTTTTTTTCTTTCATAATTTGATGTTTACTACACCATTGTTTACCTGCTTGTGTAGTTTCTGCTGAAAAGTTCAATAATTTCCTTATGGATTTTTGTTTTTATCTGACTATTCTTTATTTCCTCAGCTGCCCTTATGATTGTTGTCCTCTTTTTTGAACTGGAGAGTTTGACTATAATATATAACAATGTTTTTCTTTTGAGATCTATCTTGTTTGGGTTCTCACTGGTGTTGTTTGGGAATTTTTCTTCCATGATTTCTTGTACCATTCTCTCTCTCTCTCTCTCTCTCTCTCT
>NW_022107431.1:29090834-29123646 GCF_000313985.2 Echinops telfairi | reverse complement strand
TTTTTTGCTGTTTCTGTGGCATCAGGGTGCTTCTATTAATAATTAATGGTGCATGGGCTGCTCCATCAGGTTGGGGTAGTAGTAGACTGTCTAATGATGTGAGGGAGGTATAATAGGAGCCACAAAATATACTTTGGGAAGTGGAGGAAAAAGATGAGTTATGGATAAATGGAGTGTGTAGAGGGGCAAAAGATAGAGAATAAAGTAAAAGTAAAAATAATAAAATTAGTGGCCATCTGAATAGACCAAACCATTTATTAAAAAATGTGAAAATGTATTTTAAAATGCATAAGTATTAATATGCCATGGAAAAACTATTTCATAAGGAAAAGGAGAGAGAGAGAACAGAGACAGTGGCTGAGATAGGTGAAAGGTGTAAAAAATAATACTAGAAGAAAGGGATTTATATGTTATGAAGTATGCATATGTATATATGGGCATGTTCACGTATGTGCTTATGCTTATATTTATATTATGAAGATCGTGAATTAAAGAAGAAAAGAGAAAAGAGCAAAGCAAAATGAGAGAAGGGGTAGAAGACAAAGAAGAAAGAAACAGACAAGGAGGAAAAGTAGATGTTAGAAGTGTGAGTGTACAGTGAAGGAGTAAAGGAAGGAAAGACGGGGGGCCATGGACTGGTTGTGGATCCTGGAGTTCTGATGCTAGGACAGACAGCACGATGATGGGCTGATCTTTGCTCTTGGGGGCAAAGAAAATAACACAGTTTGGGGTGGTGTACTCAGGTCTGCAGGTTTGCCTGTTTGTACCTGGGAAGGGCAGATATTTGCAGTGGGGGCAGGTTGCATGGGAAAATGAAGTAAGAAAGAACTAAGAAAAATAATTTAAAAATGAAAATAAACCCAAAAAGAAAAAGCCAAGAAAATAATATAAAGTAAAATGAAAACGTAAAATGTCCATTTGGGTGGGCGTGGTTGCTAGTGATTGTATCAACTAGACACTCCTGGGTAGGTGTGGAGTCAAATTTGTCAATGAAGTGGTACCTTGATGACAGCTCATGGGGGTGTGTGGCATTTTGTACAAGAATGAAGGACTATGGGGAATGCTGTCTCTCTGCCCTTCTGCCTCCCTTCTTCCTGGAACTTTTCCTGCCACAAGTGGTGGTCCCATATGGGCTACCCAACCCTGAGAGTTACTGATACCCTGCCATATTCCCACTGACCTTGGATCCATGCGACTCTGTACAGACACAGGTCCGTGATCCTCCTGCTTCCTGTTTCACCCTTCTGCATCACCAGAGTGTGGCTACAGAATCTGAACAATGTGTGGACTATCAATTGACTTATGGACTTGGGTTGAACTGGGATGGGATGCCCTCCTGATATATTAATGCTCAATTACTTCTCGAATTATACATACTACTCTTTCTTATACATATGCATGTCATTGGATTTGCTTTTCTATCCAACCTGGCCTAACACAGTGAGTGGGAATTCTTGATCCTCTGGCAGAGTTGGGTGTCCAGATCCTCTGTGCAGGGAGCAGGTGCACGTTAAGATGTAGGGAGTTACACTGGGGGATAAAGCAAGAACGTAGAAACAGCTAATGGTGCGGAGTTTTTGCTTGGAGAGTGAAGATGTCTACACCATGCTATCACTGCAGTATGCTATCCATGCAGGGCCTCTAGGGGCCAGCATGGGAAGAGGTTTGACTTGGTGGGTAAGGTCAGGTGCAGAGAAGGATCAGTTTGTCCAGGGGATGGGAAGCACACAGAAGGGGTTGGGGTCACTGGTCAATGGTAAAGTGAGGTCATTAGCAGTTTTCTGGCCTTACTGATCTCCATCATGTAGGAACTTTGGTGTATTTACCTTTTGAGTTTTTGCCATGGCTTTCAGGAAGTTTAATATTGTCCTCCTTGGGAGACATCTCTGGTAGTTATGCTTATGCATTTCACTTGGCAGCCATATTTCCTTGAGTCTCTAGATCATATTTTAATGAAAACTCTCGGATTCTTCCAGAAAAATTTTTTTCTCATTCTCAATAAGCTAAAGAAAAATTTTCTCATTCTCTATAAGTAATGAGAAATTTGTTCTCATTCTCAAATTTTTTCTCATTCTCAACAAGTTAGAGAAAAAAATTTTCATTCTCAGTAAGTTATAATATAAATGTTTAAAATTTTGAATATTTTATTAAAATGATTTAGGTACTTACTTGACAGATCAGATAAAGTAGTAAACACATTGTGTGCAAGTTATTGAATGGATTTCAACTACCTAAAGCAACAATATACATGTCCACTCTATGTATAGGTAATATATATATTATTAAACTGAATTTATTGGAAAGAATCTTGCAGTTTTCAATTCCAGTGAATATTATTTGCTTTATTTATAAGTATTTATTTATATAAGCATGGCTGAATTCTTGAAAAGACAATGAAATGTATATATTAATATAAATATAACCATAGTATAAAATGATATACCCAATATTCTATTAAATAAATATCATGACACAGGTTAAAATGCTATAGTTAAATTATTATATTTTTCAATAATCCAATATTTAAAATAATTACACAGTTGTATGAATATGATAAAGACCACGAAATACATATTATTTTCAAATTAATGGATCATCTATTCACTAATGGTGTATTGCAATAACATTTGAGAATGCCTTCTATTAACGATTCATTAAAACTCATTAACTAATCAGAAAAACCTAATAATCTAGTTCTTGGTAGAATTTTTCTAATGCCCTAAGGTGAACGCAGATTGAAGTAGATTGCTTATAGCCTTCTAAATTGTACATATCTGTCTTCCTATCTAAGGAAAATGAAACCCAAGGAAGAAAGAGAATCATGCATGGTGTTGCATTCCCAAATGAATTCTCAGAATTCCTGTGGAATGATGTAGGATATTTTATGTTACTGTATCTATACATAAACACAAGTACTGTGATGATAATAATGAAAGCTGTAAATATATTTTAAAATGTCTAATCTGATGAACTCAAAATATATGATATATAGGTATGGTTTAGAAAATAAGATTTGCTCAACTTTTGGTCCTAAGTTTTTTAAGTACCAGTTGTATGGCCAGTGTCACCATTAGGCATAATTATTTCTCTTGTAACTTTATTGTACAGATGCAAAATTATTTTTCCAATAGGTTACATCATGGAAGTTTAGTAAATATATCCTAAAAAAAGGTATATAAATACTAATATATTTACACATTTTAGTTCATTCCCAGAGACGATAACAAGAGTATTTTTATTATTTTTAAAAAATAATTTGTATTTTCTACTAGGATTATTTAAATGAAGTCAGTGTATTCTGTTCATAGACATCATAGTTAAACAAAACTTGAATTATTTGGTGTCTATTTTATTTTGTATGTTGAATTTTTTTGTAACTATAAATAAATCTGCAAATGCACAAAAACAACCCATCTCCTTAAAGGTGCTCGTTTTATATTGTGTTCAGTGAATATATTTTGAGAAGTTTACATTTAAATCTATCTATAATCTCAATATTTTTTGTTATTGTATGTCATTGAGTCAATGAGCTAAATATAAAATTTCAAAGGCCAGTTCAAGATAAAGACAAATATTATAAAAAATGTGCAAAGACATAGAATTATAAAAACAAAATGGAAGAGCACATTCAGTATATCTGAAACTAAAAAAACTCAAGAAAAAATAAGCCTCAAAATGCTATTTTGAAAGATTCTATAGGCAAAATATTGGATGTTTCAGGAAGATCAGCAGAAGATGGAAAGAATGCACAATCACTGTCTAAAAAAAGAACTAGTTGACATTCCACCATTTCAAGAAGTAACATATAAGCCAGAACCATTGGTGTTGAAGGAAGAAGTTCAAGCTGCACTGAATGCATTAACAAAAAACAAAACACCAATGATTTTAAAGCTAAAGAAGTACTCAGTTGTCTATGTCAGTAAATTTGGAAGACAGCTACTTGGCAAATTGACTGGAAGAGATCCATATTCATGCCCATTCCAATAAATGGTGACTCAACAGAATGTTCAAATTATAGAACAACATCATTGATATCACACACAAGTAAAATTTTACTTAAGGTCATCCAACAATTGCTGCAGCAGTACATTGATCCAAAACTGCCAGGAGTTGACATTCAAAAGACATGGAATAAGGTATATCATTGCTGATGTTAGATGGATCTAAGCTCTAAGCAGAGCTCTCAGAAAGATGGTTCTTGTGTTTCATTGACTTTGAAAAGGCATTCGACTGTGTGGATCATAAAAAGCTGTGGATAAACTTTAGAAGAATGGGAATTCCAGAACATTTCATTGTGCTCATTTGAAACTTGTACATGAATCAAGATGGAGTTGTGCTAACAGAACATGGGGATACTGCATAGCTTTAAATTGAGAATGGTGTATGTCAAGACTGTATACACGCACTATACTTATTCAATCTATATGCTGAGTAAACCATCGGAGCATCTGGGTTATATAAAGAAGAGTGTGGCATCAGATTTGGAAGAAGACCTAGGAACAGCTGTGGTATGCAGATGATACAACCTTGTTTGTTGATAGTGAGGAGGAATCAAAGCACTTGCTGATGGAGATCAAGGATGGCAGTCTCCAGTATGGATTACAATACAAGGAAGACCAACATCCGCTCAACTGGATCAATAGGCAACATCATGATAAATGGAGAAAATATGGAAGCTGTCCAAAAACTTTGTCTTACTTGTATCCACAACCGTGCTCCTGAAAGCAGCAGTCAAGAGATCAAAAGACATTATTTCCCTAGGTGAATCTGCTGCACAAACCTCTTTCAAATACTGAAGAGCAAGGATGTTACTTTGAACACTAGGATGTTCCTGACCCAAGCCATGTATTCTCCATTACATCATATGCATGTGAACATTTGACCTTGAATAAGGAAGACTGTAGAAGAATTGATGCAATTTATGTGTGGTCCTGAAGAAGAATATTGAAAGTACCATGGACTGCTAAAAAAAACAAAAAAACGAACAGGTTTTTACTAGAAGAATTAAGACCAGAATGCTCCCTGGAAGCAAGGATGGCAAGTATGTGTCTTATACGCTTTGGACAGATTGTCAGAATAGACAAGTCCCTGGGGAAGCACATCGTGTTTTTTAAAGTCAAGGGGCCGTGAAAAAGCCGAAGGCCCTCCATGAGATGGCTTGATACAGTAGCTGCAGCCATGAGCTCAGGCAGAGGAACAATTGTAAGGATGGTGCAGGACCGTGCGGTTCTCCAGTCTGTTGTTCATGAGGTCGCTCTGGGTTGGAGCTGACTCGATGGAAGCTAACCAGAACAATAAGAATGCCATTGAGGAGGTTCTGGATCACAGCACTGAACGAAAAAGTAGATGTGTCCCATAAGGTTTTCCAGACTGCACTCTTTTTCGGAGCCCATTACCATCGAGCCTCTCGGTGGGTTGGAACCATTATTTGTTTAGCAACAAATCACTTAAGAATTGTACTACCAGAAATATTTTCATCCACTTCAGTGTTTCATGAAGTTAGTGATTGCTGAAACCTACAGTATTAACCTAGGTGACAAACATAAAATAGGTTGAGCTGATTCTCAGGTTTAATCGAAGGGAAATTTTGACATATTGATTCTCAATTGATTAAATCATGGGGGGGGCATTTTACCCTAAACAATGTGTTACTCTCTGATAGTAGAATCTTTAGTACCTGCTCCTCAGAGCTGACTGAAGTGTGTATACATGTGACCTAATGTATTGTGTTAAAAAGAAAAACAAACTCCTCATTAATTTTGATAACAATGCCTTAGAGATCTAAGTAACATAAATGTCAGTGGGCATTGAATGGTAAAAGATCAATATATGTTCATTATTCACAGAGTACCCCACAGTTTAAAGGAATGAATACAAAATTAAACAAAATACCGATTTTAACGTGTTCCGCTAAAACTTCCTATCAATGATTCCTTTCAGTGTTCTAAGAAACCAAAAATAGAAGGAACAAATAAGCTTTCAAAAGTTATTCTATGTAAAAGTCACTCAGAATCCAGTAGTTATTAAAATAAAAATTACATTTATAATAGTCTATGACTTATTTTCATTTAGGATAAATACTATTTAAATTTGATATTTAATATAGTAAATCTAGCCCTTTATATATTATAAATATATAATATATATTGAAGAATACAATAAAAATGCTAGATGTGATTACAAAGTGTGATAATATTTTCAGTCATATTGCTTGTTTAATACATAGATTGCCATTAAAAACACTGAAATATTTAAAATTTTCTAGCACTAAAACTGGGAGAAATCTGAGCTTTCTTCGATGAGGTTGAAAAATATTTTAATTCTTCTGCATGTTATGATTGAACTGTTTATTCCCCAATGAAATATCAAGACGAAATATCTACATATTTTCAATAAATGTTAGCCACGCCAGCTATTGAAGAATTGTTCTTAGAAGCCTCTCTTAGCAAAGGGTACCTAGCTGCACTAGATTAGTTATTTTTTAATATAATTTTTGAACTGCTGATTAAGAATCAGAAATAAAATGACCTTTCCTGTTAATCGGTAATATAGATTAGAATGTCTGTAGTCTATATTTTAGATTATATAATGGATTATTTTATACTTAACTTGCAAAAAATATAAAATACAAGAAATGAAATGTGTTAAGTTTACATGTTTCATAAGCTTTAGTTTAGGATCTTTCAACTATAGCTTAAATTTGTTTATTGTAAAACTAAAACATATGAACAATAAAAATCTATGAAATTATAAAAATGTGTGTTTTTGCTGGATCTAATAAACACTTCAAAAAGAACTTTTTGTATATTCTTACATGCAAGGTATTGATGTGCATACTTTTTCTGACAACTGTTAACAAAAACAAGCAAACAAGAATATTAGGGCAAATGGTACAGACAGTGATCAGATTCTATTTTCAACATAGAAACTAAAACTGAGAGTCATGCTCATATTTACTGTCCTGATATATCTAATTTGTTTATGGCAATATTTACAAAAACATCAAATGTTTGAGTGGGAAATATTTGACTTTATACAATATGTTTTTATGTAACGGATGTATAATAGTTGGAGCAAGGGAATACATTTATTTATTTGTTCAAAAGATAATTCAGATAACAATCTACGAAAAATCCAGCAATAAATACTAAGAAAGAAAACACAAGCTAACAGTGATATATTTGTTGGGTAAGAACTGACCCTGGGAAAACTATTATCATAACTTTCTTGAACTCTGCGGGGTCTGTTGACACAACACTATATATATCACCGTCAAACACCCATTAAGTGTTCCAGGATACTGGGCACTGATATAAGCAGCCTAAATAGAAATACCGTGTCCTCTGAAAATCAATTATGAGGTAGCTTTTTGTCTTCTTGTAACAAAATTATTTTTACTTAATGTTGGTATACACAGTTATTTAAAGTGAAATAAATAGACCCATGATTATTATCAAAATCAAATTATCTGAAGGAAAATTTTATTCAAATAAAGACTTTATGCATTTAAACCAACAAGGAATTTGGTTTATTGTCAAGTTCTTAGACACTTGAAGAAAATAGGCATGTTTAATTAATCTGTTTGGTTTCAGCACTGGAAAATGTGGTGTATAAATTGGATTCTTTTTTCCACACTGTAATCGTGGGAAACTTAGCTGTCAGAGTTATAATGGTTATCATTAGGTAGTAGAAATATAAGAAGAATTGAGAAACATAGGAGTTGATTAGAAATGTAAGTATTCATTTATTTGCTGGCATAATGATATGAAATGATGAAGTAAAAGAGTTGAACATAAAATTGCAAAGGCCAAGTCCAGAAGACAAAATAAAGTATTAGAATGAAATGAACAAAGATCTAGAGTTAGAAAACCAAAAAGGAAGAAACAGACTAGCATATGTTCAGATGAAAGAACTGAAGAAAAATTCATGTTGCAACATTGAACAATATTATAAGATGCAGGAAGCATCCATAGAAGATGCAAAGACTATACGGAATAGCTATCCCAAAAAGAACTAATCAGTATTTAATCATCTCAAGAGGTCCTGTATGAGCAAGAACCACAAACTCGGAAGGAAGAAGTCAAAGCTGCAATGAAAGGATCCACCTAACTAATTAGGAATTGACTAAATATCAATTAGAATGCTCCAAAAAGATGAAGAATCAGTAGAAGCACATGTTTGTCAATGCCAAAAAATTTATGAGGCAGCTACCTTGCCAACCGTCTGGATGAGGTCAAATTGTACTCATTCCAAAGAAAGATGACCTGGCAGAATGCATTAATTATAGAACAATAAAATTGATATCACATTCAAGTAAATTTTCCTGAAGATTATTCAACAATAGTTAAACTCTGAGCAGCGGTCCATTGACGGGGGCTGTCAAAAACTCTGTCTGGATCCCAAAGAGCATATAAACAAATGATATCATTGATGACTTCAGCTGGATATTGGCTAAGAGCAGATGCAGAAAGATGTTTGTGTTTTATTGACAATGCAAAGACCCAAGACTGTATGGATAGCCTTAAGAATAATCAGAATCGCAGAATACTTCACTGTGTTCACGAGAAGCCTACACATAGATCAAAAGGCAGTTTGGGGAACTGAACAAGGGACTATTACATGGTTTCAAACCAAGAAAGATGTGCATTAGGGTTGTATCCTCTGACCATATTTATTCAGTCTGTATATTGAACAAAAATCAAAGAAGTTGGTTCTATGAAGAAGAATCGGAGAAAAGCTTATTTACAACCTGCTGTATGCAGATGGCACAACCTTGCTTGCCGAAAGTGAAGAAGACTTGAAATACTTGCTAATGAAGAACAACAATTGCAGCATTCAGTATGGATTGCAACTTAATGGAAAGAAAACAAAATCCTCACAACTGGACCTCTAGGTAGCACCATGACAAGCAGAGAAAGATGGAGGTTGTCAAGGATGTTATCGTTCTTGGATCTACAACCAATGCTCATGGAAGCAGCTGTCAAGAGATCAATCAACAAGTTGCATAGGCTACACAAGATGTCTTTAAAGTGTTGAAAAGCAAGGGTGTTACTTTGAGATCTAAGGTGCACCTGACTCAACCGCTGCATAAGCAAGGGGAAGTTGTAGTTTGAGTAAGGAAGAACAAATACGAATCAATGCATTTGAATTACTGAAAATACCACGGACTGCTAATAGAACACCCACATTTGACTTGGAAGAAGTACAGCCAGAATACTTTTTAGAAGCAATGATGGGGAGACCTTGTCCAATAATTTGAGACTTATTTTCCTGAGCGACCCACCCCTGGAAAAGGACATAATATTTGTTAAGTGATAGGGGCAGCAAAAGAGAGGACCCTCAACAAGTTGAATCGACACTGTGGCTGCAATGAAGGGCGCACACATAACAGGTGCAGGGATGGAGCAGGACTGGGCAGTTTAGTTCTGCTGTACACCGTGTCGCTCTGGGTCAGAACCAACTATGAGTTAGCGACTTTCAACAATGGCAGGTGCTTTTAATCATCTACCTTAAGATGACTATGATATCAAAGTAAATCCCCATAATCCACTTCCTATAAAGCCAATTCTGACTCATTGGGACCCTATAGGACAGAGTAGAATTGCCCTATAAGGTTTTCAGGGCATCATACCTTTATGGTAGCCAATTGCCCACATCTTTCTCCCATGAGCACCTGGTGGATCTAAACAGAGCCACCAGAACTTCTTGTCAAAGTAAAAAAAAAAAAAAATCATTACTGAGCATCCCTCCAGTGTCTAAATGCATGACAAGTTTCCATAGCCCTGAATCAAAAATTGGCTGTTGCTAAGTCCACTCACACATTTTTACAGTGGTTTAAGGATCTCTAATTGCCCTTTATCTTATCTTCCTGTCTGGGCCATTTCAACAGTCTACAAGGACTGTCCCCATTATTTAGTAATTGGATGTTTATGGAAGGTTGTAATTCCATAGTGCACCAATGTGAAATAGTTCTTGTTTGAATGAAAGCCTAGTTTTCAAGCAAGAGACACAGGAGTCGAATAGCAGCAGCATTGATTCCCAACTTCTCCCCCGCCCGGTCCGTCCCCTTGTAGATTCCTCATGAGCTTCTGATCAGATTACATATTCTATAGACTTTTTCATTCGTAGATGATCTTCCTATTTTGCATGTGCCTCTGGAATTCTTTTTCTTTAAAAAATGTGCATCTTATATTAATCTGACTTTAATATTCTGTCTAGATTTCTCTCCAAAGGCTGTGATTGACAGGTCAGTGCTGAATAAAGCAGAATGTAGAGATATGAGACAGTGGGAATCATGAAGTGTCATTTTTCAAAAGGCAATTTTATTTGGCAAATGTTTATCTACACTCCTCAAGATTCTCTTTGACATATATAGAAAGAAGGAGAAAGTGTTCTTTTCCAAGAGGAAGACCAGGAATCGGACATAATTCTCCTCTTCCTCTCTGCATGAACCTAGCTTTAAAGTATCCTTTCCGATGAATGGATGACTTGGAATCTGGCAGCAATCATTAGGATGAATTCTGTAATAAATATAATATCTGAAATTAAGATAATTTTATAGTGTTTAACAAGTTTTTTAAGAATGTTGGGATATTTCTCCTGCCAGACCATACCTATCCATCCCAAACTAATGAAAACTCCTGAGTAAAATATATCTATACCTATTTCCATATATGCTTATGCCTTTCCCTATATATCTGTAACTATCTGTGGTAATTAGATAATTTCATTTCAACTTAAAGATGCTTGAAAGGCTGGGGGTTGAATCCAACCTGTCAACCAAGTACCATCCTGGCTGTGCTTCCTTGGGAGTGTGGCCTTCTCATAAGAGGACGGACCCTGGGAGGCTCCTTCTCTCACTTTGCAACTTTGCCTTCCTGCCAACTGGGACTCTATAATTACTTCTTGATATAAAGTTGTTTTGTGTGTGTGTGTGTGTGTGTGTGTGCGCGCCACTGGATTTGTTTCTCCAGTCAATCCGCCTAACACACTATCCACTACTTAAAATGCATCTTCATGGTATTGGAAACACTACTGGCCTTGGTTTATAAACATTTTGTTGGAGTCACCAATTGAGTGCTATTGAAAATGTGTATTGGTATTTTAACATTGGGCAGAGAAGCTTATTTATTTTCATTTTTAATGAAGAACCATGCCTTTTCATAGATAGATGTTGGGATAGATATTGAGCTCTGGTTTACTTTATCTATTCAAAAGATCTTAATTTTATATATCTACACATATACGATATATACTCGTATATAAGCCAAGTTTTTCAGCACATTTTAATGTAGTTTTTGTGGTAAAATTAGGTGTCTTGGCTAATATTTGGGTCAGCTTATACTCGAGTATACATGATACATGCATATGTTACATATACAAGCATAATGATGTAGGATAATTTTACTCATTCTATATTAAAAAATTTTAAGATAAAATTTCAAGTTCTATAATAGAATCAACTTATAGAATATTCCAGAAAATCATTAAAGCTGGAAACTTATTACCATGAAAAAGGTCTCATAATATTCAAAGCACAGTTTATATAAAGCACAGGACAGGAGTTCAAAGAGAAAATGTGTTTCAGACAACAATATTTGCAAACCCAGCATTAATGATCTTTAAAGTCTCAAACTAGGTTCATAACATGCGATTGAGTTGTGAAAACCTCTTTATCTCATTATAAATCCCTGAGGCAAATTAAAACAATTGAAAAAGAATCCCTGAAGTAGTATAAATAATGTGTGTATGTGTATTCCAGCATAAGGAACCATCTAATGCAATTTTGTGGTGGTATATATTAGATGATTGTGTGGCATATAAAGCAAGTTCAAATTTGACATTATACACAGATTTTGAACCTTCATAAAATCAGTGGTGCAGGCAGTCGGCACCTCAAACGTTTCAGGGGAATTGATGTACTTATAAAGCAGTCACAGATGACCATCTGAAAACTCTAATTACAGGCTTATTTCAGTGTGAAATTTTTCATATTTAAAATAAGTCTACAGTATATACTTACTCTGTGAGCTCTAATTCAGTAATAAAAAAATTAATAGACAGACCCTGTTATAGTAATCGTTTCTATTAATTATCTATCCACAACCAAAATTAACCCACCCACCCCCACCCCCTTTCCTGTAGACACTGAACGTGTTTCATTCACATAAGGAACTATAGGGGAAAAAATGCTTAGTGACAAACAGTCACACATTTCTTTGTCCAGGAAGTGGGCTACAGACGCCCCTCTGAGATAAAAATGTTACGTCCACGGACTTTTTTTTCCCCTTGCCTAGCACATGTTGGACCTCCTTGGCTACCATATGGGAGCCTGACATGAGCTGCATTCAGACAAGCTGCACCTGTGTGCCTCTCCCAGAGGCCAGGGCACGTGTGAGTTTCCCACTGACAAAAACGGTGTGGCCTGGTGGAAGCAGACAGAGCCTCTGGGTAATGATTCTGGGCGATCACCTGGGAGTGGCCAATTTGATCCACCTAGGCAGTCAGAAATCAGCATGATGCCCATCGCCGGCGGGGGCTGCAGGCTTCATCTTCACTGGCTGGCATTTAACAGGGATGCACCATAACTGCCTAAAATGTGGTGCTTTTGATGAAGAAACAGTGGTCCTTCTGGCCACACAGGATGTTCAGTACAATATGGTCTGCAGTTTGTTTTTTAAAGCAGGACCGCCACAATGCAGAAAGTGACAAACCATTAAGCTGATCCTATAAAAGATCTGGTGTGTCGGGCTCACACTTTTGAATACTTAGAAAGCACGAGACGGGCTCCATAATGGTTCATCCTAGTTCTTACACTGCTTACATTGCTAATATGCAAACATTGCCCTTTTTTAGTTGGGGTTTTTCAGCACATCGAGACATCACTTCCCTGGCTACTGTATTTTTTCCCCTCTCTCTGGGGTAATTGAAGCATTACCATAGAAGACGAAGATTGATGATGTCTTTAATGACCTAAAAAAGCACAGGCTATTTTTGAAACTGTGCCATGTCTATAAAAGGAGAGAAGAGGGAATTATCCGAATCCTACAGTGTGGCAGAGCAATAGCAACAACAAAGCCTTGAGGTTTATGCAGAACAAGTGTACTGTCCTGATTAGCTCCCAATCGCTATATACTTTCCATTCCCCCTTTGAATTTACTACTATGGCGCCCTTAGTCCAAGAGGTGGTCAGGAGTTTATCAGATGCTTGGTGTGTTTAGACCATCAAAAAGCAAGTTTGGCTAATCACTGCATTCCCAGGAGCTGCAAAGCTGCCCTGGCTTTTGAGATTTGAAACATTAAAACATAGTAACGGGCAACACCATTAGATTCACATGGCTATGCATTTAGCAACATATCTTTCTTTGTAGTCTTTCTTTAAAGTACTTGAAAACAGTTTTCCTCTATTTTGGCGTCTTCCTCTAATACAACTATTGACATGGCTATCCATTGGTGTGCTAACTGCAAGGTTAGCTCTTCAAACCCACCAGCTGCTCCACAGGAGACAGTCTGAGCTTTCCGCTCCCATTAACAGTTACAATCTAGGGGACTCACAGGGTAATTAATTCTACTCTGGTATGAGTTGACATCAGCTCGAAGATTGTGCATGTTGTTTTTGAGTCTTCTATTGTTTGCTTTTGGTTTGTTTGTATTTTTACCTCTACATCAAGTTATTTCAATTTCAGTATTGATCAATATTAAAAACCACTTAATAAGAACCTACAATACCTTGTGCGTTCTTGGAGTTACTAATCTCTATCTTTCTATCTATCTAACTTTCTCTCTCTCTCTCTCTCTTTCTCTCTCTCTCTCTCTCTCTGCCTATGCCTCTGTGGTTAGGTCCCATTGAGTCAGCCATCGAATCAGCGCCAATCCATAGCGACCCTGTGCACAACAGAACAAAACACTACACACCATTGTAGGCCAGCCTCACAACTGTGCCCATGCCTGAACCCATTGTTACAGCCACTGTGCCAGTCCATCTCATCTGTTTAAAGCTCCTCCAATTTGCCAAGCATTCTTCAATATACATGTGTGTATACATTGAATTACTTGTAATTCATTGAGACCCATGACTGAACTCCATAAGGTTTTCAAAAGTAGATTACTAGAACTTTTTATTTTTTTTAAATTTTGCACAATAGGATTTTAATTTTACTTCTGTTTACTTGTATCTCCTAATCCTTTTTAAAGGATGTCTCTTTTTATAAGATACATTTTTTCCATTTTATTGGGAACTCTACAGATATTATAACAATCCATAGTTCTATTAGATCAAGCATTATTGTATAATTGTTGCCACCATAATTTTCAAAACATTTTCTTTCTTCTTGCCCTCTTTGGAATCATCTCCCCTTTATTCCCACCCTCCCCACACTAATCCCCCAAAACCTTGTTATATGAAAATGCATTATTGTTGTTATTTCTTTTTTCCCTTTCATATCTTACACCATCCAATGAATCTGTTCACCTTCTCCTGTCACAATTCCTAAAGGCTTTATCTATCTTGGATTGCATGCACCAAGAATCTTAATTATACACATGAACATATGCAATAGACTTTTCTTCTAAAGCACCTCAGAAAGACTTGAATCTTGAAAAACTTTGGTTAACGTTTGGGGGTGTTAATCATTTATACCATAAAGAAATATCAGTACAAAGCGAGTGCCAAATAAAAAGTAAAGTAATAAAGTGAATGTAAGAAGTAAAAAATACATTAGGGAACTCGGGTTTTTATCTCAGTTTGGGCAATTCTGCCTTGTGAATTTTGGCAAGTTCATCAAACTTTTAGAATTTAGTCTTTCATTTATGAAATGAATATAATGTTAAGAGAGGAAAGATATACAAATATTTGGCTCCATGTCTGTCATACAGCATGGTTTCAATAAATTAGAAAATATATGAAAAATGCAAATAAAATAATAAATATGAATATTTAAAATATTTCTTTAACACTAGGAACTTTTCTGAGTCCTTAGTGGGAGCCCTAGTGGTAAAGTAGTTACACATTGGGCTGCGGTCCGCATGGTGAGCAGTTCAAAATCACCAGCAGCTACACAGGGGAAAGACTAAGCTCTCTATTCCTATAAACAGTTACAGTCTTGGAAACCCACAAGGAGGTCACAGTGAGTCAGCATTGATCGATGGCAATGAGTTTTGAGTGATTGAGATCTAGTCAATTAATCTGACCCTTCTTGCTGTAACTACTTATGTAATGCATTTTAATTTTGGATTCCATGCCTGTCGCTTTAATCCCAATTTGGAGGTGTTCTCTACTATACTAACAGACAGAATTATTGTTGTTGTTGTTGCTGTTGTTGTTAGATGCCATCAAGTTGGTTCTGACTCATGGTGACAATAGGTACAACAGAAGGAAACACCACCCAGTTCTACTCCATCCTCACCATTGTGGACACGTTGCAGTCATGGTTGCAGATACCGTATCAATCCCTCTCTTCAAGGGTCTTCCTCATTTTTTGCTGCCCTTCCACTTTACCAAGCTACGTGTCTTTCCCCAGGAACTGGTCTCTCCTGATAACATGTCCAGAGTGCTTGACATGAAGTCTCATCATTCTTGCCTCTAAGGAGCAGGCTGGTTGTGTCACTTCCAAGACAGATCTGTTTTTTCTTCAAGAAGTCCATGGAACTTTCCATCATCTTTACCGATGCAACAGTTCGAACACATTGACTTTTCATCACTCTTCCTTATTTAACATCCAACTTTTATGTGTATATGAGGCTATTGAAAATACTATGTCTTGGATAAAGCATACCTTAGTCCTCAAAGTAACATTCTTCATTTTCAACACTTTAAAGACATCTTGTGCAGCAGAATTACTTACTACAATGTTTGTTTTTTAGGTTTCTTTAATCTCTAGACTTTGCTGCCAAGAGCATTGCTTATGGATCCAAGCAAGACAAACTCCTTGACAACATCAACCTTTTCTCCTTTTGTTATGATGTTACTCATTGGTATAGTTGTGAGAATTTTGTTCTTCTTCACATGGAGATTCGGAAGCCTGCAATCCTTGATCTTCATCAGCAAGTGCTTCAAATCCATCTCAATTTTAGCAAGCAAAGTTATTTTATCTGCATATCACTAATTGTTACTAAGCCATCCTCATACCCTGATGCCATATTCTTCTTCATAAAACCCGCCTTCTCTGATTATTTGCTCCACATGAAGGTTGAACAGTATGGTGAGATGATGGACTCGGATACTGAGAGGACTGATGGACCATGGTGGGTACAGAATAGCGAGGTCATGCATTCAGGGAGCGAATCAGTGCAGCAGATATTGAGTTCTGGATTCAAAGTATTAGCACTTCCTGCCAGCAGGTCCGCTCAAGTAAAAACCGGGCCCGCCTTGACATACAGGGCCTGTGACTATAGCTCCCATGGACAAAGTTGTAAATAGTCTCTTCCTTTCCTTATCATGTGGGACTGGTCCATCATTGTCAGTAACACCCTGCAGACTGAGGAGTCAACCTCTGAATGGTGTTTATTAATGAAAAAAATTGATAGAAATAGAGAAAAAAGAAAATAGAAAGGGTTACACAGGAATTCAAGAATGCTCTAAAAGAGTATTCTGAAAAAATAAATGAAAAGCTAGAAATATTTCAACAATTCCAAATATTAATTTCTAAAGTAAACACTAAACTATTAGAACTGGATAATACTTTAAAAGAAAAAAGCCGAAGAACTGAAGCAATGGAATCAAGAATCAGTTATCTGGATGAAATATTTCACAAAAGCAAAATATATGAAGATCAAGCTATAAAAAAGAACGAGAAAGCTGAAGAAAACCCAAGAATACCATGGGACACTGCAAGAAAGAACAACATTTATAAGTTTGATAAATATCCCAGAACAGGAAAAATAAACATTAACTACAGAGAAAATAGCTGATGAGTGATTAAGAGAGAAGTTCCCTAATATTAGGTAAGATTGTAAAATAATGTTCAAGAAGTGCAGGAATCTCCAAAAGGAATGGATTCACAAAGAAAATTGTTATGACATAATAATAAACCTTCCCAAATCAAAGAAAAGTAAATACTACTGAGAGCAGTACAAGAAAGAAGAATAATCACAGAGAAAGGCCAACCAACCAGGATAAATTCACATTTCTCTGATAAAATCATTCACACAACAAGGCAATGGATTGCTACATTCAAAATTTTGAGGAAAAGAACAGCAAAATGCTAAACTAGAATCCTATAGTCAACAAAATCATTTCTTAAAAATGAGAGAGAAACAAAAAAATTTTAAGGAGTTTTTGGTCAGAGAATCCATAAAAACAACAGACAGCAACCTAAAATGTTCAGAAAAAATATTCTTATGAAGAAAAAAACTGCTCAATACACAAATGTAATAGAAGATCATGAGAGCTGAGGAATGATGTGGAGAACAGCACACGGGAAGGGAAAAAAGTGATTTAAAAGACAGGAGAGAATGAAAAGATCCGAGGACGTGTCACTAGAGATTCTAAATTGGTCTTAATGAAAGAATATCGAAGGCACTTAAAGGAAATGGAGATGTCAGAAAACTGAACAAAAGCTTCAGTGGGCAGCTTGAAAAGGCAAAGCAAAACATTATAATGAAAGGTGCAAAGCCTTAGTTAAATAGCGGACATGAAGAGCACCCTCAGTTCTTGAAAGAACTCGAGAAAAAAAAATCAAACCTAAAGTGTCAATATTGGGAGATTCTATGGGCAAAATATTGAACGATGCAGGAAACCACAAGAGAAGATGGAAAGCATACACAGAGTCACTGTACCAAAAGAACTAGTTTACACTCAACTATTTTAAGAGATAGCCTATAAGCAAGAACCAATGTTATTAAAGGTAGAAATCTAAGCTACACTGAACGCATTAGCCAAAAGATATCTCCAGTAATTGATAATACCAATTGAAATGTTTCAACAAGCTGATGAAATATTGAGAGTACTCATCCATCTATGCCAAGAAATTTGGGAAACAGTTACTTGGCCAACTGATTGGAAGAAATCCATATTTGTATCTATTCTAAAATAACGTGACTCAACAGAATGCTCACATTACACGACAATATAATTAATATCATATGCAAGCAAAATTTTGCGAAGATCAACCCACACAGTTGGATTGACAGGAAATTGCCAAAGATTGAGACAAGATTCTGAGGAGGATGTGGACCAAGGGATATCTTTGCTGATGTCTGATAGATCCAGGCTGAAATCAGAGGATATTAAAAACATGTTTACTTGTGTTTTATTGACTGTGTTACTCTGAGTACATTAGAGAAAAAAATCCACTAAAACCCTTATGTATAATAGAGAGTTTTATACAAAGGGTAAGTGCGCATCAAGAACACATCCCAGTCCAGTGCTGCCCAAGCCCACAAGACCAACATTAGCCCATGTGTCCAACACCAATCCACGCAGTCCTCCTCCATCCCACAAAACACACGCAATGATGCCAATTGTAGGAAGAAAGCTGAATCAGTGAACATGTAAGCATCTCGGTGCTGGCAGGGGTCTCCACACGGCTGCTCGAGCACTCAGGGTTGAATCGGGGGAGGTCCATGTGACTTCTCCTCAGGAATGTCTTGCAGGAAGTGAGCCTTGCCAGCTGAAGCAGAAACTGGCTAAGGCAGCTGCACCCTGGTCCGACTATCACAAGGCAAGAGACCTGAGAACTAGAATGGTGAGGCTCACTGAGCCATTTATCTCTCTGCCCTTCAATTCACCCCACATGTGTTTATCGGCCAGGTTGGAACAATAAACCTTAACTATCTCATTGACCATGCTAAAGCATTCTACTCTGTGGACCACAACAAACTATGGATAGCCTTGGGAAGAATGGGAATCCTTAACCACAACATTGTGCCCATACAGAATTTGTGTATGGATCAAGATGCAATTGAGCTAATGAAACAAGAGAATAATGCATGGTTTAAAATCAGGAAGAGTGTGTGTGTGTCGGAGTTATAACTTTTAATCATACTTATTCAATTTGTATGCTGGTTCAAATAATCAGAGAAGCTGAATTATATGAAGCAAAATATGTCACTAATATTCAGGGAAGGCAGCCTTATTATCAATGTTTGATACGGAGAGGAGGACTTTTAATACTTGTGGATGAAGATCAAGCATTTCACCCTTCAGTATGCATTACCACTCACTGATAAGAAAAACAAAATGTTCACAACTAGACAAATAGGTAGCGTCATGATAGAGAGAAGACTGAAGCTGTCAAGGATTTTGTCTTGCTTGGATGCTCAATTGGTGCTCATGGAAGCAGCAGTTAAGACATCAAAATATGTTTTGCATTAGGTAAAACTACTGCTCAAGGCTTTTTTAGAATATTGAAAAAGAAAGATGTTACTTTGAAGACTAAGGTGCCCCTGACTGAAGCCAGAGTAGTATTATTCAATCTATATGCTGAGCAAATAATCAGAGAAGCTGGGTTATATGAAGAAGATTGTGGCATCAAGATTGGAGGAAGGCTTAGTAACAACCTGCAGTATGCAATCGACACCACCTTGCTTGCTGAAAGGGAGGAGGAATTGAAGCACTTGTTGATGAAAATCTAGGACTGGAGCCTTCAGTATGGATTAATATCCAATGTAAGGAAGACCAAAATCCTAACACTCAATCAATTATGATAAATGGAGAAAAGGTTGAGGTTATCAAGGACTTTGTCTTACCCATCCACAATCAATGTTCCTGGAAGCAGCAGTCAGTATTTCAAAAGACATATTACGGTAGGTAATTCTGCTGCACAAGACCTCATCTCTTCAGAGTATGAAAGAGCAAAGATGTTCATTTGAGGACTAAGTTATGCCTGACCCAAGTCATCGTATCATATCATGTGAACATTGGACATTGTATATGGAAGACCAAAGAAGCATCAATGCATTTTGGATTGTGGTGATGGAGAAGAATATTAAAGTATCACGGACTGTCAAAATGAAAAATAGATCTATATTTGGAGAAATGAGGCCGAGGTGCTTCTTAGAGTCAAGGATGGCAAGGCTTTGTCGTATATACTTTGGACATATTGTAAGAATAGACCAGTCCCTGGGGGAAGACATCATGTTTGGTAAAAATAGAAGGGCGACAAAAATAGAAAGGCCCTTGATGAGAGAGAGTGGCCCAGTAGCTACTTCAAGGGGCTCAGGCATTTGAGACATTTTAGGATGGCCCAGGATCATGCAGTGTTTTGTTCTGTTGTGCATTGCCTCACTAAGGGTCGGTGCCAGCTTGATGGGAGTTTACAATAACAACAAAACAATCAGTAAAGAGTGATTTCAAAATTAACTTCTTACATATAAACAAGGTGGGGCTAAGGGTAACGTTTGAAAATAAATAACCCTTAAACCCAAACCACTCTCCCTGCCTCTGAGTCTATTCCTACTAATAGTGAACCTTTGGTGCAACATCATAAAAGCTATTTAATAGGAACGCGGGTGTGGGAGATATTTTCATGAATTGGAATGCTTTTCATGTTAATAAATATGCCCTAGATGTTTAGATAAAAGAAATAATTTGTATCAAATGATCCCTTGTGGCCCAAGAGTTAAGTGTTTGGCTGCTAACTGAAATGTTTCTGGCTGAATTCCACCCAAATACTCTATGGGAGAAAGAAAGAATGATTTGTTTCCATAAATAGGGTAGTTTAGAAATCACTGTGGTGCAATATTCTGTACCACATGGTGTTGCCATAAGCGAAAAATTGACTTGAAAGCACTTAACAATAACACTATTTATTGTATTACAATTTTAATCCAGGAAAGGGTCAATTAATACAGTTTCATTATTCCATTAATACAGTTGGTCATTTCACCTTTTGATGAAGTATTGCCGCTATTTAGTGTTATTCTTGTTCTAAGGACCTAAGAGTTTACAAATTAGCACGTTTCATGTAACTTATTGTATTTAAAACACCTCCTTGGCTTCATAATGAGTTATACAATTTTTTAAACTCTAGTAACTACACTATTTTAAAATGAGAAGAGATGCTTCTAGACATAGAAATAAAAATCCCATACTTTGTATAATTGATAATAATGTATTTATTTATATGAGGTCCTTTTATATGATGATTATTGTAGATGAGCATCAAAATTAGTAGAAAGATCATTACATGAGCTTCCTAAAAGTCATGTATTCCAGGACTAACTGTGATTCTTGTCCTTTGGGTCAACTGGACAACTTTTCGATTTTGTATTTTATAAGTTTGAAAATACGGATCCATAACTTACTTTCTATCCACAAGAGTATTGTAAAGATCAAAGAGCTTTGAATGTAAGAACTTTTTGAAATGTGTACTGAGTTGTACAAATCTGATGTAATGATGAAAAACACCAATCATTTTATGTACTT
Organism: Echinops telfairi; assembly: GCF_000313985.2. NCBI lineage: Eukaryota > Metazoa > Chordata > Mammalia > Afrosoricida > Tenrecidae > Echinops > Echinops telfairi. The sequence goes on along the minus strand of NW_022107431.1, from coordinate 29,102,282 downwards.
AGGTAATTTCTACCTACTAAGAGATGAGACAGTAGCATTATGACTTTTATTAAGGCAGCTTATAACAGATTTTTAAAATGTTTTGTTTTATTAGATTATTAATATGGCTATCATTATGGATAAAAGTAGCACAATGCTATTTCAAAATAACTTTCCCAGGTTTATGTAAACTGGAAAGGTATAATGAAATTCTACTTTATGACTAATGTTTTCTCTTTCTATCATGTTAGCTTTTTACTGAGATCATAGAGCTTCAAGAGTTCAACAGGCATGCTTTAATTTATAGAATTTTAAATTTGGAAAAGATTTTTAAAAGTGTTTTGTCATAATTGGATGCATAAATACTGGTTATAACTAATTCAGAAGAAAACATTTCTGACTTGATGTTAGGATTTAAATTAGCTACCTGATGCAGCTTCAGAAAGAATATGTATTTTCCCCTTTCCCCCCTGGTTTCTTCTTAGTTATCTAATCCTGCTTAAGCCGAAATACCATTAGTGGATGGCTTTCACAAACATGAATTGATTCGCTCATAATTTGGGAGATGTGATTTCCAAATTCAGGGCACAAGCTGTAGGGGAAAGCCTTCTGTGTCAGCTCTGCAGGAAGGTCCTTGTCGTCAACATCTATGTGCACAGCATTTGTTGGAAATCTGCATGCACCTTTCATCAATCTTCGTCTAAGAGGCTCTCAGCTCAGGGATCCTTGGTCAACAAGACTAGCTTGACTCCAAGTTCTCTTTTTCTTGGTGGTAGTCAGGTCCCTCTGATCTATGCTTTCGTCTTCTCTCTCTCTTTATTTCACATAAGATAAAAGGTGATACAGCCATCACGTCAGGGAACATCCCCTCACATCTCATCAGGGTGTGTCCTAATTGTAGGTATTGCATCCTACCTAATCCTTGTGCATTGGCTGAGGAAGACCAAAAAAGAATCAGTACATTTAAATTATGGTTCTGACAAATAATATTGAAATTACCATGGTTCCCAAAAGAGCAAATAAAGCTGGCTTAGAAGATGTACAGTCAGAATGCTCCATAGAAGCCAGGATGGCATGCCTTTGTCTCATGTACTTTGTTATCAGAAGAAGCATTCCCTCAAAAAGGACATCATGCTTGTTAAAGCAGAGGGGCATCAAAAAAAAAAAAAAAGGAAGATCCTTGACAAGACGAATTGACACAATGTCTTCAACAATGAATTCAAACAGCACAGCAATTGTGAGGAGACAGGACAGGGTGATTTACCTAGATTGGGTCACTATGTGTCAGAACTGATTTGATGGCATCTAACAACAAAAACAACAAAACTGCTTCATCATCATTAAGAAACACTTCCATTGAGTCAATTCTCAACCATAGTATATCTATGTAGGATTTCTGAGAGTGCAAATCTTCATGGGGGTAGAAGTTCTCAAGTATATACCATGTGAATTCAGGTGATTTGAAGCACCAACCTTGCAACTAACCATTGAATACACACCTGATGGTGCCACCAGAGTTCCATGTCATTAGGATTTCACACAGTCAGAAAAATCACACCTTAGTACTAAATGGAAGGGGTTTACATAATACAGAGAATTGGGACTCAGCCACGTAGTCATACATTTTGGGTGGACACTGCTTAATCCATAACATTTGATGCCTCCCAAATTCATTCCCTTGTAACATGCAAAACACACTCACTTAAAGATATACCTTTTTAAATGTCTTAAGTCAATTCCATGTCCCAATTCCACCCTGGGGAATAATTTCTCTCCATCCATTATTCTGTAATACAACTTATTTGCTTCTGAAGAACAGCATGAGTGTGTCCACTCTCTCATTCATCAGTTCTAATAAGTTTCTGGAAGTTCTAAGGCCCAAAGAACTTAAGATTTCCATTTTGACTGGTGCATCCCAAAGCTTAGTGTAGACTATTATCTAAAAACAAATGCCCCAATACATTTCATAAGTCCCTTTCTCTACATATTTATTTACTGGTAGTGGAATTGATTTCCAATACTGTTCATGAAATTCTTAGATAAATCTGCTGAAGTATTACAGCTATACTATAACCTGTAATACTGCCTATAGTTAGTTGTATTTATTTTAGAAATCAAGTCAGGTGCAATCCGAATATATGCCATTCTTCTTGGATTTGAAAAGTGTTAATATTTTAGATCTATATAATTTGGTATTTATATTTACTTAATTTATGATCTGTGCCTCAGGGGGCACATGGGGTACCAGATATAACAAAGGAAGCATGTACAATGGAAGACAAAGTAGATGAATGAGACCTATTCAAAATCAAAGACTTGTGTACGTAGAAAGACTTTATTGAAAGAGTGAAACAAGAGCCCAGAGAATGGGAAAAGATATTTAGCAATGACATAAAAAGGACTAATTACTAACAGCTATAATATACTACAAGTGTACACCAAGAAAAAAATCCCACTAATCCTCTGAGGTGCGCAAAGGGCCTGAACAGATGAGTCACAAAGGATCACCCCCAAATGGCTTATACACACCTGAGTAATTGTTCTCGCTCAGCAGCCAGCCATCTGGGAAATGCAAGTCAAAATAACCATGGGATACCATCTGATACCTTACTGTAGCTCAATTAAAACAACAAACAGACAGAAATACAAACCTGAGAACAACAAATGTTGGAGAGGATGTGGAGATATTGAAACTCATAGGCTGCTGGTGGGCTTGTAAATACATTCAACCACTTTGGAAAGCGATATGACAATTCCTAAAACAGATGGCAATAGGAATCCTACATGATCTAGCAATACCACTACGGGGCATATACCCTAAAGAAATCAGAAACAGATCATGAACAGACATATGCCCCCCCAGGTTGATTGCAGCGCCATTCACAGTAGCAAGAAGTTGGAAGCAGCCTAAATTCCCATCAGTAGAAGACTGGATAAAAACACCCTTGTATATGCACAAAATGGAATATTATGCATCCCTAAAAAATAGTGATAAGTCCCTGAAACACCTTATGGCATGGAGGGGTCTAGAAAACATTGTGCTGAGTGAAGTTAATCAATCACTACAGGATAAGTACTGTATGAGTCCACTGCTATAGGGAAAAGCAACAGGGCAGACATAAGGTCAGGCTTGCAGGGCAGACAGTCTGCTGGCCCAGATGTACAGACAACCTGGTAGTGAGGCTGAATAGTGCCAATGAATTATACACCATCCTCTCTAGGTATCTATCTTTAAGTTCGCTTGGGTGGAGGGCTCCTCTTGTCACCTGGGATCAAGTTTTCAAGGGAGAGAGGAGGGATGTTGATCACTTGGTGGCTACCATGCTATGTTATGCCCAGATTCCATGCCCCTGGTCAGGTAGACATCTCCATCGGGGGAGCTGATAACAAGGAGGTAAAGAAGAAAGAGAGTGTTTGGAAACTGATTGTGGTAGCAATTGTACAATACTGTTTGATGTGATTGAACTATAGAGTGATATCTGAATTAGTTCACAATAAAATGGTTTTGGAAATAAAATACAAATGAATAAATTTATTTTTATAAAGTTTTCTGTTTACTTGTAGTTCAGGTAAAATTTTGCATCACTAGAAAGGTATATGGTTATCTCTAATTAAAACACAAATACAATAATTACAGTTTTTATTCTATTATTCTGAATCTACACTGGATTAGTTTAAACAGCCAAACTGCCATTAATTTTACTGTTCAAAGAAATGCTCATAATCTTTTTAAAGTGTCATATAAAATATTCATTTCTAAATGCCCTACAGTGATTTCTGAATTTATTTAAAGTGGGCTGTTGATAGCTTTTTTTTAATAAATAAGCAATTACACTGAATATATCATGGCCCATCACATTATACATTCTATAATTTCATGGATGAAAGGCCTACAGCTGATCTGCATAAATGCAGTGCATAGCACAGCAGGTGAAGGGTTTGATTACAAAGGATAATCAGTGTTATTATTTATAGTAACTATTTATTAAATCTCTACAAATCAGGTATGTATTCCCCAGAGCTATATTCAAGCATTATTTGTAATGGGATATAGAACTTTGGATTATTTTATAGAATGACCTGAATATGGCTTTTCATGAGCACATCAGACTTCCAAACATTAATTGTTATTAAAACTGCTAAAAAACATATTTTAAATAATACAGGCTTCTGATATTATTTTTCATTAGTGTAATTATATTTTTACTTGTGTTAAAAATATACATGCCAAAACGTTCTCCAATTCAACACCGTCTCCATGTATGCTTCAGTGCCATCAAGTATACTCTATTGTGCAACTATTATGTGCATCCTTTTCCAATGTATTTGACCACCACCAACATAAATGCAATTCCCTCTGTGCAAAATATATATACATACTTCTTTCGCTGTGGTAACCATTGGTCAACCTTGGTTTCTTTTTGGGAGGTAGTCTCCTTAATATAAAATTCACATATGATACATTTTCATAGTTGAGTCACTTTTAAAAAGAGGTGCATATGCATCATCACAATCAGTTATAGTTCTCCCTCTCTCTTCCACATTCATTATTGGCTCCCCAATTCCCTTCACTCTACCCACCCCTTTCGCCAATAAAATATTAAATCTTCTGATATATTTTGAACTTATCTGAGTTTTGTGCATCTTTTAATAAGCCTGTTAAGTTGCAATAAATTTTAATTTTTAAGTTAGCTCTCTTTGATTAATTTGTTATTTGATAAATCATATTTGTGAAACAGCAAATAGGCTCTTAACTGAGGTTATGATGTTATTAAAAGAAGTAAGAGCTCTTTATTTCTATATAACACTTCTAATTATAATAGTTTTTCTTACTATGAAGAAAAGTATATTGTAAGTTTTTCTTACTATGAAGAAAAGTAAAAGTAAATGGTAGGATTTAATGTAGCATAGATTGTGAGATATAAAACTAAATTTAAAGACGATTTCAAGAAGAAGTTTGACAAGATTACTAATGACTGAAGATGAGACAAGTTGTAGATGACAACAAGAATATCATAATTGAAAAAGCAAGGGTCATTAAAAAGACAGGAAAGAAAGAAAAGTCAAATGTGAATGACAAAGAGAGAGACTCAACCTTTCTCTTGAGTGTAAAGGAGCTAAAGCTAACTGAAGAAATGGTGACATAAAACAAGCTGAAAAGAACATTTCATGAACAGTTAGAGAAGAAAAGTGAAATATAATGAAATGTGCAAAGACATGGAGTAGTAAGAAATAAAAAATGGATTATCCCAGTCACCATATCTCAAGCTGAAAGACCTGGGGTTCGAGTTTCAATATTGAAGGAATTTATGGGATAAACATTGAATACATCAGAAAGCTTCAAGGAAAATGGAAGAAATGTACACAGGGAGTGTACCCAAACCAATCTGAACCATTTGAAGTGGTAGTATCCAATAAAAAACCAATGGCATTGAACAAAGAAGTCCAAGCTGCACTGAAGCAATTAGCTTTTACAACATAGTCAATTATTAAATATGGCTCTTCTAGCGAGAGCCTTTGCTGCTTTGATCAAAGAACCCCTTTCCTGATTAGTCTGAATAACAAAGGGAAGCTATTGTTTACATTATATTATTCTAATGATTAATAACTAATAATGACTAGTTATTAATCATTACTAATGTTACTGATGATTACGGTACAAAACTAGACAACTCATAAACATAACAGGGAAGTATTACCAGCAAGAGAGAAAATTCAGGAGTGAAATGTGTGTTTTGAGCACCCAAGATCCCTGTGCATTGAATCTTCTTGATTCAGAAGACTGCTTTGACACCAGAGGGGCAGTAGAGAAGGAATAACACCAGAACCAAGAGCAAGAGCGTGAAACACAAGGGTGTACTTCCCATTCAAAAAAGAAAGAAAATCAAAGGGCTGTGTTTGGGGCAAGAGGCTGGCTTAAGGAGTCGGGCAACAGGACACTTAATTGATTTGCTGACCCATAGAAAAGGTGCTAAGGACATTCAGGTTGAGACTTATAGTTCAGTGGCATGCCAACTAGGTATTTATTTACAGCCCTAAAAGAGCTTTGGAACATTGCACATGCAGGTGAGAGGTCAGACCAAGAAGTTAATGGCTAGAGAGAGACCTGCCTGTAAGCATGGCAGAGATAAATTTGACATATGGACAGCTCTATGCTGAAAACTCCTCACCAGAAGTGTAACTTGTTAACATCCCTAAGGCTTCTGTTGTTGTTGTTGTTGTTGTTGTTGTTAGGCACCATTGAGCGGACTCCGAGCCACAGCAACACTATGCACAACAGAAGAAAACACCGTACAGTTCTGAGACATCCTCACAACGATTCCTATGCTGAGTCCACCCATGAAGCCCCTGGGTCAATGCAGCTCACCTAGGGCCTTACTCTTCTTCACTACCCTCGATGCTGTCAATCATGATGTCCTTCTCTGGGGACTGCTCTCTCCTGACCATATGCCCAAAGTCTGTAAAATGAAGTCTTTCCATCCTTGTCTCCAAGGAGCATCCTGACTTTCTTCCAATACTGCTGTTTTTCCTTTAGCAGTGCTTGGTACTTTCAATGGCCTTCTCCAGCACTCAAATGCATTGAGTTTTCTATGGTCTTCCTTATTTAACGTTGAACATGCATATGAAGCAATGGAGAATAGCATGGCTTGGCTCAGGCGCACCTTAGTCCTCAAAATAACACGCTTGCATTTCAACATTCTAAAGAGGTCTTGTGCAGACAATTTATAGAATACAATATGTCTTGTCGTGCCTGCTGCTTCCACGAGCGCTGATTGTGGATTCAAGAAAAACAAAGTCCTTGACAACTTCAAACTTTTCTCCAGGGATCATGATGGTACCTGTTAGTCCAGTGGTGAGGATTTTGGTCTTCCTAACATTGAGATGTAATCCATACTGAAGGCCACTATCCTTGATCTTCATCAGCAAGTGTTTCCAGTCCTCCTCACTCTGTGTGAACTGTGTCATCTGCACACCACAGGTTGTTAACAAGCTTTCCTCCTATCCTAATGCCACACTCTTCTTATAATCCAGCTTTTCTGATGATTGCTCAGCATATCGACTGAACAGGTCTGGTGAGAGGGTGCAACATGACCCACACCTTTCCTGATTTTAAAGCATGCTGTAGTCCCTTGTTCTCTTCTTGCATCTTGCTCACCACTGCATCTTGATCCACGTAAAAGTTCAGAATAAGAGCAATGACGTGTTCTGGAATTCCCATTCTTCTCAAGGTTAGTCACAGTTTATTCTAGTCTACACAGTCGAATATCTCTGCAAAGTCAATGAAACACAGATAAATATCTTTCTACTAATCTCTACTTTGAGCCAAGATCCATCTGACATCAGATATATTCTATTCCATGTCCTCTTCTGAATCTGGCCTGAGCTTCTGGAATTTCCATGGCCATCTTACAATCTACCACTTTTCTGTCAGTTTGTCTTACTGTGGTGGCTTATGTGTTGCTGTGATGCAGGAAGGGATGTCACTGGTATGTCAAATGCCACGGGGTCACCCAAAGTAAATAGGTTTAAGCAGCGCTTCCTGATTAATAACTGAGAAAGAGAGTAGGACTGGGTGCCCCACTTTGGAGAAGAAGCCTCTGAAAACTTCCTTACTACACTGCATAACCATGAGCGTGCGTGCGTGGCTATTATAGTGATCATTGGACCCAGCCACACAAATGGGTGTCATTTGTCAGAATAGGGTAAAAGGAGGTGAATGTTGGGGGTATGATGGCACTCTGTCATATATCAATGGACCTTGGAACAGATGAAGCCCAATCATCATTTTCAACAATAAGCAGGCTACAGGAATTCACTTTTTCAAGGTGATGAAGCACTGGAAATACAGAAATTAGGAGGGAACTAACTTGCCAACCAACTAGAAGAGATCTATATTTGTACTTTTTCCAAAGACATGTGACACAACAGAATGAAACATATCCTGGAATTTGCTTATTGGAACCTCGTTGTGCTCATGTGAAACCACCGAAAGGCAGTCATATTTAATGGTTTAAAATCAGGAAGTAAGTGCATCGTTGCTGTGCCCTTTTACCGGATGTATTCAATCTGTGTGCTAATGAAATAACCCAAGAAGCTGAATCATATGAAGAGGAAATCAGTATCGGGATTGGACAAGGCTTGTTATGAGACATGCGAATGACACAAATTGCTTGTTGAAAGCAAAGAGGACTTGGACCCTTGCTGTTGAGAACAAAAGACTGGGCCTTCACTATCGAGTGGAACTCAAGGCAGCACAACCAAAAATCCTCACAAACGGACAAGTAGAAAACATGAGAAGACATGGTGAAAAATTAAGTTGTCCGGTACTTCATTTTGCCCAGCTCGACAGGGAAGCAGCAGTCAAGAGATCAAATGGGGTATTTCTTTGGTAAAATGCACCGTTAGAGGCTTCTTCAGTGTACCAAAGAGCAAATATATCACATTGAGAAATAAGGTGCACCCCATTCATGCCACGGTATTGTGCATCTCTGTATGTGGATGTGAAAGTTGGACAGCTAATAAGGAAGGTCAAAGAAAAGTGATGCACTTGTATTCCTATGTGGCAAACACTAATGAAATATATGAATTATGGAAAGAAAAAACAAACTTTCTGTAGAAGAAGTAAATGCACAATTCTCTTTAGAAGTGAAGATGGTAAGACTTCATCACACATACTTTGGGCATTTCGTTAGGAGAGAGCAATCCCTGTAAAAGGGAATCATGCTTAGACGATCAACACGGAAGAGGAAGCCCCTCCGGGAGATTAATTTGCACGTGCTGCAAGGACAGCCTCCAATCGAGTGATTGTGAATACGGAGGGGAGTGGTGCAATGTGTCGTTCCGTTGCACACCCAGTTGCTCTGAGACAGAACCAATGAAGATGTCTTAGTGCAAAACAAATTCACCCGACGAATGCATTTTTGGTCTTATTAATATGGACAGGCCATAACTACTGAATTATTCAACTATAGTAGTGTTCTGTTTTCTTCTTTAACAATCTGGTGTCAGAAGTAGGATTTCAAACATAAATTATCTTTCATATTTGCCAGAACATAATTCAGACTGGCATTTTACCTGTTGAATCACTTTGTAGTTTCTCCTTCCATGAATCATTGACAATAATTTCGGATAATCCCCTCCAAAAAACAAATTATTTTTCAAACCTGCTGGTATCTAAGCAGGTTGCTCTTTGAGGGCCTCTTTCTGTGTGTGTGTGTGTGTATGTGTGTTGTTGCTGTTGTTTTCTCAAGGAAACCATTTTTATTTTTTTGTAAGTGTCATGTCAAATAGGGAATTCTGTGCCTAAGAGAAATCTGAAGTCGTTTTCTGCTTTCTACTCACTACATGAAAATAAAACATATGGTTCCATATTACTCATGTTCTTGTTGGCCCGTCACACCTAACTTTCGGCAGTTTGGAAAATCAGATTCTACATTGAAGTTCTTCTGATCTCTTTGAGTGAACTTTTCTGAGCAGTAAGAGAAACCCAGGCTCCTGGATCAAACAGTCCCATTGGGTTGCCTATTTTTTCAGTATATTTGGCCTCTAAAAGATAGCAAAACAGTCAAATTGTTTCCCTTCAGGACACTTTCTCTAAAGTAAATAAGCAGAATGAAGAATTACAGTGTCAAATCTCAGCTGCCACCAATTTTGCCCTCCTGCAGGCTCCTGTTTATCCCCATATTTATTATCTTACTCATCTGATAACAGCTTATTTGAACTGCCTTTCCCCCCTAAAATATGAGCAAATAAATCATTGCTAGAAATGTCCTTAAAATTTACTCCAGTAATAATATTGAAGGTCCCGCTATCACCTTTCCCTTTGAACACTCTCAAAAATCCATAGCACTGTGAAAGATTGCTCTAAACTCTTTTGAGATCTCTGCAGATTTTCTGAAAATTTCTCTATCTTATTGATGCCTACCATCTGGACTCCCTATCTTATGTCTATCAGCTCATTCACATGATTGTTGGCCAAAGAAAACCAAATTATGGTCAGATCAGGCAGAATGGAAAGATACAAGAATAAATTTAGCCATGAGTATTGCTACAATGAACACTAAGCTATTGGAAGACTCTCAGGCCACGGGTGAAAAAAAATTTCCAAATATAATTCCAAATGTTACCTTCATTAATTGGGCTAAAATTATAACTAGTAAATAAATTAAACATGGAAGTGTTTGTGATGATAAGACTCAACTGCAACAAAAGTTTTTAAAACACTTTAAACTCACTTTGGCAACACCTGTTATGTGTAGTGTTTTCAATCCTGTCTTAATATCCATTCTGCAAAATGAAATCTCTGGACAGTGCAAGGTATGACAAAATAATAATTTATAAAGTATCAAGGGTTCATGAGGGAGGGGGGAGCAGGGAGGGAGGGAAAAATGAGGAGCTGATGTCAGGGGCTTATGTGGAGAGCAAATGTTTTGAGAATGATGAGGGCAATGAATGTTTAAATGTGCTTTACACAATTGATGTAGGTATGGATTGTGATGAGTGGTATGAGTCACTAATAAAATGATTTTTTTAAATGAAATCTGTCTCAGTTAAGTGCTATCACATAGATGTGAAGATGCCTCCTATTATCAAACTAACCAACTTAACATAATACTTTCCCAGACTTATAGCTGAAGGGATTTCTAACATTAATTAATTAATAGCCCTACAATTACAATCTCCAAAATAAAACAAAAATACTAAACCGCCAATGGCACAAAATTTGATACTAGTGTAAAAACAAACAAAAAGAATGGGCCATTGGACACAATTAATTCTTTAAATTAAATAAGCAAAATCTAATATTTTACCCATTAAAAGAATAATCATACAACCTGATTTAGTATGAGGGGAGCCTGAGAGCAAAGTAGAGGCTTTTTTTTTTGTGGCTGTTAATCTATCAAGATAAAAGCTAAAACTTTCCTATTCATAGAGAAGCTTGGTATTTGCTAAGGCTATCTGTCTACTGTTGCCCTCACCTATGTACAAAATAACCTGTCATGAAGTATAAAAGCTCACAAGTTGAGGGGTTAACGATCATTAATGAACACTGATTCTTTCCCAACCTGTCTTTAACATCTCTTGGCCCTACTGAACAAGTCCACTATTTTTGTTCAATCCTGATATCTCTGTCACTCTATTGATAAAAACTCTAATCATCCAGATAGAATTCCCACTTAAGCCCCAATAAAATGATTTAAAAAAAAGAGGAAACATAATTGAATTGGTCTGATATTACTAAATCAGCAAAGGTAATCTCTGAATAAGATATTAGCTGATATTAGAGACAACATATTTTTTTGTTTTTTTTGAGAGAACATATTTACTACATGTTTATATCATGTCCCTCAAATATTTACATCAGCATAGTTCTCTCTCCTATAATCTTTTTCTTCAATTCCTGAAATCTTTTGGGCCACCGCATTCACAGATGTACTTTGAGTTTTGTCAGCGAGTTGACTAAAATTA
>NW_022107431.1:29088140-29089138 GCF_000313985.2 Echinops telfairi | reverse complement strand
GGGGGAAAGTGTGGAGTGGAGGCCCTAATCCAATCTGTGGCAATTGGACATCTCCTTACAGGAGGGTCGTGGGGAGAAGATGGGCCATTCAGGGTGCAGTATAGCATGGATGAAACATACAGTTTTCCTCTGGTTCTTTGATGTTTCCTACCCCCCACTATCATGACCTCAATTCTACCTGACAAATCTGGGCAGATCAGAGCATGGACATGGATACAGATAAGAGCTGGAAACACAGGGAATACAGAACAGGACCAATATTGAGATTAGCTATGCCAGGAGGGGAAGGGGAAGGTGGGGGAAAAAGGGGGAACAGATAACAATGACCTATTTATAACCCCTTCCCAGGGGGATGGACAACTGACAAGAGGGTAAGGGGATACATCAGGCAGTGCAAGACATGAAAAAAATAATAATAATTTATATATCATCAAGGGTTTATGAGAGAGGGAGGGGAAAAATGAAGAGCTGATATCAGGGCTCAGGTAGAAAGAAAATGCTTTGAAAATCATAATGGCAACATATGTACAAATGTGCTTGACACAATGGATGGATGTATAGATTGTGATAAGAGTTGTATGAGCCCCCAATAAAATGTTTTATAAAAAAATTACCAAAAAAAGTTATTGTGATTTTAACATCTGTCTTCATAGAGAGCCTATATGTACATATGTGGGTATATAAGAATGAAGGATCACAAATGTACATGTCTGTGTATATGAGAATGAAGAAATGATTGAATAAATGAATTCTTCAGTCATGTTTATCAGGGAAAAAAAAACCTTGGGGGAAAATCAAAATTTAGAGGCTAGCATCCTACAGAGGAATTCTGTATGCAAAGGATACTATCCCACAACCTTGGGCTATTCCTGCTATCACCAAACGGCAACCATCTAATATTGGCTCTCTATGTAGTACCACATGCTGTGCTACCTAATTTAATTCTGCGGTGATTCCACACTTTTTTCTTTGCCATCAAGTTCCCCTCTTAGGAGTTC
>NW_022107431.1:29085202-29087549 GCF_000313985.2 Echinops telfairi | reverse complement strand
GATCTATGTATTGTGATGAATTGTATGAGCCCCAATAAATTGATTAATTAAAAAAAAAAAAAGAAAGTCAGGCTCTCTCTGACGTCACTTCAGAAGAAAGAAAAGGCCAACATAATTGCCAACATGGAGCTTGTAGAATCGCGTCAGGAATTTTTATTTAAATGTTCATGGATAACACCTATTGATAATAAATGATTTTATCTTCTGATGAGGAAAAATGACTTTTTAAAGTCTTTCAGAAATGCCATTAAAGAGATGAAGATTTAGTAGCAGGCATTTTACATGCTTTATTAGTCCCCTCTAAAACTGATGCAGTAAAAATACAGATTCACCAACCAAAAGGAGTACCATTAGCTGAAGAAATTAAGAAAATATTTTTTTTGCCCAGCTAACTTGTTTTATTACATTTCAAGTAGAAATGAATACAAAAGGAATTATTTTTTAAATTTTTTGATCATTTTATTGGGGGCGCATACAACTCATCACAATTCACCCATCCATCCATTGTATGTCAAGCACATTTGTACATTATAGACATGGAAGCTAAATAAGTTGTTTCCTGTGTTATTTCTGTATTTGTGACAAATAAAGACAGGGATTCCCCCCAATGTGTTTCTTAATAACTCCAACCTTCATGAATTTTCACACTGGGTACAAGCTTTCCTCGGATATTGTGCTACTAATTTTGGATATCTATGTACTGCACACTAGCCTTTGTAGCAGAAATATTTTATAAAAACACCATACCCCAAAAATCTTCATAATGATTACAGAACTCTTTCACTGTAAAATCATTTAAGAACTGTGTATACTTTTTCCCATTTATGAAAACTACATTTTCCCTAGTCTCAATCTTCTGGTCTAGTCGAGTGTACTACTAGAATACTAAAGACATAAAGAGCAAACCTTCATGAAACTTTTAATTTACCATAAGTCCTCTCCTTAGTTCTTTTAAAATCTCAGGTACAAACAAGTTGGGTACAACAATCTCAGTCTCTGTGAAATAATCACTAGTAGGCCCAGGATCCTTCATTATATTACCACCACCAACCTTAACATTGCTCAACCTTAATAATTAAATTATTGTCAGTCTTAAATATCCTAAAGAATATCTTTCATAGGTCAGAGAAATACTGGATGAACTAGACTCCTAAGTCTGCCTAATGACATAACTCCAGGAAAATATGTGCATTGTATATTGAAATAGACATCAAACAAAAGATGGATTAGAAGTTTGTTGGGAGAAATTACACTTACTTCTTCTAACCAATCCATATGTAGCCAAATTTCAAAGTCATTACCATCAAGTCCATGTTAACTAATGTATAAGCTAGCCTACAGGACAGAGTAGAATGGAACCTGTGTGTTGCAGAGGCCTTAAACCTTTATGATATCAGAAAGCATCACCTTCTATCATGGAGGGGCTGGTGGTTTCAAACCACTAACCTTGTGGTTAGCAACCTAACTTGTAACCCACAATGCCACCAGAGCTCTTAATAACTGTATTGGAGCATGCAAATAATGAATAGAGGATACTATTGGGAGAATGGTAAATTTTCCCATTCCACTAGGATCAATGTGTGCCCTTTCAGAAGCAGGAAGAGAGAATCCCAAAACTAGCAGAGAGAAGAGAACCTTGTGTGGAGAAATTGTGGTGGGAGAAGAGGTGCCAACAGTTACAGAACAAAGACCATGAGACTGAGCAGTCTGCTTCTCAGAGGAACGAGCTGAGTGCCTTCGGGAAGATGCTGGCTTACAGAGTTGAGTGGAGCTCTGGACTCTCTTAATAGTTACAGTCTTTGAAACTCCCAGGGGGCAGTTCTACCTTGTCCTACAGGGTCTCTCTGAGTTGGTATGAACGTGGAGGCAGTGAGTTTGAGTTTTTGAAGAAAGGAGTATTTTCACTTGTGCAAACTGGGCAGAGGCCCAGGGGCTGTCTGGCTGAAAGGTTTAAGGACTGGAGAAAGATGTGCCGTGTCCTGACTGAGAAGAGAAACTGCTGCAGACCAAAGGACTGTATCCTTAATGTTTTCTGATCCTGTTACTTTCCCTTAAAAAAGCAACACAGAACATAATTTTGAGCATTGTCTGTGACTTACTTCTATGTGGTCTTTACAAGAGAATATCAAACAGCAGTAAAATAAATTGCCGTGGGAAAGACCCTCTGTGTCAGAGATGGAGAAAGAAGGATGGAGAGTGGATGTGAATCTGACCTCTGTCTCAGGAAGCACTGGGCAGATGTGCAGTTGAATTTTCTTCCCTTTGTAGCTGGTTGAGTTCAGGCATAGCTTATTTTTCACAATAGTAACTTTGTGTAAAATGTTGTATTTTATTCAATAAATTATGT
>NW_022107431.1:29074276-29084793 GCF_000313985.2 Echinops telfairi | reverse complement strand
CCCTCCCCGCTCCCCCCTCCCGCATGAGCCCTTGATAGTTTATAAATGGGTATTTTGTCATATCTTGCCCTGTCCGACGTCTCCCTTCATCCAATATCACAATTTTATTAATAATCTGAATTCAGGAATGGAAGTTCTTATCAGATTTTAACTCAGGCGATTCATTCTTAGATGTAGAACCAAAACTTCTCTGCTTCCTTGAAAGAGAAATAGGATTTGTGGAATTCTCACAAATTTCCCATCAGTTTGCTACATACCTCCTGTCTAATAGTTCAAGGAAATGTTTGTGTTGACTTTTAGAGTGCCCATTTATTGGCCATTCACTTCCTGTACTCTATAATTTCAATCACCCTTTGATCACATGGCTTCTAGATAAACTTTAGGCTGAATTTTTATGCTGAAAATTGTATTTTCTTACAATGTACCTCAGAAGGTGAAAACCACCATAAAATTCCCCCATATTTTAATTAAATAAAGTTATATGCTTGGAAGATCAAAAATTTAATCTTGCAGCTCCTGATGGGAGTTTTTCATTATCATTTTTATATCTTTTGTTTTAACAATATATGATAATTTGCTATTTATCATAAATATGGGTTATTTTCTGTCAAACAAAGATAGGGATATACGTTACAAATTTTAAATTGTATTAAAACATGAGTTGCTTTGAATGTATTCAACTGGATATTTTCCTGTTATTTTATAGCTGCTATGAATGGAATAAGTAGGTATACTTTATTTTCAAGCATGATATTTAGAAATATAAATGACAATTTGAGACATATGTATTTTATGATAAGAGACATTTTTAAATGCGAAAACATTCCTAAAACTTCTCCCCAAGCCTCCAAAAATAATCCTTGCAATATTACCCAGACAATCAGAAAGTCTTCATAAATGTGCCACCAAAGAGACATGTTCTAAATACTCTGGGTGCTGCCAATCTGGAAATGATTATACAGAAAACCTTGTTTTGAATCAATGTTTGTTTGTTTCATTTACCATTAGCTGTATCAACACTTTTAATACAATATACATGAAGACAGATGGCAAATAAAAACTTCTGGCTATAAGCCTCTACTGAACATAGCTTGAATTATTAAGCTATCATTTAATTAGTTTACATACATGAAACACAGATCATAATAATATTTTGCTGATTTTTTAAGCTAGTACAGAAATCATTAGGTAAAATGATTTCAAAATACCAAAGTCATCATCCTTTTGTTCTTTGTCTTTCTACCCTTTATCATGATGCCCAGACTGTCAAAACTGACCTGAAGATCAGTTCTAACAGTAGGAGGAATGTCATGTTTGCTGAAGTCTGGCTGAGATATTCCCTGGGTCACCTTTCGATATTCCAGTGATTTTTCTACCCTCACAGCGTACATTTGGCTCAGAAGTAACACTCTTTCCAATTGCATAGCAGGAAAAAAAAACTCTATTTATAACAATAACAAAAAGAGAAAAAGCAAAAAAAATTTATATTAAAAACTCCTCGATCAAGATATATATATATATATTAGAGAGAGAGAGAGAGAAGATTGCTATAAACCTTACCAAACCAAACCAAATCTATTATAAGCAAGCCACCCTTAGCATAGGGGTTTTCAAGTCTGTAGCTATTCGTGGAAGCAGATTTCCACATCATTTTCCTTCTGAGTAACTGGTGGGCTGGAGACATTTATCATTCAGTTAGCAGCCAAGCACTTTAACCACTGCACGATCAGGGTTTCTGCTATATCTCCAGGTGCCAATAATCAAAGTCAATTTGAAGTTATAAATATCCTAAAAATCATATTTCTCATGTATCAATTATTTTCTAACTTCTGAGTAAATGTTTTTTTTCTAAGTAAAAGGAAGATTAGTCATTTTCAAGGAAATCATTTAGCAACTAATTCTGTGTAATCTGTTGTCACCAGAGTGAAAAGAATGAAGCACAGAAGAAACAAAATGGACATTATTTAATACTCGGAACTTTATTTGTCATCGAAAAAGATTTGTTCTTTTCTATTTTGGTAATGTGTTTTTTTCTGATTCTGAAATTCCAATGCTTTACCTCTTGGAATCTCACGAAGCAGCTAAAGAGAAAGCACACACCCTGGACTTTTCTCAGCTCTTGTCTGGCATTCAACTCATCTAGCACCAAGATATCGGAAACCTGTAGAACACTCCTTGAACAAGATTATATATATATATTTTATATATATATAAAATATTGTAGAGAGATATATATATAAATAGATCTAGAGAGAGAGAGAGAGAGAGAAATAGATAGAGAGGATAAGTGGTAAGTAGGTAGCAGATCACAAAAGAGAGATGGATATAGATAGTTATGAATACAGATACACATATATATGTATAACTAAAGCTTGCTACCTTACTTGTAGCAGATTGAAATTTTTTATGATGATATACACTCCTGAAATATCCTGCAAGTCTGTTTCCTGTATGATAAAATGTCTATTAAACAAAGACGTCTTGTCAGATTTGTTCCAGATTCTAATCTAGTTGTCAAAAAAAAAGAAGATATGTATAAGACGGTAACT
This sequence comes from Echinops telfairi, assembly GCF_000313985.2. Lineage (NCBI taxonomy): Eukaryota > Metazoa > Chordata > Mammalia > Afrosoricida > Tenrecidae > Echinops > Echinops telfairi. The sequence continues at coordinate 29,082,244 of NW_022107431.1, read as the reverse complement.
TTCCATTAAAGAGCTCAAATTCAAGTATCTCAAAAATGTCCTTAACCCTGGAATTAAATAAGCAGACAAATGATGCTTACACATACCTAGGCTTTCCACTGAAGGTTTTCCTGAGGAGAGTATGGATGGAGTATGAACCAACTTGAGAGAATTATTAGTCAGCCAGGCAAAGATAAGGGATATTTTATTTATGTATTGCTACTTTAACCAATTCTAAATATTTCAATACCTTCACAATATATATATATTTGTGTGTGTGTGCGTGTGTGTGTGTGTGTGTATAATTTTAAGTTTAAGTTTCTGGCAGTGCCACTGTACACAACCTATTTAAAGTACATCATGAGTAAGAATGACCAGAGAATAATTGATGCATTTGATAAGTTCCATCTGTGAAGGGAATTCTAGAAGAGTGACAAATATGTTTTTCAGAGTAAACCCAGAATTATTCTTAGAAGCATCCCATGTGCCTTGATCATGTAATTAGGAGGAACTAGACACTGGAGAAGGACATCATGCTGGGTAAAGTAGAGGGTTAGCAAAAATGTGGGAAACCCTCAATTAAAAATATTGACACAATAGTTTGAGAGAAAAAACCTATGTATGCATATTTGAAGTAAAATGTCACATCACGGCTGAAGAAAATCTTATTAACAGGATAATATATGTATATGACACAACTTTGCTTGCTGAAAGTTAGAAGGACTTGAAGCACTTGTGAAGAAAATAAAATATTTCAGCCTTCAGTATGGATTATAACTCATTGTCGAGAAGACTAAAGTCCTCACAACTGTACCAGTAGGAAACAGCGTGATACATTAATACATCATTGACATTGTCAAAGATTTCATTATGCTGGGGTCCACAAACCATGCTCACGGAAGTAGAAATCAAAACATCCAAAGAATGGGATACATTGGGTAAACCTACTGCACAAACCTCTTTAGAGTGCTGGAAAATAGTGAGAATACTTTAAGGACTAATGTATGCCACGCCAGGACCATGGTAGTTTTCAATGACCTCATATGCATGTGACAATTGCATAAGGAAGAATGAAGAAGAATCAGCGAGTTTGAATTGTGGTGCTGGTGAAGAATATTCAAGATACCATGGACTGCTAAAATAAATAAATCTGACTTGGAAGAGGGAAGGAGGGTGAGAATGTGTCTCACTTACCTTGGAGATGTCACCAGGAGAGACTAGTCCCTAGCGAAGGTTGTCCTGCTGGATAAAGTAGAGGGGCAGGGGACATGGGAAGACCCTCTGGCCGCCACACTGATGAGGGTGGTGCGGGACTGGGCAGTGCTTCATTGTGTTATATGTAGTGTTGCCGAGGGTCGGAACCACCTGGATGGCATCTAATAGAAACAAACAACAATAACACTAAACAGCGTCAACAGATATTAAAATGGATTGCCTCAAGATAAACCTTACACTCTGTCACTTACCTGTCCGGCTTGTGTGTTGCTGTAAGAGTGGAAGCTGTCTCTGGTCTTTGTAATGCCAGTGGAGGCACCCAGAGTGCTCTCAGAGTAAGAACAGGCAATGAAGAAGACCTGGATCCCAACTTTAGAGGAAGAAGCCACTGAAAATGTGATGGACAGCTTTGAAACACTGTCATTTACTGTAGGCCTAATGAATAGAGGCAGCACATTGTCAGAGACAGGGAAAATGGGCCCCTCGGGTCAGAGGGCACTCAAAATGTGACTGAGGAAGTGATTTCTCAGTGGAACTGACCGCAGAGATGTGAGTCGGGTAAAACCTGTAGGAGTGGAGCCTTCGGGCCTTCATCTGATGAAGACACATGACTCCGGGAAAGGAGAATGAGCCGCAAAGATCTGTTAATGATCAGAACTTGAATGTGAGAAATATGAATTTAAGAACATTGTAAGTCATCACAAATTAAATTGAATGCATGAAGATTGACATCTGAGGCATTAGTGAGCTAAAATGGACTGGGTTTGTCCATTTTGAATCAGAAAATAATATGATTTATTATGCCAGGAATAACACAATAAAGAGGAATGTCATGGGATTTATTGGCAGAGCAGATATTGTAGATCCATCATGGAGTACAAGGCTGTCTGGGATAGGATTCCATATATCCATCTTCAAGGAAATCCAATCCCTACAACTCTTATTCAATTCTATGTACTAACCCAGAAAGCTAGTAACGAAGAAAATGGAGAATTCTACTAATGACTTCAGTCAGATATTGATCAAACATGCGATCAAAATTCATGGATAATTATTGAAGACTAGAATGCAAGATTTGGAAACACAGAGGATGGAAGAATAGTTGAAAATATGGAATTAGGATAGAAATGAAGTTAGAGATTACATGATAGAATTTTGCAAAACCTAGTTCATAACAAATACCTTTTTTCCCCAGCAACACAAAAAGCACTGTACACATGGACTTCTCCATATGGAATACACAGAAGCCAAGCTGACGCCATCTGTGCGAGAGATGCTGGAGATGCTCGATATCAGCAGCTATAACTAAGCCAGGAACTGACAGTGGATCCGACCACCTATTGCTTGTACGTAAGTTCAGTTTGAAGCTAAAGAAAATTGAAACAAGTCCACAGGAGTCAAGATATGACTTTGAGTCTCTCCCACCTGAATTTGAGAACCTCTCAAGAACCAGTTTGTTACATGAAATGCTGCTCACAGAAGAGCAGATAAGCTGGGGGAGCCAATCAAGACCCTCATTCATGAAGAATACAAAAAGTCACTGAAAGGGCAGGGAATAAAGAAAAGATCGAAGTAGATGCCTAACTGGACTCTGAAACTTGTTCTCAATCATAGAGTAGCTAAAGCAAATGAACGAAATGAAGTCAAAGAGCTGAATAGAAAGTTTTGAAGGGCAGAGCAAGATCACAAAGCCAGATATTATAATGAAACGTGCAAAAACCTAGAATTAGAAAACCCAAAGCAAAGTGCATGCTCAGCATATCTAAATGGAAAGAACTCAAGAAAACCCAAGTTCAGTTGCGATATTGGAAGATGCTAGGGGCACAATATACAGGAAACAATTTTTAAAAGGAAATAATGTACAGTCTCTGTTTCAGAAAGAACTAGTTGCGTTTCACCATTTCAGGAGGTAGCATATAACAAAAGCCGATTGTTCTAAAGGAAGAAACTCAAACTGCATTGAAAGCATTAGCCACAAACAAAGGCCCAGAAATTGATGGAATACCAATTGAAATATTTCAATAAGCTGATGCAACCAGTGGGAGTCCTCGCTCTTTTGTGTCAAGAATTTGGAAGATAATTGCTTGACCAACTGACTGGAAGAGATTCATGTCTGTACCCATCCCCCAAAGGTGACCCATCACAATACTCATGTTACAGAACAATATCATTGATATAATATGCAAATAAAATTTGCGAAATATCATCCAACAATGATTGCAGCAGTGCATTAACAGAGAGCTGCTAGCCGACTTTAAAGGAGGTCAGGGAATAAGGGATATCATTGCTGATGTTAGACGGATCTTGACTGAAAGCAGAGACTACGAGAAAGAAGTTTATTTGTGTTTTAGTGACTATGCCAAAGAATTCAATTGTGTGGATCATAACAAACTCTGGATAACCTTGAGAATAATAGGGATTCCAAAATACTCCATCGTGCTCATTTGTACAAGGGTTGTACAGAACTTGTACCTTGATCAAGAGACAGTCGTGGTAACAGAACAGGGGAATAATGCATGATTGAAATCAGGAAAGCGATGTGACAGGGTGTGTCCTCTCACCATATTTATTCAATGGCTTATACGAAGAAGATGGGGTGTCTATACCAAAGCGGGCTTTTGGCAGATGACACACCATTCTGCTGAAAATGAGGAGGACTTGAAGCATTTCATGTAGATCAAGGATTTCAGCCTTTGGTATGAATTACAACTCAAGGTAAAGAAGACAAAATCCTCACAACTGGACCAAAATGTAACATCACGATAAACAGAGAAAAATTGAAATTGTAAGGATTTTATCTCGCTTGAATCCAGATTCCATCCATCATTTTGCATTAGGTAAATCTGCTACACAAGACCCTCTATGTATCTGAAAGTTTGACTTAATAAAGAACACTAAAGAAGAATGGATGCATTTTTATTATGGTGCTGGGCATGAATACTGAAACATCATGCACTTCTAAAATGACAAACTAGTATGTCTTAGAAGAAATAAGGCCAGAGCGCTCCTTAGAGGCAAGGATGGCAAGACTTCATCTTGCATGCTTTGGACAAGCTGTCAGGGGAGACCAGTCTCTGGAGAAGGACATCATATTTGTTAAAAAGCTGAGGAACAGCAATAAAGAGAAAGGCCCTCAAGGAGATGGACAGACTGACAGGGTGGCTGCATGGATGGGCTCAAGCTCAGGAACAAATGTGAAGTCAGTGTAGGACTGGGTTTCTTTGGATGTTCAGAAGGTCGCTACACATTGGAAGGGACTCCATGGCCCCTAAGAACAGCAACAACCTACCCAATATTAATATTTTCTCATTCGCACGAAAAACTACTCCTTTTTCACATAAGTTTACAAACATATTCTCTCATGGAATTAATTATCTCAAGATTAATCCATAAATTTCATATTTGCTCACTAAAATTCAAGTTATTTCTACATGCAAAACAAATTAAACCCAACACATCTTATAAAGGTCTGAATTCCACATCAAGTTCATCTTCAGAATCATCTGGATCAAAATTGAGTGAGGCTTTGGGTGCATTTCATTTTAAGTGAAACTTCTTTTCATATTTAAATCCATGGAATCAAGAACACAAGTTAACTGCGTCTGATGCAAAGTGTTGAAAGAGCTACAAGGAAGAAACTTCTATCACTATCGGGGAGAAATGAGAGGGAGATAACGGATAAAAGGATAAACTAATCCAAAACCTAGCCAGCCAAAGGCATTAAAAATTAAACGCAGGGAATCAAGGACAGATGAACCCCTCAGGACCAGGGGTGACAGTGGTGATACCAGGAGAGGAGGGGGTGTGTGTAGAAAGGGGAAATTGATCACAGAGCTCTCCAAATAACCTCCTCTCTGGGGGACGGGCAGCAGAGGGGTGGGTGAAGGGAGACGCTGGGCAAAGATGGCTCCTTTCTTTTCTTGGAGGTCAACAGATGCATCTCCATTGGTCTGGTTCTTGCCTATAGAATGTCAAATATTAGACAATGTCCTTTCCTTTCTTTCTCTTCATTTTAAGCCGATGGGCCTTTTACTGGAATAGTTGGGTACATACTTCAGTCTCAGACTTAATGTCTTTAACAAAATAATTAGGCACTTCCTTGATGAACACTGTAGGGCACATGTCCTTAATCCCTCAGAGTTTTCCATATCTTTAAGGGTTGTTTTCATTTTGTACAGGTCATGCTTAAGTTTTTCTTCTTGCATTTCACTTTACATGGCAAGGAAAATCCATGCTGCACCTTTAAGATCTTGCTAAACAATGTCTCATCAACTAGACATCAACTAGACATCCAAGATCCTTACTTACAAGTTCTACCTGCCACTAATTAATTAATACAAGTTCATCGCAACTGCATACAAATGTTACCCTTCCCCTGTTGTCCAGTATAGTGCTCCAAAATGTATGTTAAAGTTATACTAGCGATGCCTTTAACATTTACATTTCTAGGAACAGTCCATCGCCTGTTCCACATCCATTCTCTAGAATGGCAGAGACTTTATTTATGGTCTTCCTCACTTCTTTCTGAGCCCCTCAGTAGAACGGTCTTTGATGACCATCATTCTATCAACAATCTGCAAGGCAAGCTTGGATTCCGCTCGGAAACCATTACTTTTGACTGGATTCTGACTCCCAATGACCCCATGAGGACAGAGTAGAATGGGTGGCTGCCACATCTTTCTCTTCAAGGTCTCCTGGGTAGCAGCCCAGTGGGTATAACCATAACACCACAAAGCCTCTTTTTTTCATTAGGTCCCTTGACAATCCTCCATTACCCAATTTTAAAACCTTCTTCAGGTTGTAAGTGTCTGTTAGACTAGCACATTCTGCTGCAGTCCAAATGTTGTCATTTTCTAGTGCTCCTATCACAGCAATACCACACAAAAACATGTAACACACAAAAATCTGATTTTTCAAAATGTAGAATGCTGGACATCGGAATCCAGAGGTCAAATGTAGAGGAAGATTTTCTGTAGACTATGGAGGAATGCACTTGCTTATTCAGCTTCTGTTTCTGGTGTCGTATAAATCTCCCAGGTCTTGGCATCTACATGAAAGGACAGCACTTTTCCTTGCTGTTATACTTGTTAACATCTTTCATATTTCAAAGGAAATTGGCTCAAGACATACCCTACACTAACCCTTATTCCTTAACAGAAGAATCACAAGCCTTTTCTCAAGGGGGTTATAACGACATGCATTTCAAACTCAAGGCCACTGAGTCCCTTGTGACTCATAGTGATGCTGTAGGACAGAATAGAAGTGCCCTTGTGGATTTCCAAGACGATAACTCTTACTGGAGTAGAAAGCCTCATCTTTCTCTTTAGTAGTGGCTAGTGCTGTCAAACGACTGTCCTTGGGGTTCCAACCCAATGCATAAGCCAGTACACAAATTTCAGTGTGTGTATATATATATGTATGTATATAGGTTCCAACCCAATGCATAAGCCAGTACACAAATTTCAGTGTGTGTATATATATATATATATATATATTGGTGCACAATTGAATCCATAATATTGAGCTTCAGGCAAAACTTTTAGCAACATCAATGTATTTCTTGATTAAAGAACATGTCCTTGCAATCTCTCTGACTATACATTCTTGTATTAAAATCATTATGATTAAATTTAGACTCAATAATCCAGAACAGTCTTCTATTTTAAGATTCATGATTTAATTACATGTACAAAATCTGTTTTACTATATAAACTAACAATCACAGACTCTGTGCATGAAATTTTTGACATATTTTATGGCCATTATTCAGTCTAAAATTCATACTTCAGCATGTGCAGATGAATGGATAATTCTAGATTTCTAAAAAATGACAGTTCAAAACATAGTTGGATTAGTCAGAAGAGGTTGAAAAATACTAGATGAATTTTTCTCAAACTGAGAGTTGGTAACTCCTAGAAGATATATGCCATTAAGCGTGAGAAGATGCTCATGAGATTCCAATAGAATATATCTCTCTTAAAATGTCCTTTGATTTATTACTGCTGAAAATGAAAATAGGATGATGCATTTGGAAGACAGAGTAGCATTTTCTTACTGTTAAGCATGTACTTACCATATTATCCAGAAAGTATGCTCCAATATTTTCCTAAATTATTTAAGAATATTTACCTCAATTATTTAAGAATTTATATCCACCAAAAGTCTGTTTCTGTGGTACCTTTATAATTGTCCCAAACTGGAAGCAACCAAGATGTCCCTCAATGAGTGAATGGATAATCAATCTGTGGTATATCCATAGAGGAAACCATTATTCACCTATGAAAAGTATATAAAATCTTAAGTACATATTACTGGGGGGAAAAAAGTCCAAACCAAGCTTACTGCCGTTGGTTGAGTCAATGCTGACTCCTAGCAGACTCCCTGTGGGGTTTGAAAAGCCCTGTCTTCCTCCTGCTGGTTTCCATCTGCGGACCAGGCAGATCACAGCACAGGCATAACCACTGCGCCACCAGGTTCCAAACACATCTAACTAAGTGAATGATGCTCATCTGGAAAAACAAAACAAAACTACATACTTGGTGACATTTTAGAAAAGGCAAACTCTGGAGATAGTGGAAAGGTCTGAGGTTTTCTCAGCCAGAAAGAGGGAATGAGGGAAGATGAAGCACAGAGCCTGTTTTTGGCAGTGAGACAAACTTGAATGGTGCTGTACTTGTAGACACATGACATTATACATTCCTCAAAATTCAAACAACTGTACAACACAGAGGGGAAACGAATGCAACTATCAACTTTCGCTTATAGTGATGTATT
>NW_022107431.1:29059080-29073930 GCF_000313985.2 Echinops telfairi | reverse complement strand
AGGGACTTTCATAATAGTTCACATGGAGAAATGCGTTTGTAGGGTTGAGTCATCCCACGGCACACTGGCAATGTAATATAGGCATCGTGAGCTCAACACTAGCACACCATAGTTATTCAGATTATTTAGCTCTGCATGCTTACTGTGAGAAGCTAGTTTGTTTTAGAAACACATTATCATTTGTCACATTAAATTAACATACTTATATTGAATTGCTTTACTTTTGCTCTTTTGCTTGGATAAAGTTGTATAAATTATAACAATAAAAACGTCGTGTATTGATTTATGTTTGTGGCCTCCTATTATGCTCCAGTAAAATAATTAGTCAATATCTAGGCTTTGGGGGATTTTTTTTTTTTTGCTTTAAAATAATGTATTATTCCAATTTAAGAATAAAGTATATGGCAAATGTATAATGTGGCAGGAGGGGGGCATGCAAAAGAAAAGGGTTTTTTTCTATAAAAAAGGGGGAAAATGTGTCCTTGAGCTGATGTGTGTGCATGGCCCTAGTCACATAGGAATGAATTATTTGGATATGCACAATTTCACTCATCATATATTTATTTTTAGATTGATATTTGAAATTTCTTGCTAATATTTTAATGTACATTTTAATTTAAATTTGCAGGACAAAAAATACATGCAGTCAGCATTGTCTTCTGCATGTGTCAGACCAAACAAACAAACACATAATCTACTGCCTCGGAACGGATTCTGACTCAAAGCTCCCTGCCGGGCAAAGTCAAAGTGCTCGCCCAGGTTAAAGAGAGACCCCACTGGAGAGGGCAGATAATCTACTTGAAGTCAAGGAGAAACACCACTAGTAAGTTGCAGCCATGAGATTAAAAGCAATTGATCCCTAGAACTCCTGAGCACATACTTCTCCAAATTACCTGTGACATATTAAGTACCTCTTTAGAATTCAGAGTGAAAATACAAAGAAGACAATAGAATTGCTTATAAACTTAGAATATTATTGGATAGATAATGAAGAAAGATAAGCAAAGGAATGAAGGGATTGTTGGATTTGAATTGCTATTGGGTTCAATGAGGGAAGAAAGAAAAGAGGGTGAGTTTGGTGATGTGAACACAGTCAGTTTCTGCAAAAATTCCAGCTTAATCTGAAGGCATCGGGTAAGAAGTGGAATTAATTTGAAGAGAGATAAAAGTGGACACATTTCTAGAGAGGGTGATGAAAAATTGGCCTAAGAAAAAACCTGATTGAGTGCACTGATTAATTTCATAATGCCAAGAAGCACTGTAACACAGGAATTAAAATAAAATCACAAATGTGACTTCTTGATCTTTGTTTTAGCTACAACTTGTTATCTGTACGTTATTTAACTTTCTCCTTTCCTTTGAGTTTTCTAATCTACTCGATGGCATGGAAAGTAATGTCTACCTCACTGAGTTTTTATGGGAATTACAAGAGTCAATAATATAAAAAGCTCTGAAACCAGTGTGTGTCCTATAATAAATAGGACATACCAGTAATAATTTGCTCTAGTTTTTAGGACAGTTAATAGTCTCATTTTAGATTTATTGTAATTTCTTCAAAGAAGTATTTTTATGGTTGTTTATAGTCATTGAGTCTGTTAAGAATCAGAATCACCCTATGCAAAAGAGAAAACAAAGCACACACCACCCTTACGATTTTGATATTGCAGTCAATTGTTGCAGCCAAAGTACCAAGGCATCTAGATAAACTTCTCCCCCTTTTGCAGGGACCCTCTTCTTTCCCCAGGGTGATGCTCTTTTCCAGTGACTGGTCTCTTCTTTCCCCATCGGTCAGCGTTCACATACATACGAGCTGATTGGAAATACCATGACTTGGGTGAGAGGCAGCTAAGTCCTCAATGTAACGTACTTGCACTTCAACACTTTAAAAAAAATTATATGTAGCAGGGCTTCCTAATGCAATTCAAGGTTTGATTTATTGACAGTTGTTTCCATGAGCACTGCTGTGGATCCAAGCAAATTTAAATTCTTGACATTGTCAGAATTCTTTTTGGCATAGTGACTCTGTATTTCTTCCATCTTCGTTTTATGTTTTCCCTCATGGTTCAATATTTTGCCCATATAATCACGCAATATTGTAAATCAAGGCGTAATAGTTTTCTTTAATTCTTTCAACTTGAGATGTGCTGAACTTATTGTTTCTTTCTGAGTTTCTTACTCCAGGTTTTTGCACAGTGTTTATTTTCTGGAGCTGATCTTTGAAGTATTCCATTCCTCTCTTTTGTGTCACCATTGTGTCCATTAGTTTACCTCCTCTACATTCAAAGAAAGTCTCAGAGAGTTCTCTGACTTTGGTCTTCCCCCAGCCCCCACCTGTAGTTCTCCAATATTGCTTATGGACTTGGTTTAATTTTGTTCCAATTCAACTCGAACTTAAATATCACCAATTGATTATCTATTCCACAATGACATCCTGACTGTGTTTGGACTGATGATTTGGGGCTTTGTTTGGCTTTACTGTTGGGAAAAGCAGCTGCTTGAGGACTCTGTCAAGTCTGAAAAGGATACCATTTGAGGAGAAGGGTGCATCTAAACCAAGCCACAGTGTTTCCAAATTGCTTCATATGCGTGAGAAAGCTAGATAATAAAGAAAATTAAGAAAATATTAATTTGATCTGTTATGTTGCTAAAGAATATTGAAAGTGCCGTGGACTGCCGAGAGAACAAACACATTTGTATCAGAAGAAGTACAGTGACGGTCCTTTAAAGCAAGGAGAGAAAGACTTTGTCTCGTGCATTTTTACAAGTTATGGAGAGGCCAGCAGAGGGTTAATGAAATAGGAAAAGATCCCTAATGAGATGGATAGGTTCAGTCACTAAAACAGTGGGCTCAAAATATTTTAAAATATATATTTTAAAATCCCTTGCATATCATTAGTGCCTTTAGCACAGTTTGAATTTCAGTACCATTGGATCTTGATCATATGCTACCCTTTTAAGTGCTTGTATGTTGACCAGCTCATTTGGGCGCAGTGTCTGTGCATTCCCTTTGTAGTGCAGTGGACTATTTGTGACTCTTTTAGTCGTAGTTTTGTAATTCCCACAAAATGACTTTTCACTGATGGATCTGGTAGGAAGGTGCGGGAATATACTGATTGCATTATATGATTCAGATTTTTGTCCTTGTTCACAGGGTTAATTACGGTCAGCCATCTCAACACAGAGGGCAATTTTACTACAAACACAAACGCGGGTCCGAGTGGAATGAATCCTTCGGACCCTGAGAATAGCTGCACATGGAACCCCCTTGACGCAGGAAACCATGTTAACAGCAGAGGAGCGGCCCAGAAACAATAACAGAACCAGAAGTCAGCGCGTGCCATGGCACAGTGAACTTCCCAGGCCACGAAGTCGCATACTGTGGGGTGAAAGGCTGACTTGTGAAGTGGGAGTCTCAGAGCACTTAATTGGGTGAGCTGGGTTTACTGACCTGTGGAACTGGAGTTGAGTGCCTTTGAATTGAGACATCAAAATGGCATGCTCTCAAAGGGGATTGAATTTATTAGCAGCCCTAAAAGAGCTTTCAAACATTCCTTGGGCAGGAAAGAGCACACACAATGTGGTGGAGGGCCAGAGAGGGGTCTGCCTGTGGGTGTGGCTGAGAAGAGACTGTCCCCAGAGAACAACTGTATCCTCAGCATTTGGCACATGAATTGTAACATGTTAACTTCCCTGATAAACCTCATAAACATGATCATTGTCTGTGAGGTCTGTGTGACCATTGCAATAAATTATCAAATGCAGTCACAGAAGTAGAGTGCTGAACGAGGGACAGTTGATGTGAGCGTAGGGTCAAAAGGGATAGAAGGTGCAGGAAAGAATGACTTATGCCTCCAGGCAATCTGCTTTGGAAGCCAGAGGTGGTGATACATGGCCTTAGGCCATTACCTGACCTTCCATCTTCTTTTGATGCTTCCTGCATCAGTCAATCTTTTGCCCCCATTCCTCACAACTGGACTAATAGCCTATACCATGATAACTGAGGAAACGTTTAAGTTTGTCCAGAATTTATTTTGCTTGGATCCACACTCAATTCTCATGGAAGCAGCAGCCAAGAAATGAAATAACATATCTAACTGACAAATATACAGAAGAAGGCCTCTTTAAAGTGTTGGAGAGCCAAAGTGTCATTTTGATGACGAAGTTGTACTTGACCCAAGCCATAGTGTTTTCAATTGCCTCATATACATATGAGAGTTGGAGCATTTACAACGAGGACTCGAAAAGAATTGATGCATTTGAAGGATGGTGCTGGCAAAGACTACTGTAAGGATCGTAGACTGCCAGAAGAACAAACAAATCATCCTAGAAGCACAGCCATAATATTCCTTAGCAGTAAGTATTTCAAGGTATCATGTCAAGTACCGTGGGCATGCTATCAGGAGAGACCCACTTCTAGAAAAAGACATCATGCTCTCTAAGGTAGAAGGTCATGTAAAAAGAGGCAGACCCTCAATGACACAGATTGATATGGTGGGTGGAACATGGGCTCAAATATAACAACACTTGGGAGGATGTTGCAGGACCAGGCAGTGTTTCCTTTGGCTGTTCACCTCCAAGTGTGCGTAGTCACTAAGCTGTGGGGAAAAGATATTTGCAAAGAAGGAGTCATGGATCTTGGAAAAATGTTATCATGCTATCTTCAGCTTTGTTTCAACAAAACTGTATTTGCCAACCACTGATCTTTCTTCTTTCTTTCCAACTTTTGCATTCCAATCACCAGTATTAGCATGCATCTTGATTGCATGTTGGATCAATTTGACACTAAAGAACCTGGTAAAATTGTTGACTTCATTAGCAGTTAGTACATACATCTGAATAATAATTATACCAACTTCACTCTCTTAGAGACAAATAGATCTTATCCAGTCACAGACAGCATGGTACTTGAAATATTCTTTTCTTTTCAATGTAGGGAATACCATTGCTCTTGAATTTGTAATTCTGAACATAGCTAATCCTGTGTTTACCTGACCCAATACCAGCACATTTCAATTCACTGATGTCCAGGTTAAATGCCAACTTTCCTGAAGTCATACTTTATACATTTCACATTTCAGTGAGGCATGGATGGCTTCAACTATTTTCTCACTTTGAGTCATGCCCCATCAACCAATATAGATTCTGAAAACGGTACACCTTCCAAGTGATTCAGGTGGACACTCCTTCATGAAGGTCATTCTGCTCCACTCATATTTTGAGTGGTTTCCAACCTGAGGAGCTATAGTAAGTAGTAGTTTTAAAAATTGTGTCAAAATCAGCCACTTCTTCCATGGCCTCATCTAACCATCCGAAGAACATGTTTGTTGTGGACAAATTACACTTTTATATTAAAAGACGAGCTCAAAAAAATTTGTTTCACATGAATGAAAACTAACCTCTCCCCTTTGAGAAACAGGAGATGGTGTGCTTTCTGACAACATGAAATAGTCGCCAAGGCTGCCTCAGGGAGCCACGTGGTATGCCAATCCGAAGTGCCATGGAGCATGATAAATTTGTGAACTTACGAGATAAAGTAAGCTGCTAGACCGAAAGTTGGAGGGATCATTAAGAGATTATAAACTAGGTAGATAAATATATACATATATACACATATATATAGGTATTACGATTGAGACATACAGGTTGGGCCATTCTCTCTGCAAGCATAGATTCTAAACTCTCTTGTCATGCTTATATATGGTTAACAATTATACACGTTTGTCATATATGTTTAGCATTGTACAGTGAACCCTCGCCACTTCGCGCTTCGACTTCCGCGGCTTCACTCTATCGCGGTTTTTGCATAACAGTGCATGCTCTGTCATTACTGCCACTGATTGGCTCATACTGTAAATGCTTCTGTCTGCATCGCTACGTATCGGAGCTACGTATCAGATGCATTTTTGCTTTTGTACAGTGTACTGTAATTGTTTGTGATTTTTAAGAAATTTTATCTAAGCCCTATGATGGCTTCTAAACGAGCTGCTTCTTCTAAGCCTTCTGACAATAAAAATAAGCACCAGAGGAAGATGCTCACCATCCAGGAAAAGGTAAAACTTTTGGATATGATCAAAGATGGCAAGAAAATCGTGGAGGTTGCACGCCATTGATTACAGTATTTGTAAGAACTATGTATAATAATACTGTATGTGAAATATGTAATACTGTAAACTAGATGCCATAAATAATATAATAAATAATAAATGATAATTGTAACGTCCAAAATATTTTACTGTATTTTCCCTTTTTCGTTTAATAAATTGGGTAATACGAGCGTAACGGTGACGAAAGGGTGTTTTTTCATGTCCTCTATGCTCTAACTACGAAAACATTTGATTTACAAATAAGGAATCCTACTTCATGGAATTTCATTTATCACGGTAGGGTCTAGAACCGATTAACCGTGATAAACGAGGGTTCACTGTATAGGGATATATAGGCATATATGCATATGTATCATTATAATATGTAAAATCAACATTAATTGATTATTTTGAAAAAAATTGAACAAAATAAGTATAAACTAAATGCAAGCATCATATAAAATATATCTTTACTAAGGTTTTCATGGTGGTTTGACATTTAAAAATAAATTGTTATGTCATTAGCAAGTGGTTATATTTATAAAAACAAGCAAAGCACACTGTGATGGGCCGGGTTTAAAGTGAGAGTGGCCATACTGAACAGAACAGAGCTGTCCCATAGCAGCTGCAAGACTATCAACCTTTCTGGAAATAGCTGTCTGCGCATTTTCTTTGGAGGGGCTGGTGAGTTTAGGAAACTCAAATAGCCAATACACATGTGAGAAGATGACAAATCTGATTTGTGACCAGGAACTTGCAAAGTCATAACGTAATATTCCACTTTGTGCCTTCTAGGCTAATACACCTGAAACGTCTACCACTTTCTCTTGTTAGGATGTGAGCCATGAAGGGCTGAAGCGCTGCTTTTGGAAACAATCACCATTGGATCACTTTCAGAAGAATATTTACATTTTATTGATGATTTGAACGTGTGCATGCTCTGTAATCCACATATTCCACTCCAGTACACATGCATCAAGTGGCAAGTAAAGGAAATTATGGGTAGCACATACACTAGCAAAAATTAGGAATAAATAACGATGCCCATAATATTAGAATTGAAATAGCATGATAAAATAACAAATGAGAAAAGTAAATATACGTACATACGATAATTTGGACACATATTGGAAATGGAATGATTGAGGAAAAAATGTAAATTTTGTAATCAATACTGCAAAATTACTTTGCAGGTTCAAATTAAGCCATATTTAAATAAATTATGAGTTTGTTTTGTTTTTTAATGCTTTCAGCATTGTATAGATCTACACACTAGCACTGCAAAATGGCCACACTGCACCTAGGGAGGCCTTCCCAGCGTGTCCTCCAACTCCCCAGAACACTGCTCCTCACATAGCCAGGCTGGACTGCAGCCAGGTGTCTTGTGAATGTTCCCTCCTTCCCTCTGCTCACAAAGACACCGGCTGGTGCCTACAACCGCAATAATCTAATGAGATGGGCACAGGAACAAAGGTAAAGATTTGTACAAACGTGTGGATTCCATGATGACATCCTGGGATTATATTTTCCAGAACCCTTTGCTGCCCCTGGTGGAAGTTCCCATGCTGGTGGAAGTTCTCAGGAACTTGGAAACAAGCTGATGATGTATGTGGAAAGTAAGAAATACCGAGGCTGGTCATGCTGCCCGGTAAAGGTTTCTTCTTCCTAGGAGTTTCTAAATAAAATGTCTTGCTATGTCTTACAAACCAAAGGTTTCTCTTGGTAAGATAAGAACCTGAATGCTAGTAACACTGAAGTCATTCTATATACATTGTTTCTGTAACACACCTCACTCGAAATTATTCATTAGCTTGATAAAAAGAAGAAGAAAGAAATACCATAACTACCCCCTTTAGTGGATCCTTCCCCATCCGGAAGGATTTCCCTGGGTGCCATACTGCTTTACCAATCTGTAAGCCCCCTATTACAAGTCTCTTATAATATATTCATGTTCAGTTTTCCAATCTCAGCCCCTTGTATGGGAAGAGGCTTTTTTGTACTTGAATCACACCACAAGGACTAGAATGAAAGTATGAGCAACACATTTAGCTAACTCAACGAAGAGTCAAGATGAGTTTGCCGGGTGTTCACAGGGAAACTATTCTATTCTTCAGTATTTTCCTCCCTACCATGCAGGGACCCTGTTTCCCCCAAAATAAGAGAGTGTCTTATATTAATTTTTGCTCCCAAAGATGCACTAGGTTTTATTTTCAGGGGATATCTTATTTTTCCATGAAAGAAGAATACGGTACACATTTATTGTTGAACAGCAAAAAAAAAGGAAATGTATTACCTGTATATGGTGCGGTAGTAGTTGTCATCACAAACCAGCATAACCAGTCAAACTGTGAATCCTACAGTATCAAGAATTTCTTGTTACTACCATTATTTCCATGTACAACAATCTATGGTACATTTACTCATTTATCCAATGACAGTCATGTCATCATCTTCTGGAACACCATCATAACAATCCAAACCCTTATTTTCAGGGAGGTCTTATTTTCAGGGGGATGCCTTATATTTCAGCGAGAGGCAAAACTGTAAGTAGCTCTTATTTTAGGGGACTGTCTTACTTTTGGGGAAAGAAGGTAGGTGCTCAGCCTATTATTATTTATTCATCACAACAAAGAGTGTATAAATATGATGTTGAAAACATTCAATATTTAATCATTTTAAAACTACTTTGTCTTTCGCATCTGTTGTAAAATAGTGTGCCTTTAACAGAATGGCCTAGAATTATGCCAGCATTTACAATTTCCTGTCTATTCAGGTTCCTATAAAGTGTGAATCCCAGTTGACTTTTGCATCCCTTTGATGGAACTCAGAGCACATGGGAGGCTTTGTGTTTATTTTAACAATGTCAAACAGTTTTTAAAAATCTTCACAAATAGAGTTGTTCTTTTATATCGCAATTTATTCACCTGTCAAGAATGTGCTATTTTTAAGTCCCTTCTGTATTCTGAGCATGAAGAAGGTTATTGCCCTCTCACTGTTTACAGTTTGGGTAGCTGCGATAAGATGAGTCCAAAAATTAGCTTTTTTCAAAGGTACTATGAAAGGAATGTTGCCTGAGGAGCCAACATGCAGGTGTTAGAAGAGTTGAAAGGTGGGGAAATGGTGGCTAGGGTAATCATGCAGCTGTCTCAATACTATAGCTGTCTAGGGAACTTTGTATGCAAATTTCCAGGGGAGGAGCAAGAACTTGGAAGAAAGTCTCAGGAAGGAAATTGGAGTATCTTAAAAAGGCAATGAGTGGAAGTGAAGTGTCTTTTAAACAACTGTTGTCAGATTCTCTCTGGTAAAATACTTCCCTGAGACAGATGGGGTAGTGTTCATCATTCATCTGTGACTATAATGTAGATTGACATCCTCACCCCATCTAACAATGCAGGCCTCCATAATGTCCAAGTTTTGCCAATGAACCTGTCACATATTGTTTCTGACAGTTTGTTGTACTGTGGTGGCTTGTGGCTTGCTAAATACTGAAAGAAATGCTGCTGACATTTCAGATACAAGTAGAGTCACCATGGTAGGCCGATATCAGCAGAAATTGTAAACTAAGACTGAATAGAAAAGGAGAATCGCAGTCCATTGTTGTCTTACACAGTGCTGGAAGATGCGTTCCTTAAAGCTGATTGTGCAAGAACTGTCTCCACAAAGCACCGCTGACTTTTGTGACATAAATTGAGGAATGGTATAACATTTTTGGCACCTTCACTTTCTGATGTGACATGACTCAAAATGAAAATAAACATCTACAAATATCCATTAATATTTGAAACATGGAGCATGCGACATGTAAACATAAATGTAAAATATGAAAGGGAATTCTTGAAAATCAGTATCTCAGGCATTAGTAGAATGCCAACTAGTTCTTTCTGGGACAGGGATTCTATGTATTCTTTTCATCATTTCAGGAGGTGGCATATGAACAAGAACTAATGGTGCTGAAGAAAGAAGTTCAAACTTCACTGCATGCATTAGCCAAAAACGATGCCAGAATTGATGGAACATCCATTGAAATGCTTTTGAAAGCTCAAGAAGCAGTGGAAGCACTTACTGGTCTCTGCCAGGAAATGTGGAAGAGATCTACTTGGCCAACTGACTGGAAGAGAGATCCATATTTTTACCCATTCCAAAGAACGGTGACCCAATAGAATGATCAAACTATAGAACCATATCATTGATATAACATACAAGTAAATTTTTGCTAAAGGTCATCCAACAATGGTTGCAAGCAGAACATTGACAAAGAACTACCAGAGGTTCAGGCCAGATTCAGAAAAGGACTTGGAAGAAGGGAGGGATATCATTGCTGATGTCAGAAGGATCTTGGCTCAAGGCAGAGAATACCAGTAAGATATTTGCTTGTTTTTCATTGATTATGCAAAAGCATTTGGCTGTGTGGGCCGTAAGAAATTGTGGATAACCTTGTGAAGAATGAAAATTCTGGAACAATTCGTTGTGCACATTTGGAACTTCTACATGGATGAAGAGGCAGTTGTGTAAATATAATAAGGTAATACTACATAGTTTAAAATCAGAAAAGGTGTGTGTCAGGATTGTATCTTCTCACCTTGCTTGTTCAATCTCTATGCTAATTGCAAATATAAGAGGTATAGAGTTATATTCTTTGTAAAAGTATTTCAAGATCTATCCTTAAGCACAACATCTATGGTGGCATTGATGCTTAGGCATTGTGCTACTAATAGCAAGGTCAATGATTCAAACCCCACAGCTCCTCTGCAGTATAAAAATGAGGCTATCTGATTCCATAAAGGTAAATAGGGTCAGAATCCCTGTTTAGGGTTACTAAATGTACGAATAGACTCAGAGGCAGTGGATTTATGTTTGTTTATTTAGAGGTACATTGCTGTCACTATTTCATGTGCCTACAAGACCTATTAATATGACTATTGCTTAGATATTTTCACTAAACATTAATTCCAAAGATGAAGAAACTGAAAACTGTTACCAGTTTCTGCAGTATAAAATTAATCCAACATTCAATCAGGATGCATTCATAATCAGTGGTTATTGAAATGCAAACTTGGCAATAAAGAAGGATCAGCAGTTGGAAATGTGTCCTTGGTGATAGAAAAGACACTGGAACTTGAATTTGAATCTAAAATTCAGGTTTCTTACTCTGAAGTGTAGGCGCCAATTTAGTCACTCCAATCAAAGGAAGAAAAAGAAGGTTTTTAGAAGGCATACCAGCCAGGAGACAACTGCACTGCACAACAGCCTGCCTATGGTTCCAGTGTGAAATCAGAATACCTAAATAATATTTGATTTTGACTTTGGAATGTATGGTTTGAAGAGCTATGTACAGATGTTTGACATTAACTCGGGTATTATGGTCACTAGAGGGAACAATGGTTGCCCATGAGCAAGCAAACGGAACAAGATGGGATATTGGAGAAATCAAACTGATTGCATCTGAAGAACACAAATGAACACTACAATGGGGATATTCAATATCATCAGTTTGAACAAGGTTAGAGGCTGGCTGCAGTACAAAATATCAATTTTATTATAAGTTGAGGAAAATTAAAAGAAATCACTACTGCATCTCTAAACTCATTTGACATATACAGGGTCTGCAATATTGTACTAAAAACAATTGTGAGGAGGCTGAGCAGTAATTGGCTCTGTTGTACATAGGATCGTTATTATTCAGAATTGACTCCACAGCACCTAAAAACAACAGCAGAGGCAAAATATTGAATAAAACAAGATGAAAGTAATACTCATAATCTCTATACCAAAAGTAATTGGTCAGTGTCAACTGTTCCAGATATAAATAGATAAATAAACACTTTAAAAATGGAGAAAAGATCGAAGTTATCAAGTATTTCATTTACTTGTATCCATAAGTTAGGCACACAGTGTCACTAGGAATGGACATGTACTTTAAGAGCTCTAGGAGCAACCATCACTTGTCTGTCAGTTTGTCATACTGTGGTGGCTTGTGTGTTGCTGTGATGCTATCAGCTCTGACACTGGTATTTCTAATATCAACAGAGGGATCCAAAGTGAAGAGGTTTCAGTTGAGCTTCCATACTGTAGTATTTACACAATTCATGTCAATTTCATAAAAGAATGAAGGGGTAGAGTCTAGCCTGTCAATCAGGTCACAACTGATGATCCTTCCTTGTGGGTGTGGCCTTCTCATGAGGATTCTGGGAACTCTGTCTTCTCCTTCCTGCTGTTGAGACACGCAGAGAGCTGGAGGAGCCATATTGAGACACACGCCAGTGCTGAGATGCTTTCACCATCACTGGATCCACCAGACTTTCTACCCACTGGCTTGTGATCTTCCTGCATTTTGCATCATTGCATGTGCTGTGTGATTCTAAAAAGTAATTTATTGACTAGTATTGGATATATAGACTAATATCAGAATTGTGGACTTGATCTGGACTGGGCCGGGGATTTTTCTCAATAGACAATCGCTCTTTAATATAAAGCTCTTTCTTAAACATATATGAATGTCCCTGGACTTGTTTCTGTAGTCAATCCCAACTAACACACTAAGAACAGAATTGTAAGAAGGAATAGATATCCACTTTGGAGGAATTAGATATTGTAAACTTTCTACATAGACGTGAAACACTGTCAGATATTAATATCTAACGATTGGTAGCAGAACATTGACGGAGATAGTGAAAAAGATGGGCTACTAGGTTTGGAAGGCACTTGACATATGACTGCAGATGAGCTGCCTTCTCACAGGTGAGTTGATCATAATGATATGGATGCAGGAAAGCTTGGAGGAGTAAATCCTTCAAGACCTTCACTCACTGATTGGCATGCCTCAAAAGGAGAAGATTCTGTTGAAAACATCAATTAATAATTTGAATTGAGTATTGAGGCTGGGTTGTCTAGAGAAATAAACCAAGCTAGTTACACTCATGTATGTATCTCACTGCCATTGGTCAGTGCTGACTCAGAGTGACCCTGTGTAGGTTTCCAAGACTGTAACTTTATGGGAGCAGAGAGCCCAGTGTTTCTCCTGCAGAACTGCTGTTGATTTCAAACTTTCAACCATGTGGGTCGCAGCCCAATCCACAGGATACAACTAAATGTGTAGAACCAAATTGCACCAGCTCCATTTAAAACATATTCCAAAAGTGAACAAAACAAAAATAGTCTATGCCTATCAATTTCAACTTTGTGAACACCTGCTTCTTAAAACTATAATCCTGTCAATAACTTGCCTCAGCCATGACCGTTTTTAAACCTATCACTTCATTCCTTAAGTTCCCCCATTTTGAGTATCCAATTTCTAAACTGCCCCTTTATATCAATCAGTGCTGTTAGGAGAAAATCACGTACTTTGATGAGAAGAATCTTCATTTCAGCTGGAAATGGGTGTCTCGGTATGCATAAGCAAAGTCAAATCAAGGTCAGGTCATCAAATCAGCAATTTATGTGCACCAGCTCACATAGTCAAACATCTTGCTCTTAATCAAGTTGTGTTATGGTCAACTTTATCCAAACCATTCCAAGCTAGTTTGATGGGTGCTGTAGCAAGTTAGAGAGATTGCCACATTACCATCCCAACTTCAGACCATTTGTCCCTTCACATATTCTCAATAACACTACACCTCTTGAGTTAGATCAAGCTATAGGCTCAGATTCTGCACGACTCTTTATACTTCAGATCAATTTACCAGTTCTTTTCCCTTCTGTGTGCGAGGTCCATGAATTGTCAGACTTAACCCATTTCTGCATTTCCCCTACTTACATTCACCAAGTGAATCTAAGTGGTCAGCTAGCAAGTATTCCAAACTGCTCACAGGCTCCTTTGGTTTTGAGTACTGGAGGAGGATTCTGATGAGCACAAACTTCTCTAGCCTTGGCACATCCACAGGCAAACCAACTTGCTCAGAATTCAAAAAGGCAAAGTCAATTTCAGTCTCTAAACACACAGTTCTAGTAGCATGCCCTTTCAAAGGCAAATGTCCTGGAACAGGAGACCCTGGGTGGGGCTTTCCTTTAATAAGCACTTTGCCTTGCTTTAAACAAAAAACTTTCTTTGAAGACAATTCCAAAAGGGCTCTTTAATGTATCTCATTGTAAAGCCTGAAGGAAGGAGACTTACAAGCTCTCTCTGATCAGAATTTCCAATATCCATTTCTATCACACATGAAATCAATAACATTAGGTAGAATTAATCAATACAATCCAAGAACAGCCAGATCCTAAGCACAATTCACTTTAAACACTCAAAATTAATCCTTTCTTATCTAGACTATGCTATTAATATACACATGAGTTTAGGCCCCTGGGGGATAAATCCAGCAACTTTCTATCAGCAATTTTACATAAGCAGAACAGATTATACTTCAGTGAAGTACAAAAGCTACTTTCCTTCCCTTTATTTATATAACTAAAATGTGGTAGTTATATAACCTGTTGTCAGTTTGAGAGGATTAAGAGTGAAGGGGTAGAGTTTAGCCTGTGGATCAGGTTGCAGCTTGATGACCTCATTTGGAAGCACTAAGGAGATAAATAGCTCACTGGAGGGGGGACACATGCTCACTCTCTGGGAGACATTGCAGCTGACAAGGACCCTGAGCTGGAGCAGCCACGTGGAGACCCCAGCCAGTGCTGAGATGCTTCCACTGCCACTGGATCCACAAGACTTTCCACCAACTGACTTGTAATCTTCCTGCATTCGGCATCATTGCCTGTGTTGCATGAGTCTAAAGAGCAATTTACAGATTGGTATCAGGCGTATGGGCTAATATTGGACTTA
>NW_022107431.1:29057636-29058980 GCF_000313985.2 Echinops telfairi | reverse complement strand
CAGCCAGTGCTGAGATGCTTCCACTGCCACTGGATCCACAAGACTTTCCACCCACTGGCCTGTGATCTTCCTACATTCCATATTATTGCATGGCTGTGTGAGTCTAAAGAGGAATTTATGGACTAGTATTGGACACGTGGGCTAATATTGGACTTATGGACTTGATCTTGATTGGACTAGGATGTTTTCTTAATGTACAATTACTCTTTAATATAATGATCTTTCTTCTATATATGTGTGTTTATTCATTTGTTTCTCTAAACTAGATGAACATATTCAACTTAACATCAATTACATTGCTTTCCAGATTTCACATAGGAATAATAAAGAAAATTCTAAGAATCAAAAGTTCCTCATCCCAGGGCCCTTCCAGAACTCAACTGAGTAAATTGCTTGGTCTTATCTGATCTCTGCCTACCCAAAGGAGAAAGAAAACCTAACTCATTCAACTGCCCCAAGGCAGAGGTCAGACAAGCCTCCACTCTCCAGCTTCATGACTTCTTTCTCTATAAGCCCACTCCCAGTATGACATTGTGTTAGGCTGTTACATTCATATATGTATAAGAAAGAACTTTATATTAAGAAGTAATGTTATATCAAGAAGGGCCCCAGTCTAATTCAAGTCTACAGGTCCAATGTTAGCTGAGGCTCTATTCATAATCAGGTAGCTGCAGACCAAAGTCATAGGAAGGTGAAGAAAGAGGTGGCGTTATCACAGGCTGGCATTTGCAGAGGTACATACATCCAAGGTCAGTAAAAACATGGCAGGGAGCTGACAGCTCCTCAGTTCTGCAGCCTACATAGGGACACATCTTGAGGCAGACATAGAGTACTATCAAGAAGTTAGGCAAAGGGCACGATGAAGAAGAGAAGTTTCCAGTGTCTCTTTTATAAAAAGGCCCCATCAGGCTGTGACCAAAAAGATAGGTTAAACCCTACCTTTGTATGTCACACAGATGAAAATTGACATAAAATATAACTGCCACACTTGGAATGTGCAAAATATGAATCCAGAAAAATTGGAAGTTGTAAAAAATGACATGATGTACATAAAGATCCACATTCTAGGTGTTCATGAACCAAAATGGACTGGGATTGGCTATTTTGAATCAGAAAAATTGTATGGTTTATTACCCCCAAAATTACCGAATCAAGAAGCATTGCCTCTCCTTTATAGTAAAGGATATTGCAATATCTATCTTGAAGTACAATGCTGTCTGTGATACAAAAATATTTATCTGTATACAAGAAAATCTAGTCAACACAACTACTATTCAAATGTATGTACCAACTACTAAAGCAAGTAATGAAGAAGATTTTCAAATTATCAAATATAATCAAGAC
>NW_022107431.1:29030387-29056742 GCF_000313985.2 Echinops telfairi | reverse complement strand
TAAAAAATGTAATTAAATGTATGAACTTCTTAAGATGAAATACATAGATCAAATTGTCTACATCTGTGAAAAGAGACAATGGAGAAGTTCAAACATTAACAACTCATCAGCTAAATGAAGGATTATCCTAATTCTAGGGTCCAACTGTGGAACAGATATCAAATACTCATATGCAAATTCAGGTTAAAGCTGAAGAAAATCTTTTAAAGTCCACGAGAGTCAAAATAGGACCTTGAGCATCCTGCCTCTTAGTTCATCCTTATACATCACTGGTATGTGGCTACATGAATCTAAAAAGAAACGTATGCACTAGCATTGGACTTCTGGACTTGAGTTGGATTTGGCCTGGATGAACTGATGAGATATAGGATGATGTCAAAAACATGACAAAAGAAGAATGCAAAAGGTGCATAATTATTTCTTGATATAAAGCTCTTTCTCATACATAGATGAGGGGCACTGTTTCTCATGCATAGATGAGGGGATTTGTTTCTCTAGACAACCTGGCTTAACCCAAGTAGCTATGAAGAAGTAAAAGTGGTAAACCAAAAATTTCAAAGGGAGGCTCAAGAAAACAAAGTCAAATAATATAATGAAATGTGCGAAGACCTAGAATCAGAAAACAAAAGGAAATAACACACTTAGAATATCTTAAACTGAAACAACTCAACAAAAGAGTCAAACCTCAGTTGAAATATTGGACATTTCTAATGGTTAAAATATTGAAAGATGCAGGAAGGATAAAAAGAAAATTTAAGAAATGTAGAGTCATTCTTCCAAAATAAATTAGTGGACATTCAATCATTTCAAGAGCTAGAATATGAACAAGAAGTAAGGGATCTGGAGGAATTAAATTCAAGCTTCACGGAAAGCATTAGCCAAATCAAGACTCAACGAATGTTTGGAATGCCCATTAACACATTTCAAAATACTGACGAAGCACAGGAAGGGCTCACTTGTTTAGCAGGACATTTGTTAGTCCACTACTTGGTCAACTGAAGGCAGTGATCCGTTTGGGGACCCATTCCATAGAAATGTGATCCAACAAAATGCTCCCATTTTAGAACAATATCACTATTATCACAAAGAAGAAAAAAATTGCTGAAGATTATCCAAAAATGGTTCTGGCAGTGCATTAACAGTGAACTGCCAAAAGGTTAAGCCGAGATTTGGACATGGACGTGGAACAAGGGATATCATTGCTGATGTCAGATGGATCTTGGCTGAATCAGAGTGAAACAGAAAGAGGTTTACTTGGTTTTCATCGACTATGCCAAGACATTCAACTGTGTGGATCATAACCAACTATGGATAATCTTGAGAAGAATAGGAATTTTAGAACACTTGATTGTGTTTATGAAGAACCTGTACATGGATCAAAAAGCAGTTGTGAGAAAAGAGCAAGGGAACAATGCATGGTTTAAAATCAGGGAAGAAGTGGGCCAGGGATGAATCTTCTCACCATAGTTATTCAATTTATATGCTTAGCAGATATTCAGACAATCTGCATTCTATGAAGAAGACCATGGCATCAGAATTAGAAGAAGACTTATTAACAACCAGTGTTAATCAGATGGCACAGTCTCACTTGCTGAAACTGAGGAGAACTTGACATAATTGCTGATGAAGATCAAGGATTTCAGCTTTCAATACGGATTAAAACATGATGTGAAGACTACTAAAATCCTCACAAATGGGTCAATTGGTAGCATATTAATAAACAGAGAAAAGATTGAAATTGTCAAAGATCCTATCTTGATTGTAGCCACAATCAATGTTCTTGGAAGCAGCAGTAAAGAGGAGAAATTATTTTTAATTATAAATAATTACCCATTGCATTAGGTAATTATGATCTCTTTAAGGTGTTAAAAATCAAGGATGTTACTTTGAGAATAAAGTTGCACCTGACCCCAGCCATGGCATTTTCAATCACCTCATATGCATGTGATAGTTGGACATTAATTAATTAATTAATTAATTAAGGTGAATCAATGAAGTTGCATACATTTCTAATGAAGAAAATTGAAAGTGCCATGGAGTATCCAAATAAAAACAAAACTTCCTTGGAAGAAATAAAGCCAGAATTCTCTCTAGATGCAAGGATGGCAAGACTCATGTATTTGGTATGTTAAGGGGAGAGCTCTCTCCCTGGAGAAGGACATCATGGTTGATAAAGTATATGGCCAGTAAAAAAGAGAAATACCTCTACAAGATAGATCGATATGGTCTTTCAACAATGGATTCAAAGAAATAATAATTCTGATACTGGCACAGACATGAGCAGTATGTCATCCTATTGTGTGTAGGGTCACTATGTGTGGGAATCAACTGGACAGCATGTACCAAACATTAGCAATATCATGAAGGCAAGGACATTGGATAAGTGCATGCACATGTGAATGCATGTTTTGGAAATTGAAAACTAATACGGAGAAGTATGGAAGGGGAGTGTGTTAGCCTGGGTTGACTAGAGAAAAGAATCCAGGGACACACATATGTGTGTAAGAGTTTCATATCCAAGAGTAATTGTATCTTAAGAAAACATTCCGTCCCAGTCCAAATCAAGTCCATAAGGCCAATATTAACTCATGCCTGATACTAATCCATAAATTCTTCTACAGACTCATGCAGCACATGAAATGATGCCCAAAGCAGGAAGATCACAGGCCAGTGGGTGAAAAGCCTTGTGGATACTTCAGCTCCGGGGTCTGGCTGACATCAGCGTAGCTTCATTTGGCTTGTGAACAGAATCTCAAACAGAGTTAGTATGTGTCTTGCTCCAGGGAGGAAGACCAGAGTTCCCAGCATCTTCAGAAGAAGGCCATACCCCACTGAGGCATCATTGGCTATGCCATGACTGACAAGCTAGACTCCACCCATTCGTTCAGGTTGACGAGAGAGTATGTAACTGCCACAGAGAATGTGCTATAATACGTAACAGTATGCTCTTAATAAAGAATAAAATGAGCAAAGGATGTTTGGTACACTTGAGCTATTTATCAAGACTTTCTGTTGGAGATCTTAAGCCTTGACTTCTTTACAGAAACTACATCTAATCAATTGATTCCTTTATGAAGTATTTTAATATTATACATTTGACTAGTTCTCTATTGGAATTTAATTTCAAATTTTGGGTGGACATTATCATATATTTTACCAATAACCTCTTCCTGCTGCTGTGGTTGTTAGGTTCCATTTGGTTGATTCCCACCCGTAGTGACCTAATGCGCAATAAAATGAAACACTGCTCCCTCCTGCGTCATCCTCAAATTTCGCCTTCTGCATGAGTCCATCATTGCAGTCATCTCCTTGAGTGGCTTTCTCTTTTCTGCTGCCCTTCAATTTTAGCAATCAAGATGCCCTTCTTGAGGGATCAGACTCTCCTAACAACATGTCTAAACTATGTAAGATGAAGTCTGGCCATCATTGCCTCTAAGGAGTGCTCTATCCCTACTTCTAGCAAGAGAGGATTTTTGTTCTTTTGACAGTCTGTGGTATTTTCAATATTCTTTGTCGGCACCAAAATTCAAATAGCTGTTACCTATTGATCCAATTGTACAAGTTTTGGTATTCTTTACCTTGATTTTTAATCCATCCTGAAGACTGCAATACTTGATCTTCATCAGCAAGTGCTTCAAGTCCTCCTCACTTTCCACAAGCAAGGATGTGTCACCTGCATATTTCAGGTAATTACTAAGCCTTCTTCCCCTCCTGATGCCTCATTCTTCATCATATAATCCAGCTTCTCTGATTATTTGTTCAACATACCAATTGAATAGACGTAATGAAAGGATGCAACCCTGTCTCACACCTTCATAGTATCCATGTACTTAATTATTTTGTTTGATGCGATTGAGTTGGTTTTGGTTCCCACTCACAGTAGGCTTATGCACAACAGAATCAAACACTGCCTGGTCCTGCGCTACCTTCACGATTGTTCTTATGCCCGAGTCTGTCGTTGCAATCACCGTGTCAGTCCCTCTCCTTGTGGCACTTCCTCTTTTTTTCTGGCCCTCAACCAAACATGGTGTCATTCTCTGATGACGTGTCTAGAGCAAGTGAGTTAAAATTCAGTTATCCTTCCCTCTAACGATCGCTCTCACTGCATTTCTTCCAAGGCAGATTGGTTTGTCCTTTTACCAGTTCAATTGTTCAGTAGGGTTTTTGTTTTGTCTTAAAATATGCAGAGATTTATGAAAAAGCTCTGTTTTATTCACCATGTAGGGAAAGTTGCCATGGTCTGCCGAGTTTGCCCATTTAAAATCATTTCTATTCATTTAGCCTTTTGCTTTTTCATTGACATTGTATGGGTTTATGTCCTCACATACTCTCAGGTTATATATAGTCTTCCACTTCTGTCCAATCTCTTTTTACTTTCACAATACATTTTTTCTCAAAAGTAGAAGAATTCTATTTTACTCCCAAGAAATATCATTTATAACAATTAAATTTTCTCATGTTAAATATTATGCCCTTACCCTTACATTCTAAGCTTTCCAAATATGGCTAAGTTTCTTCCAGTTGGGCTTTTTTATCTTGTCCAATTTAATAATACACAAAAGAATTCATGTGTTGCCTCCTAGTTATTCAAAATTTTCCATATAGAATTTTCTTTATATTGATCTATTAAAGCCCTGTCAAAATGTCAAAACCTACTTTGAATGATACCTTTTCCTAGGAAGTCTGCTTACCTCTCTGAGACACCCAATGTCTCTCTTAGAAACACGGCTTAGTTGTCTTGCTGGCCTGTTTGTTTCACCCTCTACGTCTGTGATTACCTTTTCATTGTACTGAATCATAAGCTCCTTGTAGTCAAAATAATCCTCATTAATGCCATAAACATCATTATAGAGCTTATATTATATACATCAGGCACAAAATGAAATGCAGAGGTTGAAAAGACATGGAATTCTGTATTAAATATGAGGTTGGTATTGACTGCCACCATCTAAGTTTCTGTTGGGGTCTTTAGAGTTCAAACAGTATGTGCTGTTTAATGACTTCATTTTCCCACTACTCTTCCTATGTAAATGACTGTAAAACCTTTATTTGTACAGCTTGCCATGAGGTAATCTGTCCTTTACTTGAGGCCAATGCAAATGCAAGCTTCAGTGCTGCTATAAAGCTGCAGAACATGGACATAAATTTGGTCATGCACTCAAACTCAAAATAAATGCAGAAGATTCAATCATACTCTTAAAATAGTAAGTAAAATTCTAGCAATAATAAATGTAGTAACCCTTCTTTTAAGAACGTTTCCTGAACCTTCATCAAATTCTTCATCCTAGTGGGATTTAAAAGAAAAATAATTCTTAAATGAAGAAAATAATAAAATGCCAAATGTAAGTTTTTTATGATTCAAATATTATTTAGAGTTCAATGTAGATCCAAACCAGAATGAGAGCTTTACTGTTTTACACAGGAAGTAGCAACTTAGGTCATTCTGTACAGCCATGAAATTCATAGTAAATTGAATATACTTTTAGTATTTGAGAGAAAGTTTTATTTGGGAAAGGGAAAAGAGTATAAATCTTACAGTATGCCTCTACTTGTGTATGCATTCATTCATAAATGAGTAATTCATAAACTAAATGCTCTTTGGAGATGCATCATGTGACATGAGGTAAGGTAGTTTTACTACCACTTAGTTTTATCTACTTTGATTTCACTTCTCTAAAAGTGTTACCTCTAAAAAATACATACCAGATAAATGATGTTTAAGCTCTCTTCAAATTCTACATTGTCTAATATTGTTTATGTTACTATTGTATTCTTTTCTACTTTTTATAATAAAATACTTGCATAAATACACTATTAGGAATAATGAATAACACAGTGGAAAAAAATAGATGACTGGAAATTCCTAAATATCAGACATTTATGTGCATCAAAAAATTCCACCAAAGGCGTGAAATGTCAACACACAGACTAGGAAACAATGATTTTGTCAATGACATATTGAACAATGGACTAATTTCTAAAATTTTAAAAAAATTTCAATATCTCAAGAAAAAGACAAATAATACTATTTAAAAAATGGGCACATATCATAAAGAGACACTTTGCCAGTGATGACGTTCAGGAGTCCTACAAAGAAATGAAGAAATGTTCATGATGTTTAGTTATTTAAGAGATGCAAATCAAAACAAAAATTCGATATCATCTTACCTTCACCTTAAAAGTCATGTTGAAAATGCTGATGACAGCAAGTGCTAGCAAGGGTAGAGAGAACTGGAATCTCTGTTTGCTGTCTCCAGGACTGCAAAATGCTGCAACTACGGTGGAAAGCAGTGTAGCACTGCTTTTACATTTGGATTAGAAACCCCATATGACTCAGCAATCCGTCTACTTGGAGCATTGGGAGCCAGGACATGAATAGACAGATGCATGCCCATGTTCAAGGCACCACTATTCACAGCAGTAAATGGCAGAAACAACCAGAATCCAACTCCATGGGTGAACTAGTAGATAAACCCTGGCTGCATTCACACAGTGAAATACTACGGAGTGTTAACGAATTGGGAGGAGTCTGCAAAAGACCTCTTAACACAGGGGCACCTGGAGGACATTATGCTGACTGACATTAGTCGGTCACAAAAGGGCAAATATTGTATGAGACCACTACTATAACAAGTCAAGAAAAGATTTGATTACTAAAAGAAACAACTTTTATTGGCGACCAGGGGTGATAGGGCAAGAGGAGAAGAAATCACAGGCTAGCAATATGTAAGTGTTCATCTGGTGAAGAGTAAGGCAATATCCCATAAAAATAAGGTTGGTAAAACATGATGGAGGCAAAGTAAGACAATGGGAAGTTTGCAAGAATTAAAGGCAGTAGAGATAAATACTGTTCCATACACAATCTCACAATAGTGATGATCTATGAATAGATGCCTGGATAGACATGTAGGCTGAAGGAGTGTGGGAGGGAGAGTGGGAGTATGAATAGTCATTGGATTGACAGAAGATATTTATATAGTATAGGTATTTATCTTTGCTGCAAATAAATCCATGAATGTGGTTTAGCATAAAATTGGAAGAGTTATGAAAGCTTCTTAGACATAATCAAATAACTTGAGGAAACGAGTTATTGGGTTTAGGGTCTCAGAACCATAAGCTCATGGGCAGGGATGCTAAGGTTGCTAAGGACACTATAGAACATAAAGAAAATATTCTATAACCTACATTGATGAGGAGCAACAGGGTCTTAAAAATGTGTGGACAACCACAAAGTTGCAACAATTTGTTTCTCCCCAACCAAAAGAAATACGTAAGTTATCAAAGTTGAAAGAAAAAAATAGCCCAATAGACTAATGAACCATTCTCCACAACCTGACTGTGTTGGTCCAGGAGACTAGAGAAACAAATATATAGACACTCATATGAGTATATGAAAGTGCTTTATATATAAGAACAATTTAATATTAAGAAAACATCCCAGCCCAGAGCAAATCCATAAGTCCAGTATTAGCCCATCTGCCCAATATTAGTCCATAAATTCCTCATTAGATTCACACATCTACATGATAATGCTGAATGCAGGAAGATCACAGGCCAGTGGGTGGAAAGTCTTATGGATCCAGTGGCAGTAAAGCATCTCAGTGCTGGCAGGGTCTCCACGTGACTCTTACAGCTCCCAGGGCTCTGGCTCCCTCAGCCTCTCTTCATGTGGTTTGTCAACACCAATGTCTCACAGGGAGTGAGTGTGTGTCCCACCTCCAGTGAGCTATTTATCTCCTTAGCATCTCAAAAATAGGTCATCAAGCTGCAACCTGATTAATAGGTTAAATCACCCCAATCACTCTTAAGTCTCAAATTGACAACAGATTATATAACTACCACATTGACACAAGAACTACATGGTATCCAGCTACAGCTACGAATTGCTCTGAAAAAAAAAGTCATATTACAAGGTCCTGAAAAGGGTGAGAGAAAAACGTGAACCAGAACTCAAAATCTTGAGATCAGGCTTACTGGTCAGATAGAGAGGGGTAGGACCCCCAAGACTATAGCCATTAATTACCCTTGAGGTCTTGAAACCAAATCACCCTATATTAAATAATCAACTATCAAATGTCAAAAGGGCATCCTTTACCCAAAGACCAAGTTCAGGGCATTAGGGAGGAAGAAGAAATGGAAACAGAAGACACAGAGAGGAAGTAGGATACATGGTGGTATGCACATTGATGATATTGCATTTTAAAACTGATTATCTTTTGTAAATTTTTACCAAATTCACAAACCAAAAATTTTTAATAAAATAAAGACTCTGAAGTTTACAACATAACAAATCTGAGATAACATCTGTGAATTCTTGAATAAATGATAGTGTCATTCACTCTATATGTAAGTTTATTGCTCATAAAAATGTATGAATAATAGAACATAAGACTTCCAATAAAAATTAATACACTGAAGAATGTTGCATTTGTGTTTTATTTATAATAAGTCTAATCCCCTTGTTACTCAGATTCCCTCTGGGTTAAGGCTGGGCTGCAAACCACAGGATTGGCCGTTCAAGCACAATAATGTCTCTAAGATGAAATTATCTGTCCTCCAAATATTTAAAATCCCACAATGAGATGGCATCAATATAAGTCATGATTGACTCAATGTCAGCTTTTTTTAATTGTTGTTTTTTAAATTTACTTAGGTTTTCACATCTCAATAGTCCTATTGACCATATCATGCTAAAATGAAATTAATAAATTAGATATATGATGATCTTCAACAGTTACTATTCTGAAACTAATTAATTTTGGCTTAAACTCCACCACTGTATAAAAATCAGTGAATCTAACATTGTTACCAAAATATAGCTTGATATTGTTCTGAATTTTTCCCACTTTAATAACATAATGTTATACATCATTAGGCATGATAGAAATTCTCAATTTCTAGCCTTCAGCTGGAAATGAAAAAGAATATATGTAGGATAAATCACAGAAGTCAGGACAAGGTAAAAAGAAAATAAATTTGGTAAATAAAAATGAAAAATAAACTTTCATTTTTAATCTTATTAGGTGCAAAAATTAGATAGGCAAAAATTTTAAAATAGAATTAGAAAACCAAACCAAATAACTTCTATCCTTTCTCCCATACATGTCAAATTCAGACAATTTGGAAATATTTCGTGATAAAAATATGAGTGTCAGTTTTCATAATTTGTTAACCACACTGTAGGGAAACATGTTCACATTCTGAAATGATAGCACTTCAACTAAACAGGCATTCCTCACGTGTTTTTGAATCCCTCAGGAGTATGCCCTCTCCCCACCAGTACCCAGAGCACCAGAGCACAGTCACAGGCAGTTCTACATGCTTTCTGCTTCCTCCTCACATCACAATATCAACCTTGCAATGAGTGCAAGTGAGGTTTTCAGTTTCTGAAAAGGTTTCCATGCCACAGCCCATCCCTTTTATGTAGTCTACTCTTAGTCTTGAAGCATTACAACTGAGGCAATATGTGATATCATGAAAAAGACAGAAAAGATTGAATTTGTCATGGATTTCCTCTTGATTGGATTCCCAATCAATCGATGCTCATGAAAGCAACTGCTAAGAAATGAGATGATGTATTGCAATGGTTCAATCTGTGGCACAAGATCACTTCAAAGCATTAAGTTTAAAAAGGATACATTGAGGGCCAAGTTATGCCTGACCTGACTCAGAGTATTTACAATCACCTCATGTGAATGGGGCATCTGAATCAGAGAAAAGCTTATGAACAGCCTGCAACATGCAGATGCCACAACCTTGCTTGCTGAAAATGAGAGAACTTATAGAAGTTGCTGATGAAGATCAGTGATTGAAACCGTCAGCATAGGTCACAACTCAATGTAAAGAAAATCAAAATCCTCATAACTGGGTCAAGAGAAAAACATTATGATTAATGTAGAAAAGACTGAAATTGTTTAGGGTTTCGTTTTACTGGAATAGACAATGAATGCTCGTGGCGCAGCAGGCAAGAAATCAAACAACATATTTCATTGAGCCAATCTGCTGCACAAAATCTCTTTCAAGGGTGAGGAGCCAGGATGTCACTTTTGAGGATGAAAGCGCACCTTACGTAATCCACCATACATTATTCAATCGCCTCCCATGCATGTGAAAGTTGGACATTGAATAGGAAGACTTAAGAATAATTGATGCATGTGAATTATGATGCTGGGGAGGAATAACGAACTGTCATGGACTGACAAAAGAATAAAAAAATATATATTTGAAGTACAACCAGAATGCTCCTTACAAGCAAGGATAGCAAAACTTCGTCTCGTACTTTGGGCATTTAGCAAGAGAGACCAGTCTCTGGATAAGGAGACCATGGTTGATAAAGTAGAGGAACTGTAAAAAATAGGAAACTGTCAAGGAGATGGAGTGACACAGTGACTACAATTATGGGCTCAAACAGAATTACAATTGTGAGGATGGCACAGGTCCTGGCAGTGTTTTGCTCTGTTTTGCATCATGTCACTCTGAATCAGAAGGGACATCAGGGCAGCACAAGAGTAAGGTGAAGAAGATGTTGCTATTCACTTCCCAGTTTGATTTTCCTACCTTGGCAAAATTCATTTGGAAATGTCTACATCTTCCCCTTCCTTGGTGAAATTGTCTTAAAAGGGTTTTTTTCTCCTTACATTACTTCCTGAAGGCATGTGCAGTGTCCATTCAAGACAGGCATATTGTATACAATGTATACCAAACTTTAAATCTCCACTATGGTTTTTACTGAAGTTGTTCATTTGAATTAAGGTGCTTTAGGGTATGTTAAGATAACAGATGCAATCATACTAATAATCAACTGAACTGATTGCTAACTAATATGTTTGAAAATTGTAAATAACTCATAAAAATATATTTGACTTCTGACTTTACCTAAATCATTTTAGTGTTCATATATCCAGTAAATACACTGGTTATTGTTTCTCAGTGCAAATCTCAGCAACCTAGGAAACCAAGATAAACAAAAGCCTGAGGAAGGTGGATAAGCAAAATCCTAAATAATTTACCCAAATCTTTAAAAGGTATAGAGAGAGCAGTAAGGGAGAAAGTGATATTAATGAAGAATGCATCAATAATTAAATTCACTTAGTGATTGAACACTCTAGTATGTTTGACAGAATAATTTCTTATTATTTATTTATATTCTTTCGCTTCCTCCATTGACAAAGATAAACTTTCAGTATAATTTCAAAACAGATTTCACTTTTCAAGAAATCATTTTCTAAAGAGCTTAACTACACCAATAGGTCATTCATTTATCATGAACAAAGCTTTTATTTACCTGTAAGCTTTACTATGAAGAAATGAAATAGCTAAATTAGGATACAGAAGTAGCCTAAATTTTCTAGATCCCAAATATACATTTGTTTTCGCATTCCATCTTGTGAAGTTGGTTGTTTTTATTTATGTGGTTGATGGAAGGTTCGTGCAATGAAGGAATCATTGATCTTGGAAAAGGCTATTATTTATCCCTAACTTTAAGGCCATATTTCCAACTACTGCTACTTCCTCCCTGCTTCCGACTTTCTCCTTCCACCTACCACTAATTATCTACGTATCTTGATTGTATGTTTCATTAATTTCAGACTGAAGAAGTTGGTAGAATTCTTCAATTTCTTCCTTACAGGCTTTAGTGGTTGGTCCATAAATATGAAAAATACTTGTATTAACAGGATTTCCTTGAATGGGCATAGACATTATTCTGATACAAGCAGCATTGCATTTAGACAGACCTTGAGATGTCTTTTTTAATGATAGATGCAAGCCATTCTTTTGTTTGTTATTCCTACCATAGTGAGCCACAAGATTATCTGATTCAAAATGGCCAATACCAGTCCGTTTCAGCTAAGTAATAACTAGAATATTGATCTTTGTGCATTCTATTTCATTTTTTATGACTTAATTCTTTTTTACATTTTACATTCCACATTCTTATTATTAATGGCTTTTTGAAGCTGTTTCTTCTCATTTTGAGTAAGTGACGGTCCTGAAGCCTTTACTCCATCCATGTCATTAGCTTTGAGTGTAATTTCAGAAGGCAGCTCTTCTTCCTATCTTCTGACTAGCGTGCTTTCTGACTGGAGTGGCTCATCTTGCAGCATTATATCCAACGATTTTCTGGTGCTACGTCTAAGGATTTCAGAAGCTCGTCGCTAAGAAGTGGAGAGCCTATTCCTTTTCCATAGTCTGTTCTTAATGTGGAAGCTCTGTAGAAACTTGTTGACCTTGGGTGACCCTACTGGTATTATAATTACTGGAGACATCACTTCTAACATAACAACAACATGCAAGACACCACAGTACAACAAACTGACAGATAAGTGGTGTTTTAAATTGGCTTGATAAAATTAAACAGTCATAAGATCTAATTTTATCTTTCATATTGCAGCACCATCGGGCAACTGAATTGAAAAAATTAAAGTGAACATGGAAATAAGGCTCATATGGTGCCATTTATTGGTATCCAGATAATAAAATAATTATTAATGGACTTAAATAAAAATAATGTGTTTCTGTTCCTGACACCCAGGTGTGCCTGCCACTGTCCATGGTGCTCCGCTTCAGTCACTTCATGGACAGGTCAGAACGGCTCGATGAGGACAGACTGAGAAGGGCTGCCTTTGAATTACGGGCTGGTGAAGAATATCGTCAAGACCTGGAGCTGCCAGGAAGACCAGCAAATGTAACTGGGAAGCAGCAGACTTGATGCGCCCTAGAAGGAAGGGTGGCAAGGGTATCTCGCATGACCTTTCGACACGTTACAAAGGGCAATATGAGTCACAAATGACCCGGCGGCACCTAACCAGAATGACCACAATAATCTGTTCAAAGGCAGCAGCCCTTTTCACAAGATTTATTACTTTTAATAATTTAAAGGATCTGCAAGCATTGTTATTTTATCACATTTTGTACCACACACAAGTTCCAGCTCATTTCAGTGTAAAGTAGAATAGTTAAATGAATGGACTTTTTTTAAGTAAGAAATATGATGCTTCCATAAGTAATCCCCAAATCACCTTATGTAGATTATTCCTTTCAAGAGAGCAAAAGCTTTATAAAATGTAATTTTAGCAACTCTGGCAAAATAAACTAAATTTGGAGGTAACTAATCATATTCTAGGTTGAAGGATAGAGAATGACAGTTGTAGAGCTAAAATAGATTTCAGACTTAACTTCCTCTTACTTTGTTTAGTTAACTGTAGCATTGCATTACTCTGACAAAATATGAAGTCTAGTATATTTCTGAATAAAGTACAAAGATATAAACACAACCCAGCCATTACAAAAATATTGAACTCTGCCACTTCTGGTGCTTCCGAGAGGTGAGCCAAGAATGTGAATGAGCACCTGCTGCTGTTGCCTCCATCATGTGCTCTTGGGGTGCGGCATGTCCTCTGGTAATAGACGCCAAGGAGACAAGGGATAGTAAGTAGATACAGTGGGGAAACAAACAATTTTACCTCTTTGCTACAGAATCCTTGGAGTTTTATTTTAAAATATCTTTCTTACCCCTTTAATAATGGTAGAGAATTTGTACTCATACCATTAAAATCAATTTCCAAAAATAGATCTGTTTGGGAAAGAATTGCATGGAAATCATCAATTATATGATTTCATATCATGAGAATTTGAACAGAGAAAGCAAATCATAAACATGTCTCTTCTGAAACTTGAGGCCAAAGATTGACTGCTTTATTAATTAGACAATTTTGACTAGATAGTATTTCATTATTTGATAAGTTTAATTAATGTTCAAATTTTTTTGCTGTGGTTGGGGGTTAAGCTAGCTCTCACTCATAATGAATTGATATATAACAGAATGAAGCATTGTCCAGTTGTGTGACATTCTCACAATGATTTCTGTGTTTGGGTCACAGGTTGATCCAGCTCACTGATAGTGTCCCTCTTTTTCACTCACGCTCTACTTTGCCAAGCGCGAGGTCTTTCTCTAGAAATTGATCTCTCCTAATGATACTGTGGTAATTACATATTCTGATGTCAATTTGGGACTTGAGAGGATTAAGAGGGAAGGGGTGGAGTCTACTCTGTCAATTGCATCATAGCCAATGAGGTTTCTGTGTGGGCATGGCTGTCTCCTGAGAATTCTGGGAATTCCTGGATTTCCTCCTTGGAGGCAGGTGAGACTCTCTCTCAGCTTACTCCCTGAGAAATGCTCTACTGACAAGACACATGCTATTACACTGATAGACTCTGTGCCATGGGAACTGGAGGAGACATGTGCAGACCCCTGCCACCACTGAAATGCTTCTACCACCACTGGATCCATAAGACTTTGCACCCACTGGCCTGTGATTCTCCTGCATTCAGCATCATTACATGTATTTCATGAGTCTGAAGAGAACTTCATAGATTGGTATCAGACATATGAACTAATATCAGACTTATGGACTTGATTTGGACTGGGCTGGGATGTTTTCTCAATATTCAATTGCTCTTGTATATAAACCTCTTTTTAATTCATGTATGAGACTCTATGAATTTGTTCCTCTAGTATACCTGGACTAACGCAGGTATACACACTCAAAGAACAGAGGAAAATGTAATATCTAATGAAGTATTGAATCAATTTCAAACTTCATGGGTATAACGCTGTGCTACCAATGGTTAAGTTATGTACCTTACTGTATCTTTGTTAGGATGTTAACAACAGCTACTATGCTAGGATAATTGTAAGATGTGACCCTTAATGGGCCATAAATTGACTAGAATATTTTATCGTTTATAAATATAGCCATTTCTAATATGATTTGTGATATATATATAAAACAAATTTCATTTTGTTGAAATTTGTTGGGACTAGTGTGCAAATAAAAGTTCTATTAAACCTATGGGTTAAAATGATACAAGGAACTATGTTTAGAGGAAGTTTTATTTGCTATGTAATAAAAATAAATGTCACCACTCAGCTAGGGTAGCCAACAAGGGAGAAAATGGAGTGAGGAAAAGCCAAACAGGTGCCTAGGTCACTGCCAATATGCTCTGTTCCAGGCTGGTGGCCACTTGAATGCTTAGTTCTGACATTTTATTTCACAAAGAGTCTTTAAAACATTCACAGCCAACAGATTTCCTAAGCACTTCAATTTGCAGTGCGATCCACTTACAAAAGCATGTAGAGAGAAGGGTTAGAAATACTCTTTTATTAAAACTTAAAATAGAAACTAATAAAATATTAACAAGAACAAATCTATTCTAAACACAAACAGCAATCTTTTGGTAACAGTCAGATTTCCATGAAAAAGGAGGCTGAATAGAAAAGGAAATTTTACTAAAATTAACAGTAGGTACTTATGAGATCCTCTATAACAGCATTTCAAAAATTAACAGAAGTTTTTTCCTTTGGCAAATGAAAGTGATGGTGTACTAATGTTCTTCATGCAGTTTAGCACCCAATTGAGAGTGAATTACTTTTTGAAGGAGTTGTAAGACATTTGTATATTGGAATAAAAGTAATTTAATTTTTTCTCCATGAATTAGATGGGAAGATAATACATAAAACAAAATGGCATCTTTGATGAACTAGGCCCTCTATTGTCACCATCTTATTTTAACCATATATCATATATCATAAATAAATATATATATCACATATCAAAATACATCTCATAAATAAATAACCTGAAGTTGTGAGTGATTAAGAAATTTTCCTAAGATTATGTTATAAAGTACATGAGATTGTTGTAGTTGTTGTTTGGTATTGTTCAGTCAATTTTGACTCATAGTGACCATATGTACAAATGAAGGAAGCACTGCTGGCCGCATGTAATTCTTGAAAGGAGGACCACGTTTGAGACCATTGTTTCAGTCACTTGATCAAGCTGTCTCATGGAGGGTCTTCCTCTTTTCACTGGTCCTCTCCCAAGCATGTATTCTTTCTCTGTGGTCTGGCAACATGCCCAAAATGTGTCAAACGAAGTCTCATCAACCTGACTTCTAGGAAATACTCAGGATGTACTACTTCCAAGATGTATTTGTTAGACTTTTTCTTTTGCAATACATGCTTTATTTAATAGTCTTTACCAACATTATAATTCACGTGATTGTATTCTTATTCTTCCTTATTTTTCCCCAATTCACTTGCAAATGGGATGACTAAAACAGCATGGCTTAAATCTGGTGCAACTTAGTCATCAAAGTGTTATATTTACTTTTTTACACTTTAAAGAAATCTTTACACATCTAATTCTCCAATTGTTAGTGGCTTTTTAGAACTATTTCTTTTCATTTTGAATTATAACATATGAGCAAATGAATTTTTGAAAGTTTTGTTCCCTCCTCATCATTTGTGTGGACACTACATTAAGGAGGAAGCACTACCCCAGTAAAATTTTCAGGCATATACAGTATATATATGCTACAGAGCATATGGCTTTAATTGGTTGTTTATTTTCAGAATTAGAATGCCAAGTCTTCATTTCTAGTGTGTCTTCATCTATAATCAGGCATATATATATATACATATATATGCTACAGAGCATATGGCTTTAATTGGTTGTTTATTTTCAGAATTAGAATGCCAAGTCTTCATTTCTAGTGTGTCTTAATCTATAAGTTTGCCTGAAAACCTATCTATTGCGGGTGACCCTGTTGATATCCAAAATACAAGTGGCATAGTATATAGCACCACAAAATGCAAGTCATTACAGTATAAAAAATGGAAAGCAAATGGTAGGATACTTCTATTAAACTTCTAAAATACATTAATTGTGAATTAATATTTAATAATATCAACTAAGTTCTCTTTTGTGAACATTATGTGTTTCAACTACCACTTGTCTGTCAGTTTGTTACACTGTATATTTCAAATACCAGCAGGATCAACCAGGGTGAATAGGTTTAAAAGAGTTTCCAGATGAAGAATAGACTATGAAAAAAGGAATAGGCTTCCAAATTCTCAGGAAGTAGCCACTGAAAACCTTATGGATACCAGCAAAGCATTATCAGATATAGCACTGAAGATAAGCTGCTCAAGTCCTAATGCTCTAAAAATATGACTAAAGGCTACTTTCTCAAAGTACAGTTGTAGAGAAAGATATGGGTAGAGAAACACTTTCAGGACTTGCATTTGCTGATGGGGCAAGATTGAAAAGAATAAACAGCTACACATATTTATTAATAATTGCAACTTGGAATGTAGGAATATAAAAAAATTGAATGTCATCACAAATGAAACAGAATATATAGAGGTTGATAATCGAAGCATTAGTGAGCTGACGTTGACAGGTGTTGGCCATTTGAAATTAGGTAATTGTATTGTTTACTATGCCTAATCTGACAAGTTCAAAGAGAATGAGCTCATATTCATCACCCAAAAAGACATTTGATGAACTATCCTGAAATACCATACTGTCTGTGATAGTTTAATATCTATTCACATACAAGGAAATGCATTTAATACAACTATTTGTCAAAAGTATTCATCAACCTCTCAAGCCAGCAATGAAGAATGAGAAAATTCTACCAACTTTTTCTGTTGGAAATTGAAATATGTAATCAAGATACATGGAAAATTATTGGCAATTGGAATACAAAAGTTGGAAACAGATAAAGGAAGAGTAGTTGGAAAGAATGGTGTTGGTGATGGAAATAAAGCTGGAAATTGCATAATAAAATTTTGCAAGACCAACTACTTCTTTCAGCAACATAAATGGAAAACATACTTGGACTTAACAGGATGGAATATACAGAAATAAGATTGACAACATATGTTGGAAGATATGATGGGGACACTTAATATCAACAGCTAATGTGAGAGCAAGGACAGACTGTGGAGAATACCGTCAATGTAAGTAAGTATTATCAATGTATGTTAGTTCAGGTTGAAGCTGAAAACAATGAAAACATATCTATTAGAACTATAATATAACCTTGAGCATAGCTCATTTGAATTTGGAGAACTTCTCAAGAACACATTTGACATAGTCCACCCTATGATATATACAGCAAGATAGACTATAACAGCTAATTAGTCCACACAGAAGTTCAGAGGACTCAGTTCAACTCACTTTCATGGAACAGTTAATATACTGGAAGTCCTTCAACTCATATGGGTTGCCAGGTCCAAGGTCAAGGAAGCAGACAGCAGCGTCTTCCAGCAGACAGCAGACAGCAAGGTGGGTCAGCAACAATCAGTAGCTCAGAGCTTGGTGAAGCAGGCCCAATGGGATCTGGAACTCAAGCACGCTGACAGGATCCACCAGCCTCAAGCTCAAGCAATGCAAGCACCAGCAGTGTGGCGAAGCAAGTCTTGAAGGAGGCTCAAGCTCTAGCAACATGATCCACGGTTTGGCTTAGCTCACAGGTAGTGTAGCACACAGGTTGAGACAGAAAACTAGCTAAAGCATCATGGAGCAAGAGGGATGCCAGCTCTCTTTATTCCTGGTCTTATTTCTCTAGAGAACCCTGCCTAACACAGGAAAAAATAAAAGATTACAGTGGATATCAGAAGACCTTCCAAACCTTGCTCTTAATCGTAGAC
Source organism: Echinops telfairi (assembly GCF_000313985.2). NCBI lineage: Eukaryota > Metazoa > Chordata > Mammalia > Afrosoricida > Tenrecidae > Echinops > Echinops telfairi. The sequence continues at coordinate 29,038,243 of NW_022107431.1, read as the reverse complement.
TACTTAAAGAAAACATAACAAATGATGAAGTAAAAGAGATGAACAGAAACTGTCCATGGGAACTGGAGAAGATGAAATTATTATTTCATTATGATAAAGAAATGTGCAAATTCTTGTACTTAGAAATCCAAGAGGAAGAACATGGTGAGATTTTCTTAAGATGAAAGAACTGAAGAAAAATGTCAAGGTTTGGGTTTGAAACATTCTGTGGGCAAAATGTTGAATGATACAGGAATCAAAAAAGCAAGCTGGAATGAATTTTACAGAATCACTGTAACCCAAAAGAACTGATCTGCATATACCCATTTCTCAAGGTTTCATATAACTTAGAACTGATGATACTTAAGGAAGAAACCTAAGGGACACTGAAGGCATTATTATAAAACAAGGCTTTGAGAATTGATGGAATACAACTTAATTTTTTTCAACAAGTTAATGAAGCACTGGAAACACTTGGTCATCTATGCCAAAAAACTAGGAAGACAGTAACCTTGGAAGTGACAGAAAAAGATCGCTATTGCTGCCCATTCCAAAGTAGAGTGACTCAACAGATTGCAGAAAGTATCACGCAATATCATTAATATTACATGCAAGTAAAATTTTGCTGAGGATCATTAAATAATATTTGCAGCAGTACAATGACAGAGAGCTACCAGAAATTTCACGCTGGATTCAGATGAGGACATAGAACAAGATGTATCATTGTTGACGTCAGGTGTATCTTAGCTGGAGCAGAGAATATCAGAAATGTGTTTACTTGTGTTTTATTGACTACACAAAGGAATTCCAACGTGTAGATCATAATGAACTATGGGTAGCCTTGAGTATAATAAAAATTACATAACACCCAATTGTGCTCGTGTGGGACCTTTACATGAATCAAAAGGTAATTGAGGACACACGGAATCCAGAACAGATAAACCCCTCAGGACCAATAAGGGGAGAAGCGATAATAGGAGGGTAAGAGTTGGTGGGGGGTGGTGGTGGTGGTGGGGAGTAAAGGGGAAGTGATCACAATGGTCTGCACAAGGCCCCCATGCCAGGGGGATGAAACAGCAGAAAAGTGGGTGAAATGATATGGAAGAAAAAATAATAATAATTTATAGATTATCAAGGAGGCATGGGGGAGGGAGCATGACAAAGGGAGAGGGGAAATGAGAAGCTGATGCCAGGGGCTCAAGTAGGAAGAAAATGCTTTGAAAAAGATGATGACAACATATGTATAGATGTGTTTGACAAAATGGATATATAATTGTGATTAGAGCCATAAGAGTCCCAAATAAAATGATTTTAAAAAAAGGGTAATTGAGGAAACAGAATAAGGGAGTATTTAATGGTTAAAAATAAAACTTTATGTATTTATTTATTTATTTATTTATTTATTTTCAGTATAAGTAAAAGCTATATGTATCATTTCTTTTTTTTTTTTAAACATTTTATTAGGGGCTCATACAACTGTTATCCCAATCCATACACACATCAATTGTGTAAAGCGCATTTGTACATCGTTTCTCAAAACATTTTCTCTCCACTTAAACCCCCGACATTAGGTCCTCATTTTCCCCTCCCTCCCCGCTCCCCCCTTCCTCATCGGCCCTTGATCGTTTATAAATGGGTATTTTGTCATATCTTGCCCTGTCCGACGTTTCCCTTCACCCACTTTTCGGTTGTCTGTCCCCCAGGGAGGAGGTCACACACAGTTCCATGTAATCAGTCCCCTCTTTCCTACCCATTCTCCCTTTACCCTCCCTGTTTTGCCACTCACACCACTGGTCCTATAGGGCTCATCCGTCCTGGATTCCCTGTATTTCCAGTTCCTATCTAAAGGCATGCATCAGGGCTGCATTCTCTTACCATGCTTACTCCGCCCGTACCCTGAGAAAATCATCAGAGATGTTGAATTGCATGAAGTAAAGAATAGCACCAACAGTGGAAGAGGCTTATTAAAAACTTGCAATATGCAAATAGTATAATCTTGTTTGCTTAAAATGGGAAGGAGTTGAAATCATTGTTGGTGAAGATTAAGCATTGTATCCAAGTAAGAATTATAATTTAATGGAAAGAAACCCAAAATCCTCACAAGGGGGAAAATGGGTAACATCGTGGTAAATGAAGAAAAGGTTGAAAAATTATCGAGGATTTTTCTTGCTTGGATCTACGATAAATGCTTCCGGAAGCAGCAGTCATGAAATCAAAGGATGCATTGCATCGGATAATTGCAATGCACGAGTACTCTTTAAAGTAACGAAGAGCAAGGACTAATGTGCACCTGACCCAAGCCGTGACATTTTCAATTGCCTGTTTTACTTGTGAAAGTCGGACATTGAAGCGGATCCAAGAATTGATGAAATTGAATGATGATGCTGGTAAAGAAGAAAGAAAGTGCCAGAGTGTGGCCGAAGATCCGACACGCCTTTCTTGATGAGGTGAAGTAAGAAGTTGCCTTAGAGGTAAGGATGGCAAGACGTTGTCTCATGTACTTTGGTGTCCTGCCTGGTAATATGGAGGGCGGATGAAAAAGAGGAAGACTTTCAAGGAGATGGATTTGCAGTGGGTGCAGTAGTGAAGATGGTGCAGGACCTGCCAGTGTTTGGTTCTGTGACGTAAAGGATCGCTTTTATTCAAAGCAACATGATGGCATCCCAAACCAACAACATGCACTTCAACGATTTAGTTTTGTATTAATCGCTTTAGGTAAAAATGTAAATTTTCCTCTTTTCGCTGGGTTATAAAATGCAAAAACAGTGTTTCTAAAACATGCTTCTCCTGATTCAAGTAGTTTCAGGGACTATGAGTTCAAAACTTAAGGATCACATTCCTTATAAAGATACTACCTGCTTCTTGTTGGTCCCAAGTCATACAACAAGAGCTGTAGCAGTCCATTGACAGGGAGCTTCCAGAGATTCAGGCTGGATTCAGAACAGGGCCTGGATCAAGGGATGTCATTGCTGATGTTAGATAGGTCTTGGCTCAAACCAGAAAATACTAGAAAGATGTTTATTTGTGTTTTATTGACTATGCCACAGCATTCTAGTGTGTGGATCATAAAACAAACAAAAATTATGGATAATATGAAAAAATGGGAATTCCAGAGCACTTCATTGTGTTCATGCAGAACTTGCATCTGGATCTAAAGGAAGTTGTGCAAATGTAAAAGGGGAATACTGCATGGTTTAAAATCAGGAAAGGCGTGCATCAGGGTGGTAGATTTTCACCATACTTCTTCAATTTGTATTCTGAGAAAATCACCAGAGAAGTTGGATTATAGGAAAAGAATGGGGCATAAGGATTGGAAGAAGGCATATTAACAACTTACAATATGCAGATGACACAACCCTGTTTGCTGAAAGTGAGGACTTGAAGCCCTTGTTGAGGAACATCAAGAATTGCAGCCTTCAGTGTGGATTGAAAACCAATTAAAGAAGACTAACAATTCTCATGAGAAATAGAGAAAGAATGAAGTTGTCAAGGATCTTTTTTTGTCATGCTGGGGTCCACGATCAATCTGCATGGAAGCAGTAATCAAAAGATCAAAAGTGCATTGCATTAAGTAAATCTGCTGCGCCAGACTTCATTAGAGAATTGAAAAGCAAGGATGTTGCTTTCAGGACTAAGATGTTTCTGACGCAAGCCATGGTATTTTCAGTTGCCTCATATGTGTGAGACAATTGGACATGGAATAAGGAAGATCCAACAGAAATGGATGCATTTGAGTTGTGGTGCTGGAGAAGAATATTCAAAGTACCATGGACTGCTGAAAGGACATACAGATCTGTCTTAGAAGATGCATGGCCAGAGTGCTCCTTAGAGGCAAAAATGGCAAGGCTATGCCTTGTGTTCTTTGGGCATGTTGTCAGGAGACACCAGTCCCAGAAGAAAAACATCATGCTTGGTAAAATGTATGGGCAGCCAAAAAGAGGAAGACCTTCAACAAGATAAGTTGAGACAATGGATGCCAGAATGCGTTCAGGCTTAGGAAAAATGATGCTGGTGGTACAGGACTGGCAGTTTCCTTGTGCAGTTGACAGTGTCTCTGTGGGTCCAAAACAACTCAATGGCACCTCACAACACCTTGACTCTTGCTATATTCATCCTTTATGGGTGTTTAAGATGTGTACATTTCTTTATCAGTTTACTTCACGGTTTTATTTTATTTATTTCTTTCCCCTTCTTCCTCCCTGTTCCATTCCTTCCTTTCTTCCCTTCTTTCTTTCTTAAGGGTTTTCTTTGAACATGCCTTAAGTCATTGGTGTTATTTAAACTGATAAGATTTGTTAACCACTGGAAAGAGCTGTACTCTGTGCTAATCATTTGGGCCCATTTTCCCATCATCCCAAGGCAAGGGCAAAACATCACCATGCTTACCCATGGACTGCAGTCTAGGAAAAATGTATCTGCTTTTGAAAATAAGGTGTACGAATTCTTATAATTAAGTGCAATCCATATTTAAGCATTCTAAAATAAAATTTTTCATGACATTATGGCACTAGAAAAATACACGATTTTATTATCATGAACATTAATGGGTTATAGTTAATAAATCAAAGAATAATTCCTTAGAATGTCAGATGCAGTGCATTTGTATCCACAGCATTGGTGGAACACCAATTTGTGAAAAATTCAAAATAATTTAATACTTAGAATTGGAATTATTTTCAGTATTGAATATTGGGTCTTACTTGCTTACAATACTATTACAAATGAGTCTGTTAACAGAAAATACTTACAACAATTTCTAATATTTTATGTTTTATGTCCAAAATGTTCACCAAATAATGATAAACACAGTTTAAATATCAATGATAGTATAAGACCTTTCCTATTATTTATTCATTTTTATAAATAATTTTATATTTAAAATGCTAAGAAAAATTTTTTACTCACTCTACAGTGAGGATTTTGTGTGATCTACTATGGTAACTAAAAAGATTTTCTTCTCTGACCTATTTATGTGATGCTAAGATTCCATGACATTCCATTACTATAGCAACAGTGACATAAATTTCATTTGGTTCTAGAACATTGCTCTTAACATATAGTTAGAATCGATTTGCTACTAATTTATTTAAGATGATTGGATCCCTATTCATAAATACATTTGAGCTCTGATTTATTCTTGGATTCTCTTGCTGGGATTGGTGGTGTTATGCTAGCTTTACAAAATCAATTGGAGAGGCTTCCACTTCGGCTATAATGAGATAACTAGCACCATATTTTCCACCCACAGCAGACAAGTAGGAAATAAAACAAAGAAGAAAACATGTTTGCTCATTGGACTATACTCTCTAAAGGATTGTGTTTCTTGAGAAAAGCAAAATAGACTAGCTTTTCTGGATTTTAAAGCCTGAAAGGAAAACCAAACAAAGCATGGTGTTTTCAGTAACTTAAGGAGAAAAAGATCAGAGTTTAAGAATGTTGTGTCAGCTGGAATTTGTGGGTCAGTGTCTCAAAGCACAGAAAGCTATAGAGAAAAAAAACAAAAAAAACTAAACCTCTCCCCTGCACTTGCTTAGCACTTAGCCTGAAAAACCTACAAAGGGGTCCCTGTGAATAATTTTTTTTCTTTTCTGAATGTCTAAATTCATCTTGCAGACAACAAAATCCCACCAGACTGTATAAGAAACAACTAAAGAATTTTATAATGAGAATGTCAGAAAGACAACACATAGCTAATAGCTGTTTGAGCTACTAGACAACAGGGAGTTGCTATTATTGTTAGGGATTTTTGAGTCAATTCTTACTCAGAGCAACTCTGTATACAATAGAAAAGAAAATTCAAGGGGGGGGGGACCATGGCTCCTCCCTACACTGTCCCCAGGTTGCTATGTTTGCACACATGTTGCATCCACTATGTCAATCCACCTCAGGAGGATTTTCCTCATATTCGCTCCCTCTCTACTTTACAAAGCATGAGGTCCTTCTCCCAGGTCCATCCCTCCTGATACTATGAAGCCACAGCACCTGAGACAAAAGCTCACCAGTCTCACTTACATGGGAGCATACTGGCTGTCTATCTCACAAGATTGATTTGTTCATTCCCCTGGTAAATTAGGGAATATTTTATATTCTTCATCAACACCATAATAAAAGGATATCAATTCTTATCTGGCATTTCTTCTTTATTGTCCAGCCATCATGGATATATGAGGTAATTACCATGGATTGCATCTGAAGGATCTTAATCTCAAAGTGATACTTTTGTTATTTATGACTTTTTAAAGAAATCTTGTGTAGCAGATTTTCCCGATAATTATGTAACTTGATTTCTTGACTGCCATGTCTGTGAACATTGATTGTGGATACAGATAAAATGCAGTCCTGCCAACTTCACTCTCTTCTCCATTTATCATTGTCTTGCGTACTGATCTCATTGTGTGAATTTTTGTGAAGTGTCTAAGTCATCAGGTAAAAGATGCAAAATGAAAAATATTTTAGGGCTAACTTACTCCCAGAACTCACTATAACAACATTTAAAAGTAAGCTTCAGAAGCGCCAAGCTAATTTTAAGTAACGTATCTGTCTACCAAACAAGGTTCAGCATCATTATGATAGACATAAAAATCCAAATATTAAGTAACATAAAAGCAATAGATTTCATATTCAAATAAAAAATAACTAACCTGAAATGAATCACAAATAGGTGACAAAATACAACATGAGAGAATAAGTCTTTTCAACATTACAGACCATGGGATTAGCAAATAAAAACTTTAGGATAATTAGTTTGGGTAAGATGAACAAATTAAAAATATTCAATCCATTATTTCACATCTTACTATAATTATATGTAGTAAATTTGCATGAAGACCGACAAATATATTGACCCAACAAAATAGAATCTTCAGAAATATACCTACATATAATGACTGCTTGATTTTTAAAAATAAGTCCTGAGGTAACTTAATGAAGAACATATAGTCTTTTTAACAAATGGTTATTTTACAAACAAATATAGATACGGCTAAGAATAAATCTTGACTGTTAAAGATAGTGCACTCTATTACAGATATATAAAAGGTAGAACTGTGAAACTTCTTGAAGAAGCACAAAAGAAAAAATATTCGTGGTCTTTGAGTGTCTTCATTAAACCGGACATTTAATCATATTATTAAAAAGTTGATAAATTGGATTTCATTAAATGAAATATTTTTGTTCTTTAAAATGTAAATGAAAGGCAAGTTGGAGACAGGGAGTGAATTCGAATAATTCACATGTATCTGTATCTGTGCCTATATCTACATTAATACTCATATATCTAGCCTGAGTTGGGAGGGGTAAGAAAGAGAGCAGTCTGTGTTCACGTGGCCGAGCCTCTTACCATTTTACTGAGTGTCCGTTTCTTACCTTGAGTGCCTGCAAACCACCTGAGGCAGTCCAACTCTGCACGCATGGCATCACCTTATGTCTATTGATCTAACAAAGAAAACAACAGATATTTCATTTCCTATAGACAGTTTTAGAAATTTTAAATAGTTGGTGCTTTGGTTTTGTTTCTTATCATTTTAACCACTGTCCCTCCAAAGTGAATCTGCTGAAACCGTCACATTTTCATTCAAGAGATAGTTTTTAGCTGATGATGATAGTATTTCTTTCACTGCACTTAAAAACATTCATTTCTAAAAAAATTCCTCAAATAGCTCTTCAAATGCTGCTGTTACTGTAGCATATGAAGTGTTTGTCACTACTTATACAACTAGATCATTTATTTCATTTTTATTTTGAATAGAACAGTAAATGGTTTTTGTTCTTTGGTGTCTGCTGCCTGTTCCCTTCAACACTTCGTGTTTGCACAGGCTCGTGTGCTTCTTCTCTGTGGACTTTGTTGTTTCCGAGCTAGATGGCTGCTTGTTTGCCTA